>NW_025767657.1:1207500-1807500 GCF_003918875.1 Haliotis rubra | reverse complement strand
CAACAAATTCGTGGTTTGCTCCACACGAGCCGGCAACGTATTCGTGGTTTGCTCCACACGAGCCGACATCGCCGCTTTTTTGCTCCACACGAGCCTCTAGCCTCCCCAAGTGGTCGTAGAAGTCCTGGGCGGTGGGCGCAGTCGACTCTGCAGCAGGCAATACGCTGCTGGTAGACGGTTCGCTGGGGGGCAAGATGGCCGCAGGCAATACGCTGCTGGTAGACCATGCGCTACCTGGTGAGATGGCCGCAGGTTATGCGTCTGTGCTGGGGGTCGACGCCGGATTTGGAGCTTTCTCTCCAGTGGTGTTGGTATTCCATATTTTGCGTAGTCGATTGAAACCGATGCCGAATCGTTGTCTCGTTTCTTGTGCTGGGACTTTTCCACGCATCTTGCGAATCTCCTCCACTTGGTCTCGTCACGATATGGCTGAAATATTGCCGATGTGACGTTAAATATTAACTCACTCACTCACTCTCCTCCACTTGGAGGCATTTGGTTGTACTATATATCCTTCCATCTTTCTGGAAAGTTCTGGTGGGTTCTATGCGGATGTGCAGGCCAACAGGGTATTCTTCGTTGCTGGCCAAGCCTCTTGGTATCCAACACGTTTTTCGTCCGTATTTGTCCGTAGTGGTCTCCACAAAGTCGTGGTTCTCTTCCAGCACACGCTCCAATCTTTTGTTTGCCCAAACCACAATTGGCATTTCTACGCCTTTTGCAACAAGACTACTCTGCTGGATGTTTGTCCTTCTGGTTGCTTGCGGTATCCTAGAATGGACAATGTAGTATTTGCAACGTCTGCTATTTTTCCGTTTGTGTATTTCGTAGAGCCGTTTCTACCTCTTTGCGAGCTTCTTCCGATCGCTTTGTGTATTCCTTTTTCTCCCGTACTATTTCTCCTAGTCGCTCCAGTTCTTTTTCTCTACGCTGCTCTTGTTCTATCTGCCGTGCTGTCTTTCTACCTTCTAGGATAGCCCATGCTTCTCTTCTCCATTCTTCCACGCGTGCTGCTTCTTGTATTTCTTGCAATCGTTTTCCTCGACCCCTAGTAGATCCAGAATATACTTCTCTGTCTTTTGCAATCTCTGGTACTTCCTGCAGTTGGAATTCGGAAGAAGCCTTTCCTATGGTGCTACATTTGGCTGTTCTCCATTCCCACTCTACTGTCTTGCAAGAAGGCAATAGAATACTTGGATCTGCTCCATTTGGATGTAGCTGGGTTGGTCTTCTACTCGCAGACAGTATCGTTTTGGCATCGGATCCTTTGTATAGCAACGTAGTAGACCTAGCTCCACACCAGTATCTGTAGCGGAGAGTATATCAACCCGAAATATTGGACATGCTCGGAAACCAAAATCTGCTGCAGCCCATTCTATCGCTTTCTCACACGTAGCATCGTCGTCTGCTCTTGTAGGGGCAATACGGACCCCAGAAATTCTACCCGTCTCTGAATGTGCATACCAAACTACGAAGATGCTGCCCTGTGAACGATCTGCCAGAACGAGACAGCGGTCTAGATATTTCGATAGGTTTTCCCATTGTTTTGCTGGTGGTTGTACTACGAACAAGTTGGTGTCTGGAGGAGATACCATCTGTAGAGTTTGTTCTACCAAATCGTTTGCTATTTCTTCCGAGTTGTGTGGATGTGCGTAGAGCGAAACTTCTATGCGAGTACAACCACGGGCTTGCACGTCTGGATGCAGGAAAGTTTTCTGCAAATGTTGGTTTGGGCAATCCACATCGTGTGTAGGATATTTGTTTGCACATGTTTGGGGTTTGCCAAAGACTCTTGTACTGCGATGGAGATTCTGGAAACGACGAGTTGTGCGGAACCTTCCCTTCCAGTCGTGCACGATACCTTGGCGTTCTTGCAAACGCAGTCTTTGTGTTGGAGGTAGCCAAATACGTATATATCGTCTACGAATGTAGGTAGACCTTCCAAAGGTTGTAGATCTGTTCTGCCAAGATGTCCAGCAAGATAGTCGGCGCAGGCGATATTCGACACAAGATTGCTGTCTACAGTATTTTCTAGAAGTAGATGTGCCCCTACAGACTTTTCGACCCGCAGGCCCATTTGTTGGAAAGTCATTTCGGTTGCCATCTCCTGCTATATGTAGTGCTATTCATTGGAACTACCAAACCTCTAACTGGAAATTTTCGACTACTGTTGCAGGGGAAAAAATGCAACAAGGTAGTACCAATCCTAGTAGTCCTAACCATTTTTGTGCTCTCGATAAACTGGTGGCTCAAAAGTGTTAGATATACTGGGGTCGGATCTAAGGGCCTGACAAAAGCTTTATTTGTGAAATAAGGCTTTGCATAGGCTTTTGTTGGACTTGATCTCATACCCCCATTATATATACTACTATACTTATTGTCATGATATATCTGCTGGATTAGACTAGAAACTCTTACTCAATGTTCCGTGTCATCCTTTACTGGAAAATTCATGATAATTAACATCATCATAGCAATTACTTCCGTTCTGTATAATACTTCGTCGTTTGACTGGTCCTTCGCAAGAAACTACCAAAAGAAACCTTATGACGCTCACGAGAGCTAACCAAACAATTATACTCATCATTCTTTTACGTCTTTCACAGAAGAGGTAAAGTCGCCTCTTGTTCAATACCTGATTAGTCTTTGTCTTCCGCAGCGCAAAAATGTATGGTTATATTCTTTGAAAATTAGGCAAATGCTGGTTTCAGAAGAAATATATGCAATATCAGTTCCAACTCATATTAGTATAATTCTCGAATATAGTCGTTTATTCTCGAAAATATATTCGCGTCATGCTCCATGCCTGATTACCTGAATATCATGATGATAACCAGAATGGAGATTCACCATAATTGTTGGCAAATTTGGTCTCAAATGGTTAAGAATTCCACTCGACACAACAAGGGTTACCAACATTCTGGTGTGAAACGTCTGAATACGATTTCTTGTGGCTGTCCCGTGCAACATTAATCTACGCAAGCACATTACGATGCATAGTTGGTATCTGAATTATCAAAACAGTAACAAAGCTAAACATATTGACGTTGTAACAATCATCAAGCATCTGCAGACACTTTCCTCTGGAAACATTTTGCTTTACTTTCATCAAGCATTGAGCCTTTCCCTTCACTCCCTCCTTGGGATGAAGCAGACGACAGGTGCTGGGCACGTATCTCGTTATGATACATTTTCAAGATGGTGACGATGGTCAAAATAGTGATGACCTTGACCAGCAACATTGTGAGGGGATAAGCTTTGAAGATAGCAAGGGAGTCAGGCGAATGGGGTAGATCTTTGTTGATCTGGTGATCACAAAGTGCAGAGGATTCAGTTGGAAGGTAAATGTGAACCAAATTTCGTTCTTAATTTCCGCAAAGATAAAAGTTTTTTGTTTTGATACTCTTTTCAATTTCTATCCATTCTCCTTGACTTTGAAACACAGTGTAGTTTGACAGCACTTACCCACCTTGTAAAAACACTTCAATGTTACCAGATATCCATTGGAACTTGCTCATGTCCATGGAGCATTTTGTAATCTGTCTCATCATCCGGTGGATCTGACAATCTGCGGGTTTTTTCAAAGGTAATTGCCACAATCAGATCTGACGTTCAAACATTTTGTAATGGCATGTCAATTTTCTGAATGTTGGCATGACCTGAAACGTTCTAACGGAGCCATTCATCGTACCGTGTGATCATAAAATTCCCAAACGATTTAAAAGTTCCACTGGCTTCATTAACCTCCTCTACAGAAAACAACGAAAAGTCGGCTGTCACATTGGTGGCCACTCTCGGATCTACATCAGATGACGTGAATGCCTAACCTGTTCACTACTATTGTCTGGAAACCGCCTCTGTGGTTTAGTGGTTAGAGCGTCCGCCCTGAGAGCGGAAGGTCGCGGGTTCGATCCCGGACTGCGTCATACCAAAAGACGTTCAATATAGTACTTGTTGGTCCCTGTCTGGCTCTCGGCATTAATGGGTACAACAAGGACTGGTCGGCTCGGAGTCAGTATAATGTGTCTGAGTGGGGTATTCATGCTTCACTGCGGCATGGTATCTCAGTGGGCTAGCACTATAAAACCAGCTTCAGTCTGGGCTAGTACAAGGAGCCGCACATACACATACACACACATGCACGTCGTCATATGAGCGAAATATTCTCAAGCACGCCGTAAAACCCAGTTTCACCTCACCTCACTATTGTCTGCATGACAATGAATTGGCGATATGGCATCTAGATATATTGATTTAAGTACATCTGTTAAATATGCCATGGCTTGCTGAATCGATGTATTTGCTTTGTCATTGAAAACAAACTTTAAATGCAGCTTAGCTGTTAACAATGACAAATGAACGATGCATGTGTTTGTTGAATGCTTGATGTCTATTGATTTCTTAATTTGTCATTGCCATGGAGTAAACATTACACTTTGAACTATCAGTTTCCATAGTGACATGATCGTCCATCGAACGGAAACATTTTGTGTGTGTGTTCTTTAAGTTACTGCATCAAGGCAGGAGTTGTCAGTTGAGAGACTGAGCATATGTAAATTCCAAATGCTCAAAGATGCTTTCCGTTTCATCAATAACATCATATAACCTCCATAATATTAATCGTTACTTTGTTTGCAAATGTTCCATTTTCCTGACTACTACTCCTGGAGTACCTTGATGCTTTTCTCCATCTCCAGAACTCTGAAACCGTGATTAGATCTTACATCCGTGATCAAATGTAAAAGACATCCGAGTAGGTATAAAAATAATATAAATAAAAAGCAACTATCGGTTACATCAACTTTCCAGTCTAGGTCATTATGCGACAATGTCAGATTGTCCATGCAAGATATATTATGAATGTTTATTGAAAGGTGAGGATCCTCCGTTTTGAATCTGTATCACTTTGTACTGCTTGATTGTGTTGATTTTTCAACGGCAAAGGGTACATATTTCAATGCCAAAACAGTAACGGACATTTTTAATAAAGTTAATACTCATTCAATTCTTGATTGTTAGTTGCTATACCCTCCTTGAAGGGAGTTGAAGAAGCATAAAGTTGATTTCCGACTGAGAGGGTATGCAAATCTCCTTTCATTCCTTTTAATGTTTGACTAATTTGAGAAAAGTCACCAACAGCTGAAGGATTGGTGTAAATACAGCTTGGGTCTATGAAGTTAGCAAACGTCCCCATGATCCCATGGTCCGACCTTCAAATCATGGTGATCTATAGCCCATTTATATATATATAGTCCTGCACTATGGTATTATTTTTCAATTTACATGGCAGGTTTATATCTTTAACTCAGGATATACTAATTCTTTACTGCCCCTTGTCGACAGATGTTTTAATGTACCTTTACTTCATTTAGTCGAGATATGGCCTAGATATTGCTGATGTATAAATCTTTACTCACCCACTCACTTTTCCAAGTATTTAGTCCGTAGATCAGTAGCAGAATAAATAGAATGTTGAATCAGAAGAGTGATTTGGATATCTGATACATCTCCCAAAGTCTGACGTCCGACTTCACGTTTCCCCAGACTAGGCTGTGATATGCTAGTTGGTTTTACTGTCCTTCCTCGACAGGTTTTTTAAACTTTGCGCATTTGTCATGAATTTCTAACTGTCTTAAGTCACGATATGGCTGAAATACTGCCGCTGTGACCATAAACTATAACTCACTCACTCCCCAGACTAACTTCAGTTAAACCTATGGCCCGCCCTACCTGCTACATCAGTTTAGAGATAGGTCTACAAGGAGTTTTCTATCTCAGAGAATTTGTAAGGAAAACAGCGTGTGCTATTGACCCACAACAAGTGACGGTTAAGAATTTCAACGTATCTGACCATTAACTGTAGGGTTATTGCACACCTCTTGCCCTGTCACATTCTCGAAACCAGTCTTAAGGTTAACGAAATAGAAGACAATCTACGTCAGAATTGCTGGCCTGGCCAAAGAGAGATGATGATTGACGAAATGTTCCCTTCTTGCAATATTGCATCATCATGATTGGTTAAATTCAAAGGACAATATACTGCATTTTTCGTCTAGTGAATCTGTTTTGATGTATAATTCGGGATTGAATATTACCTGGCATTGACGTTTTCAAAATATAACACTGTCGACATTGTTTCTTTGGATTCTGACTCCAGGCAGAAAGTATTCATTTCTGATTGATAATGTAAATATTACACATACTTTTTGTTCGCATGCACATGATACACATATGTGTGTATATTTACATATATGCAAATGCATACATTTACTGTGCGTTCGCATGACAGTTAAGTAAGAAACGTAAATAGGGTATGTCAATATTATTCTATTTAAAGTTTTCATCCAAGATTCAGTCATAAGCTTGGCGTTGTAATGGACAGACAACAGATCTATTGGAGAAATCTTAGGAGAAAAGCTCCCTCCCAACTTGCATCTACATTAATTTGTGGATTAATGTCAGTTTGGAAAAATGACAGGCAATCGTCTCGATGGAACGACATGATTAGATCAGGCGACAACGAAGATTGGTATGGCAATTTTAGGATGACTAAAGGTGTGTTTGAGTTGCCGAATATCAAAGTGGCCGATTGTCTCAAAACAAAAGAAAAACTATGTACGTCGTCCTTTGGATACCAGTAAAAAGCTTGCTATTGCATTGTATTGGCTTGCCACAACTCCTGAATACAGAACAGTTGCGATTTGCGAATACAAAAGTCTTTATTGTATTCATGACGTATGTTGCCTTCTAGAAGATGTTCTGCTAGACGAGTCTGTGGTTTCCCTAAAAATGAATATCTCCGGGTCGTTATTTAAGGTTTCGAGAAACAGAGGAATTTCCCAAACTGTGCTTTAACAATAGACGGCTGCCACATTCCCATAATTGGTCCATAACATCACCTAAATTTAAAAGGGTGGTACTCACGGATACCTCCAGGAGTATGTCATCACAACTATGTGTTAAGAGACCTGATGGTGTCAATGACGCAAAAGTGTTTTGAAAGTCTGAGATCTTGTGTCGAGGTAAATAATCTTCTTTATTTCCAAAGTAGTCAAGGAAGATTATGCTCACCGACAAGGTGGTGTCCCTTCCTGCAGTTATCCTTGGAGATCCTGCATTCCCGCTAATACCATGGCTTCTCAAACCTTTTTCTCAGAGGGGTATGTTTACAGATGAACAAAAGGATTTCAGTTACTGACTAAGTCGTGCGAGAATGACACTCGAAACTGCTTTTGGTAGACTGAAAGGCCGCTGGCGTTGTCTACAGAAACGACTTGATGTGGGTGTTGAGTTTGCCTGCAGTGTCGATGCCGCCTGTTGTATTATGTTTGGGAAATGCATAACCAGATCTGTGATGATGAGTGTGATGGGCCCGATGATGAGAAGGAACCTGGGGATCATGACGACTCTGTTGACGATGCTACAGCCTATCGATCAGGTCACCAGATCCGTCAAGATGTCAGGCCTTCGCCGCGAACATGATCTACTTCCATCTGTGCAAGAAACTTAGACTTGTATTCTAGTAGAAATACACGTACTATTAAAATAATGTGAAGAGGCGGTTGTTCAATCAACATAATGTGTGTACACAAAGTCTGTTATTTGTTGATTTTACTTTCATTTGTCAGATACAGCTATCAGCTAAACATGAGCGTTAATCAAGTACACCAACATTTTAGGTAAACCTGTGAACCATGCCTTGTGAGATATTGTGTAAAGAACATTGTGTCTATTCCAGTGACAGAGTATGATCGCCTGTTTGTACCATTTTTAAAACAATTCCCTTGGATTTTTGGGGTGCTTAAGTAATGGTCACATGGTTATCTAGGTTGTCATTTGCTTATTGTTAGATAGCCATGTCATATATAGGTCTTAAATTATTCACTTTCTTATGTTTAACTGAAATCATTTCTGTATTTCTGTACTTGTCAGCAGACTCATTATCTGACAAACTATAACATAAGAAGTGGTAATCACTGAAATGGAGTTACAAGGTAAACAAGCACATGAGGTTACTTATCAGCATAAGTCTCGGCTTGGTACCACCATCAGATACTACTGTCATATTTTTCAGGTGTTAGGAGTTGAAACAGAATATATTTACCCTGATTTGTATTCCAAGTTAGAGTCATATATCCGCAATAATGTCAAGATGACAACGTTGACAATAACCCAGCATGTTACAATCAATAATTAAATTTTACGACATGAATCCTGACTTACTCCTTTTGTTAAAATAATCAAACAAAATGCCAATCAATTACAACAAATATCAAATGATTAAAAGGGAAGCAAATTGTCAAGAGAAAATAGAATGTGAGTCACTTCAAACACCTGACGCTGTCTCTTACGTTTCTATTTTACCTCCTATCACAAACAAAAACAAATGAAAATGTTACAATAAATGATTTTATTTTACAAAATGAATTCTGACTTTCAATCATCAAAACAAGACTTCTTTTGTTAAGGTAATCCAGCAAAATGCCAATTAATTACAACAAGTATCAAATGATTAAAGGGGAAACAATTCTATAAGACAAATAAAATGTGGGTCACATCAAATACCTGACCCTGTCTCTCGCGTTTCTATTTTGCCACCCATCACAAACAATAACAAATGAAAATATCTGCTGCACATGTTTTCAGATTGTAGTCTGTACCAGTATTACCACTTGTGAAAGATGCATCTGGGTCTTGCCATATTGAGGTTGTTGGTTAAGTGGTGGTTAAGGCGTTCGTTTGTCACGCCGAAGACCCGGTTTCGATTCCCCACATGGGCACAATGTGTGAAGCCCATCTCTGGTGTCCCCCGCCGTGATAGTTGCTGGAATATTGCTAAAAGCGGCAGAAAACTAAACCCACTCGCTCTTCCATTGCAGGTGCAATAGTTCTGTGTATGATCACCCATGATATCACCAAGGTGACGTTCTTGCCAGAGTGTAAGCAAAGTTGTTGTTGATCCTTCATCCCATGCTAGACCACGCCATTTGGGCTGGGATGTACTTGCAATGTTCTTTGCTTGACCACTCTCTTTTGACTCTGATACACCTAGCGTGTTAACTACTGGACAGCGCCCTATGAGCTTGGACGTTCCTGACATTGCAAGTGATGTTGGATGTCAGAAAGGTGCAACTTAACTCTTTGAGACACAGTGGCGTCATATCTAGACGCGCGCGGAAGTGCTAACAACAACATTGATGCAACAGTTGTCTGTATATTCAACATGAAATAATGCGTTCGCAAATTTGCACATGTGTAAATATACATTTATGTGTAAGCTTCCTCCTTGTGTAAATATACCCACGTGTGTAGATACGTTCAGACGTGTGTATTGTTTACATGATGTGTAAATTATATGTACACGGGAGCGTGCGAACGGGCCATAATAATTTCATAATCTGCTACATACACTTGTCTTAATTACAATGGTTATCAACACATAATTTTCATAAACTTTGAAATGTACAATGCAGACATATATTATATATGTCTTTGTTCAAGTCTTGAAGTTACAATACATCAGCCAGTGTAGCAAGTGATCAAACACATTCTTGACTGCCCTGAATTTTTAGATGCAAAGTTCCATAAAAAGGAGTCTACCAGGTTGTGATTGACAAGTATTGTCTGATTTACGCAAGCAGACCAGATCAAAAAAGTAAGAGAGCTAAACAAACTGCTGTTATGGCAATCATTATCAAGCTGATAACAGCAAAGCAAACACCATTCAGAGCATCTGCTGACAGCTTCCTTTTATAACATCTTCCTTTACGCTCATCAGGCATTAAACTGTTGCCTTCACGCTCTTCCTGAGATGAATCAGACGAAAGCTGATGAGCGTGCATATCGGTGTGATACCTTTTCAAGATAGCGACGGTGGCCCAAACAGTAATGACCTTAACCAACAACATTGTCACCAGATAGACATTGAAGATAGCAAGGGAGTCGAACGAAGGGGGTAGGTCTTCGTTGATATCTGTCAGAATGAGGGCATAGGACAGGAACACGGAGATACACAGTGATATCTTCTCCCCCGATTCAGGAGGAAGAAGAAACACGCCAAGATTGAGAACCGACAGTAGGAACACAGGCAGGACACTGGTGATCACAAAGTGTAGGGGCTTCCGCTGGAAGGTAAATGTGAACCAAATTGTGTTCCATGAAGATTCCCCCAGGGACATGGTTTCTGCTATGATTCTTTTTGCGATTTCTATCCACTCTCCACGACTTTGAAACGAAGTATAGTCTGACTTCACTGACCCACCCTGCACAAACACATCATTGTTGCCAGAGACCGAATGAACAATGCGCAAGCTACACGTCTGTGTGTCTATGGGAAACTTGCTCATGCCCATGGGGCATTTTGTAATCTGTCTCATCGTCCGGTACCAAGTGATAAATCCTGTGTTGGTGACAGACACGAGTCCTTCTGTATCTGACAGAAAGCGGAAGTCCTCAACGGTATTAGCCACAACCAGATCTGGCTTCCACACTTGATGTAGTGGCAAGTACATTTTCTGAATGTTGGCTTGATCTGATATGTTCCACACGAACCACTCGTTCTACCCATCTCATCAAGGCCAGGGAGGAAGGCAAAGAGGCCTTTATTCGATTTGATAAACTTGTGATTAACAATGTTACATATCAGGTAAATGGGAACACAGGTGAACTTACACAAATGAGATAATGTCAATCTCAATGCAGCAAAACATCTGAACGTTCACATCATGTCAACATACTTTCATGGAACTGTCAATCTTTAAAAAGACACTTTAATAATAATGAACCGATACAAACATTATCTCAACTCTCATTTGTTGGTTGGACTGAAACTTGGTGCTATTCACATGCCGAATGTTGTGATTTTCTCTCTACGCACAGTGCTTACTCTGTGTGCAGAGAAAAGGGTAAACATGGTGGTATATGTGTATGTATTCACAAAGTATTATCTAAAGGTGTGAAAAGAATTTTGTCTCATTACAAAGATGCCATATATGTTGTATTAGATAAGTTATTTTTCAGGTTGGAAAAATATTTGATCATAGGTTTTGTATATATCTTACCAGAGAATTCAGTGTATTATGCAAACAAAGAGAAGGATAGCCTTGATGATCTAGAACAAATTTTATGCTGGTGTTATTCTGACAGGAGACTTTAACAGTAGAACAGGAGAGGACAGTGATTATATTGAAGAGACTACTTTCCTTGAGACTGTTGGGATGTGTATGATAATGATGAGTTCTCTATGTGTCGCTCCAATAAAGATAAAAATGTCAATAATTTTGGACGCAGACTCTTAAAGATATGCAAGATATTTTCTATACATATTGTTAATGGGAGATTTGAACCAGATACAAGAGGAGAGTATACATGTGTAGCAAACAACGGTATAAGTGTTGTGGATTATGCGCTTGCGAACTTGGAACTATTTCATTCTTTTGAAGTCTTGAACATTGATACATCTGATCATTCCCCCCTATTATATGAACTGGATGTAACAATCAACAGAGAGACAGAAAGTGATTGTGTGAATGAGAGAATTCTTGCTTATTTGCACGATGAACATTCCAAATCTTAGATAGATGTTATCTACGATCAGATCACAGAAAATGTGGATTTGGCTGTGGAGGCGATCTGTGACTTATATGCGACAGCAGCGGTATCGATGAGCAGACGAAACGGGTCACGTGACCGTCAGCGTGGGACACAGCCAGCCTGGTGGGACAGCGCGTGTGAGTCGGGAGAAGTTGGCGGCGTTGGATAAAGTCAGACGGGGTATTCTCGGGACGTGGACACCCTGTGTCGTGTAAAAGCAAAGTCCAGAAAAAGTGTTCACTTCGTGCGAACGGGTTACTGAGCAAATTAACGCCAGACAATAGACAGAGTGTGTGACTGGAAGACTTCGGGCAATACTAAGATTGTGAAATTATAAGGAAACGAAACAAGTTTCTTTTCTTTCAATTTTAATAAATAAGACACTGTGTCGGCAAACACAATGACGCTGATACATCACACTTGATATGGATGTCCAACTTCTTTATTATTTACACACGACGTTTCTGGGCTAATACTTGCCCCTTCATCAGGTGAATGATCCATATCAAGTGTGTTGTATTACCCTATCAACTTCTATATGCATATCAAACATCTAATGACGCTGATGTCACCACGGTCCAATCTGACTACCTCTGTGACCTTGTTCCTAAATTTGTCTCTGAATACAGTCAATATAATCTCAGTAATACATCTAAGCTACAAACAATAAATTGTAGGACTAAAATTTATGAGCAATCATTCCTACCTGACACAATTAAAGTTTTGAATTAATTACCTGATAATTTAATATTTGCTAATTTAATCGGTGAATTCAAATCTCTGCTTAAAAATGATGAATCAAACAATTATCTAGATCTGAATTATGGCAGTCGATTCTGTCAGATCGTACACTGTCGACTTAAGCTGGGCTGTAGTGATCTGAATGCGGATAAAGTAAATGGACACATTTCTAACAACCCTGAATGCGCTTGTGAATACCACAATGAAGATACTGTTCATTATCTTTTTACATGTAAGTTATACACTGTTGTTAGAAATAATACTTATTTCTATGTAAATTGCCATAGTAACCAAACTGTGTTATACGGAATATCTCCAGCTAACAACGATGCCAAAAAGAACACAATAGAGTCCCTGCATTCATACATCTTTAAGTCTAAACAATTTCATAAATTATTCTCGACTAATTATATATGTAAACAATTAATGAAGTGTAACTGCAGGCTCAAGGTTTATATGCACCTACAATGCACATATATGATTTAATTTATGTATCCAGTTCTTGTGTATTTTGTTAAAATGATGTACGTACTGGTGAGTTATTGATATAAGCAAAGTTCTGCTCGTTTACCAAACCAGATTCTTCAGAAATAAAAATACGTTTAAACCAAACAATTTCTGAGTGAACTCACTCACCTATCATAGTCACCTGCTTACCAGAGTGAACAGAGTTCACGAAACCTTGACACTTCCACATAACAGTTCACATTTTAACACTTCCCGATCAGTTAATCCCTTACAAAAACAATAGACGACATCAAAGGTACACCGTCTGTCCACGTCCTGCAAAATTTCAGGATGCCACGTCCTGAGAATGAACCATTCAGACAATCGGATACATCAGTCAATCTACAAATAAATAAACGTCGACGTCACAGGTCGGACTTTAAGAAAGTGTGTAATGATAAGAAACGACTGTTCCAGAATAATATGAAAATTAAATTTGACAGTTTTAAGACAAACATTGAAGAACTTTGGAATGAAATGAAGAAACTAAAACGAATGAAAGAGAGAAACAACATCAAACCAGGCGAATGGTTCAACTACTTAAAAAAACTTTCAACAGAGAGTATATGTACATCATCACTAACAGCTGAAATTACTGACGTTCTCAAAAGACACGGCACAGAGGTATGTGGAGACTGTGAATCTGGTACACCCGATCAACTTAACGCCCAGATAACAAACACATGAAGAAGTACAGCATACAATAAGGAATCTAAAACACAAGAAAGTTTCAGGTTGCGATGGAATACCTGCAGAACTATTTCAACACTCAATGGATATCATAGTCCATTTGTTGTCCAAACGCACCGATCTCTACGGCCACTCGACAACATGTTTTTATCTCCACATGGAATATTTCCGGTATAAAGAATATAGAAAACGATATGTTTCTTGACTCTGTTAAGACTTTGGATATTTTTCATCTGTCCGAAACATGGACTAGTGACGATTATTCTCACCTTTACCAAATCATAGGTGTTTTGCTGTTCCAGGAACAAGGATATCAGCTACCAGAAGGATATCAGGTGGAATTATGGTATTCATAAGAGTCTTGTTAGGTTTGTAAAGAATATTCATAAAAACACTAACTGCATATTTCTGTTATTCGATAAATCTTTGTTTCCATTTGGAAAAGATGTATTGTTCACTTTCGTATACATCCAACCGAAAGGTTCTAACTGGTACAAAGATAAGACTTGTAAAAAACGGCATATTGTTACTGTTGGATAATTACAATGATTTTACGTCCACCTTATCAGATTATGAAAGTGTCCTATGTGGGGACTTTAATGGAAGAACCGTCAAATTAGATGACTACACTGATGATACCTATAAGTATATTGCACCTGATTTTAAAAGAAGTGCATGATTACATATCTGGGCCTAGATTTTCGAAGCTCTATTAGCGCTAAGATAGTCGTAAGATAATGTTAAAGGTCACATGCAACGTAAAACACAACTTTGCAGATTCTGATACCTTTCGGTACGGACATACCGAAACAAATCGTCAAAAATGCAAATTCAACTTCTAAAGTTGAAGAATAACGCGATGAAAAAAAACGCGCGAAATCGGAGTTCAAACGTTTCACTAATTTTCCCCAGACTTTTCTGGGGAAAACGGGTTTCAACAGCTGGGCTGCGCTCATAGCATGTGCGCAGTGAAATAGGTTCGCACAGCTTGGAAGCGGGTTGTCGGGTGAATACTCGGTGAAGGCTTTGGTGTGAGCTATTTTTCTAATGTTTTGTTGATATCTCACAGGCGCGAGCTTTTTTATATGTTATGACAGTAAATTAACTGTTTATATAATTTCATTTGTCTATTTCACCACACGTTCTTCTTACCGAGACACTTTCTCAGTTCGATACTTAAAAGCAATGTCATTATTTAGCGTTGACACAATTTCTAACTGTGATATAGATATGTCGTTGTCGCAGACAAAACTCAATGTCTTGTTTTATTGACACCTGTGTGTCTGCCTGCCTGTCTGCTAATGACAATATTCAATACACAGCTGCTATCACTGACCACATGCAATTTGAACTTAACACCAATCAGGCTATACACCATAAACAAAATGCATTGATTTATGGCCCGAGTTCGGTCTCTGTCACATTATGTTATTACACAGACAGGCAGGTGTGATACTTGAACACATGACATGTTATGATGTCTGTTGATTGCAAAATGTTATACACAAAAAAAAATGAGCATGTATTTACAACCCAAAACAACCCAAAAACAACCCAAAACCCAACATCTCTGTATATATATACACACAATTAGCCGTGAAGGCATCTGCAAATGAACCAGCCGTTACACTTGAGTGCACACCCACCCGCTCTGACTGGGTTCGGTATCCCGGCTGCTTCGTTTCTTGGGAAGTAAACCGAAGTACACAATTTTGCACTTTCGATTTGCGATTGTACGCTTATAATTTTCTTTATATATTTTTTCGTAACCAGCAATGTATATTATATGTCTTGAATAAGTGATAATTGTGTTTTAATTATGTTTGATTTTTTGGTTGCATGTGACATAAACAAAGCAAGTGGCCCTGACAAAATATGCAATAAGTTTATCAAGCTAACCGCAGAATCACTTTCTTTGCCCCTCACCTATTTATTTAATAAATCATTGCATGAATGTATTTTTCCCACTATATGGAAGGAAGCTTCAGTATTTCCTTTGCATAAGAAGGGTAGTGTAAATGAATGTCACAATTACAGGCCCGTTGCAATTACGAGCTGTATTAGAAAGATATTTGAAAAATGCGTATTCAAATATGGTTTTAACTCTTTTCGGGACAATAATGTCTTCACAAATTTGCAATCACGATTTATGCAAGGAGATTGTACTGCTTATCAACTCACATAACTATATGACTTATAGCAAATGCTTTAGATAATGGAAAAGAAGTAAAGGCCAATTTCTGTGACATTAGTAAAGCTTTTGACAAGGTATGGCACAAAGGTATATTGTTTAAATTAGAGGCTTAAGGAATACGTGGTAGCTTAATTGAATAGTTTCGCAGTTATCTTAGAAATAGAGTACAAAGAATAGTTATAGATGGCCGATCATCAGATTTAAAACATATATCAAAGGGGTCACCTAGGGATCAGTCTTAGGGCCGCTACTGTTCTCAGTATACATCAATGATATTGTAGATGGCATCAACAGCAATATTCGTCTTTTTGCTGATGTCACATCAGTGTATGTAGTTGTAGAAGACTCAGACAAAGCTGCAAGAATTTTGAATAATGACTTAAATTATATTCCTGATTGGGCCGATATGTGGCAAGTAAATATTAATCCAACAAAAACTGAATCGATTTTATTCTCCCGCAAAGTAAATCCCTTTGTATGTTCACCCATAGAAATAAAAGGTACTCAAGTAAATGAAGTACATTTCCATAAACATTTAAATGTTTATCTCCAAAAAGATTGTTTTTGGAAAAAAAATTGAAGAAAAAGTAAAGGTTGTAAGTCCTATGGTAAACTGTTTAAGAAGCTTTAAATATAGATTAACTTGACATACATTAGAATGTTTAGGCTTGGGTTTCTCCAATGGTCTAGCTTGTTCACTAAGGGCTCTTCTCCCATAGATTGGGTCATTCACCTTCTTTGCCTCTTTTCTCACAAATTCCTTGAGAGCATAGAATGAGACTGAACGTCCTTGTGTCTTGTACTGTTGTACTACATTCCGCCATCTGTCATGATAGTGAAAGGGAAGCTTCATGACCAATTTCTTCAGGTTGTCTGGATAGTCCAAAATCTTCATGGCATCTATGCTCTGAATAGCATTCTCACATTCTGTCAGGAAAATAGCAAAATCATCTAAGGCTTTCGGATTTTCTGCTCTTATTGGTGGCCAATTCAAAGCTCGCTTCACGAAGGCTGATGCGATGGTGTCTAAGCTCCCATATCTCTCTTCAAACTCGTCCAATATGGCGCAATAGGCTTGTTGCCCCTCCAAGTAACTGTAACCTGCTACAATTCTGTTCGCCTCTGCTGACGTGTACTGATCAAGGTAATTGACTATCTCATCTACATCATCTGTATTGACAAGAATACAGCCTTTGAACTGTCTCATAAAGCGTCGATAGTCCAATGGGTCCCCATTGAAAGGCTTAATGTCGACCTGTGGTTTCTTCAGATGTCGCGTGACAAACCCATAATCATACATTGGTCCAAATTGAGGCATTTCTTTAGGTGTGTACTTGTTGATATCAACAGCTTTAACTTGATCTTGGTTCTTTTCCACATGAGACTTCATAGGTGAAGTTTTCACGGAATGCTTAGCTTGACTACCATCTGACAATTTCTCAAAGTCATCAATTACCTTTGTTTTTTGCTTCTGCTATAGCAAGTTCAGTCCTTATTTCTAATTCCTTTTCCTCCATTTTCAACTTTAACTTGCTCATCTCAAGTTTCTCAACTTCTTTTAGGCTTGCAGCCTTTGCCTTCAATTCTGCTTTTTTCTGTTCTTCGAACAGTCGGGCTAATGAAGTTGAACTATGTCTGCTACCACCTGACTGCTTTGACCTTCCACTCTGCGACACACTATCATGTGCATGCACAACACTGGTACTGAACCAAGCCTCAATGTTCTGTTTGAAATCATATATGAATGGACTTTCCTCAATGTCTATTTCCTCATTATATTGTTTCTTTTCCTCTTCATCTAAGAGTGTTAGATACTCGTCTCTCAATGAATAGTGCTTGTCCAGTAATGATAGATATTTGGAATGTTCTTGTCTCACTCTTTCTGCATCTGGGTTTTCAGATATGAGGACTTGAATACTATCTTGTTTAGTTTTCAGCTGCCTGTATGAATGCTTTAAGAGCTTAGCCTTTTGTTCCTTGCTATACAATAAACCCTTATCTGTCATTTTCCTCTTTCTTGATGAAACACTTCTGAACTGGGAATTGCTTTCAACTTCCTTACTTCTCATCTAGGGTTAAAATGTCAATGAATGTGATAAACAAAATGAAGATTCATTCATCGTCAGAGTGCTCATTTATTCCACTTCTCATGTCAGTTCATGTTCATGTCCCTCAAATTCATAGTTTCACAGATTCAAGCTCATGACATACATATTCAATTTCATCATTCTCAATCCTCATAAATCCTCTAGACGAATGAAATGATTGACTGTAAATAAAACAAAAAATAGTAATAAGTACCTAAAGTATTACATGTCTAAGAAAATTACAGTCAATAAATGGAAAAAACAGATGAGATACATTTATTTTAACAGCTCAGAAATTATATGGAAAGTAACTTTAACATTAGAGAAAATAACTAAATGAACCTACACCCTAACCTTATAAAATACACTTTAAATTTACTCAATGAAGAAATTTAACCAGTGCATGAAAACTAAGTACATTTATCTAACATGGCAATAAAACATGGAAAATTTATAATAGTAATATTTTATGCATTACCATATCTCAAACACACAAATAAATTAAATGAAAATATCTACATACCATTTTGTTAGACCCCATTTGCTCAGCTTTCCATATCTCAAAAACAACATGTCTTCACTCAGACCACATGGCAATGAAAGTGACAAAGCAAGGAGTAACTTCCCTTAAATACAAGTTAGCATGCTCCTCACAGGGAACGAGTTAAGAGCTCTTGACAGTTGCCACTGACTGAAGTGCTAGTATAATCCCACTTTTGGCTCTTACATGTATGTATACCTATTATATACATGTACTTCCACACTTCAATTATTGTTGTCACTTATGGGACAACTGTACGAAAGAACAGTCTATGATTCTGGAAAATTTACAATTAGACGCTCTAAGAACGATTTGTGGAGCCGTGAGAGGAACTAGTCATGAAAAAAATCTACAAGTAGACCAATTTCATACCATTAGTTAAGCGTAGAGACATGAAAAAACTTACTTTATTCTACAAAATGAATAATAACCTTACTCGAAACTACTTATCTGATTTAATTCCAGAACAAGTTTCAGTATTAAGTTCTTACAATCTGAGAAATACTTATAGTATTCGCACAATTCGTTGCCATACAGACTCGTATGTCCGTTCCTTTTTACCAGACACCATACGTTTATGGAACAATTTACCAACCGAAATAATTAACTCACAATCAGTAAATTCGTTCAAAAAACGATTACAGGCCAAACAAGGAAATATTCTCTTTGATAAAAACTTTGGATCTAGATTTTGTCAAATAATCCATGCTCGCCTAAGGTTGGGTTGTAGTGACTTGAACGCTCATTGTTTTCATAGATATATTTCAAATAATCCGAATTGTGCTTGTGGGTATCCGTGGGAAGATTCTCTCCATTACTTCTTTTCTTGCCCTTGTTATGACTTAGTAAGATCAGATAAATATTTCCACACTAATGGTTTTGACTTAATTTCATTTCTCCATGGTAATCAAACTTCAGGCAACATCACAAATCAACTTATTTTTTACTGTGTTCACAAATACATACAACTTTCAAATAGATTCAAATTATTCTAAACTGTAACTAGCGAATCATTTAATGTAATTTTGTAGAATTTTTCCTGTTATTATGCATTTCATGCCTTTGTGGAAATAATTGCTTCTGTACTTTATTTAAAATTAATTATTGATTGTATTGTGTTATATTTTATGGAGCGGCACTCACATAAGCCGTTGGCTTGTTGTGCCAATCCATATTCATGTTAATGTTTCATGAATAAAATATGTTTATATCAAAATAAGGTCCAGATCATTTTAAGGAACTACGGTTCTCTTGTGACAACGGTGTAAATGTATTACCTGTTTGATCTATGTAGCCTCCATAACTTGCACGTATTCAATGGCCGCTGTGGAAGCGATAAAGGTGTTGGTGAGTTTACTTTTATTCGTAATAACGGTTGCAGCGTTATTGATTATGGCATTGGATCGTAACCCATTCATAGAGAAATACTATCTTTTGACATTCAGTCAAAATCTTATTCTGAATACCTGCCAATTATATTCTCATTACCGTCTAACTCAGGTTCGGGTAATATTGCTGATAATAGCACTGTTACTACTGATTTATGCTTCAGCTGATTGTATGAAGCGATTTGTTACATCAAGGGTTCATTCTCAGGACGTGGACAACCTGAAATTTTGCATTCGCAGGGCGTGGACAGACGGTGTACCGTTGATGTCGTCTGTTGTTTTTGTAAGCGATTAACTGAATGGGAAGTGTTAAAATGCAAGGCACATAATTGGTTTAACAATGCCTGCCAATCTTTTAAACAGCAGCGCTGTCATTTATTGAACATATTTCGTAAACGGAAAGATGAGGCGTCTCTAGCCGCTCATGTAAAAAGTAGAAATGCATACAAATCAGCTTGTAAGACGGCCAAGCACAAGTGTGACGATAAGCAATTAATTGAATTTAATGATGCAGTGGGTGATCCTAAATCGTTCTGGCAAAAACTGAAACACCCAACCGGTGGGGGCTCATCATCCAATACTAGTAATATATACTCCCCATCAAAAGCTTAGACTCAGTTAAAGCATTCACTATATGTTATGTACATATATGTGGTTACATCGAAAAATAACTGCAAACCTTATGTAGGTGAACTGCATGAGGATCATGCATCAAATTGCTGAAAAGCATGTGCAAATATCGTTCATATGAATAGCTGTGTTTTGGTGTAAAGTTTGTTAAGAATTGACAAATTTTCACGGAGTTTCATCATTTTTTGAACTCATAACAATAATCTTTTCAACGTTACGAATTTGTTTTACAATACATCAGTTCATGTGTAAACAGTACCTTTGAACAGTATTGGAATATTTTGCAAAATCTAGTTTAGAACAGTTGACTGAAGTAAGTGGTTACATTTACACTAGTGAGTTTAAACTTTTAATGGGTAGTATATATCTCCAGAGACTAAGTTTAACTACTTTCGGGACCTGTTTGCTGAAAACCAGATCGACTCCAGCAACGATCCATCGTTCGGTGATTACACATTGTTCAATCAATGTGACTTGCAAACCCCTGATGATATATTTGATTCACCAATTAGTATAGGTGAAATATACGCCAGAATTAGTCGGCTCAAGGCAAAGAAAGCGGCTGGGGATGATTACATAATTGGCGAAATGTTTAAATCTTCAGCAAATTTTCTCCTAACTTATCTGGAAATTTTATTCAATCCTCTTTATGAAAGGTCCTGGTCCAAAGTTCCAAATCTCTTTGTTCCTTTACTGAAGAGGCCACAGGTCCAAAGCTATCATTATCCCATTTTATAAAATGGAGATAGAACATTACCTGCAAATTACCGTGCCATATCACTTCTCAGTGTATTTGGCAAATTATATACCAAAATCCTACACAATAGACTTGTATTCTGGGCTGAGTGCTGCAATACAATTAAAAAGGAACAAGCTGGTTTCAGATCAGGATACTCTACTATTGATAATATTTTTACCTTACAGGCCCTTATCAGTAAATACCTCTAAAAAGGGTGGACAAATCTATGCTTGTTTTATTGATTTTTCAAAAGCGTTCGATTCTGTCAACATACAAAAGCTCTGGTATCTATTTAAAAAGAACGGACCTGGTTCAAAAATGGATAAAGTGTTGCGATCTGTGTACCAAAGCGTGAAAGCATATGTGCGTACATCGAATAACGTAAACACAGAAATATTCGATTGTCCTCTAGGCGTACGACAAGGTTGTGTTCTTAGTCCGTTTCTGTTCTCATTTTTCATCAATGAATTGGTAGATGAAATTACGTCCACTTGTACAAATGTGTTCAGTTATTTCCTAACTTACTCGAGCTGCTTCTTCTGTTATTTGCTGATGATGTTGTTTTGTTTTCTGATACGGTAATTGGACACCAAAATCAAATTGATATTTTAGAGAGTTACTGCGAAACATAGAGTCTCCAAATAAATTTAAACACGACAAATATAGTTGTATTTAAACATGGATGCAGACTTTCTAAAAGGGAAAAGTTTAATCATCATACAAATACCTTGGTATGCTATTCACTAGAAATCTCACTTGGCAGGCATCTATAAACAATCTGACTCTTAAAGCTAAGAAGGCTCCCATAACTGTTCAGCGTAGTTTGTTTAAGTTTGAAAATCTCTCATCTGAAATATATTTTAGAATCTTTGACACTAAAATCCTGCCAATTCTACTGTATGGTTCTGAGGTATGGGGTATTCAAAGATATAAAAGCATTGAAAAATTTCAGCTACAAGCATGTAAAGGTTTTCTGGGCATCCGCAGATCAACATGTAGTGATGTTGTATTAGGTGAATGCGTAAGATACCCAATCTATATCTTGACACTGAAACGTTTTCCATCTTATATTAATAATAATAATAATAAATAATAATAATGTAGTTTTGTATAGCGCTAGATTCCATAAAACTGACTGATGAGCGCTTTTAGATTCCATAAAAACATATGCTCAAAGCTTCGGCGTGACGACAACCACTAGGCTAATAGAATAAATGCTCAAAGCTACATTATAAATAAAAGAGTTGATATTAGAGGGAAAATGTCAACACTAATGAGTCTGTAAACGTGTACAGATTAGGATTCAGGCATAGTAGATGGTGAAGAGGTGAGTTTTCAGCTGTGTCTTAAAATTGTCAAAGGATTTGATTCCTCTCATTTTTAAGGGAAGGTCATTCCACAGCATCGTTGCAGCAGTTCTGAATGCCCTTAGTCCATATCCCTTCATTCTGTAAGGTGCGACTTTCAGGAGATGTTGGCTCCCTGAGCGAAGATTTCTTGCTGGCCGATGTTCACACAAGAGTTTATTAAGGTATGGGGGAGCTGTGCCCTCACGGCACCTGAATGTCAAGCACAATATCTTGTATTTGATCCTGGCTTCTACTGGAAGCCAGTGAAGGGCCTTGAGAACCGGAGTGATGTGATTAATCCTTGAAACCCGTGGAACAATCCTGGCGGCGGTGTTCTGTATCAGTTGGAGTTTCTTCAATGAAGATTTGGATATACCCCAAAGGAGACTATTGCCAAAATCTAGTCGCGATAGGACGAGTGATTGCATAATGCTTTTTGTA
Organism: Haliotis rubra; assembly: GCF_003918875.1. Lineage (NCBI taxonomy): Eukaryota > Metazoa > Mollusca > Gastropoda > Lepetellida > Haliotidae > Haliotis > Haliotis rubra. Next base: position 1,784,601 of record NW_025767657.1, on the reverse strand, counting down.
GCATCACCAGTGAGGCAGTTCCGAATTTGACCGATGGATCGCAGATGGAAGTAGACAGACCTGCATAGGTTGTTCACTTGATCTTCCATGGTCAGATTTGAGTCAGTTACAATGCCCAGACTTTTGACACATGGCACGAAATCAATTTGTGAATGACAGATCGACAACCCAGTCTCTTCTATGGATTGAAGTTGTTGTTTTCTGCCTAGAAGAATGGCCTCTGTTTTCTCGGCATTCAGTTTGAGCATAATATTCGTCATCCATCTATGTATATCAGATGCACAGACTGTGATGTCATTAAGAGCCGATGATGTCATGTCAGGTTTAAAAGTCTTGAATATTTGGGTATCGTCTGCATAGGAGTGTTCATTGACGTCATGTTGTTGTACCACCCGATCAATGTTGTTGGTGTAGAGAACAAAAAGTACTGGTCCCAATACCGACCCTTGCGGAACACCGCAGGTTTGGGATACTCGACTCGACTTGTGGTCACCGATGACAACTGACTGGTATCTCCCTGATAGATAAGATGACAACAGGTTTAAAGCCGTACCTCCTAGCCTTATTTCCTGGGCAAGCACTTGTAGAAAGTCTGGGTTGAAAGTCATCTCACTGCGTCCTCACCGCTATCCCTTAAAAGCCTATAAGGTGCTACTGTATTTGGTTGAACATGCTAGTGAGGCTAGAAATAAACATTACTGGGCTATGTTAATTAAAAATACATTGTTTTGGATATGCATGGGTCGGACAGGGAGTTGGGGATGCTACAGCTTTTTAACCACTGTTCAACGACGATGTAAGGATTGCTTTCAGCAAGAGTGGACCAGAAATATTCAAACTGGAAAATGTTCCTGTTTGTATTCTTTATTTAAACAACATTTTATGTGTGAAAAATATTTAACAGTCGTAAATGTAAGGAACTTTAGAGTATCGTTATCGCAGTTTAGATGTGGTTATTATGATTTAATGTATTTTAAAAGAGTATGTCATACAACTGAGAACCAAGTCAGCAAATTGTGTGACAGGAATATTGCTGAAGATGAATACCATGTCCTTCTCATCTGTCCACAGTATGAAGATCTAAGAAACTATTATATACCATCTAAGTACGTCCTATCCCACATTTTACAAATTCTGTTAAGTAATGTCAACCGAAAATTATAACCGTTTTAACATGTACTACGGGCCTCAGGCCTACAGTCCAGAAAATAGAGAGACCCTTTGTGTGTTTAACTGTTCAACTAATTCATGACGTCACGATTATATCCCGAGGCATGGTATCGTACCATCATATGTCCGCTTCATAAGAAAGGTTCGAAAGATGACGTCAATAATAACAAAGGAATCTCCTTACTCCAACTTCTAAACGAGAGATTTTAATCATGGGCACATGTAAACAATATAATTCATGAGAACCAATTTGGATTTAGAAAATGTCGGTCAACTGTAGACAGCATGTTCACTTTACAAGGAATGGTGTGTAAATATTTATCGAAATCTACAGGCGGAGAATGCATTGTTTTTTCATTAACTTTAACAAGGCTTTCGACTGTGTGGATCATTCGTTATTATGGCACCGTCTAATCAATTATGGAATTCATGCGAACGTTCTTTCTGTTGTGAGAGATATGTACTCTAAACTCAAATCATGTGTGAAAACCGAGACTGGAATTACCGATTATTTGAACTGCTGTGTGGGAACCCGCCAAGGTTGTATGATAAGTCCAACTTTATTTTCACTTTCCATTAATCAACTCGTAACAGACTTAACACAGAACTTAAAACCAGCGAATTGCCGAGGAATATTCATCTCTGAAACGGAACCGAATCTGTGCTTACTACTCTATGCTGATGATGTGGCTAATGCAGCAGACGGTCGACTACAGCAACAAATCAACTGTATCAGCAACGTCTGTAGCAGATGGGGATTGCGTCTCAACCTTTCCAAATCTAAACTCAACGTCTTCAGAAATGGAGGAAGATTGAGGAATTACGAAAAATTGTTCTATGAGGGGACAGAAATTGAAACTGGTTCCTATTATATATACTTAGGACTTTTCTTAACCCCAAAATTGATATGGACTAAAACTACAACTTTACTAGAACAACAAGCCGAAAAAGCCTGCTTTCTTATCTACAGAATACATTACTTATCAGGCGGCTTACCCATAACCACTGCAATCAAGATGTTTGATTCCATAGTACTACCGATACTAACTTATGGAGCAGAAATCTGGGAATACCAACCATACGAAAGGATTAAAAAAGTAAAGTACAAACCAACTTCCTGAAACGTATTTTGGGCCTGCCTAAAGCTACAAGTAATGCTGCCGTTTTGGGAGAAACTGGACGTCATCGGATTAGCATTCATGTCATCTTCAAATGTATCAAATGCTGGATTATACTTATATCAATGGATCTTAACCGTTTACCAAAACAAACCTATCTTATGCTCTATGGACTGGACAAAGCTAGACGAAAATCATGGGCAAGTTATATCAAAAACATTCTCTTTCAATACGGCTTTGGATATACATGGTAATCCAGGATGTGGGGGGCTATTGTTATTTCTATCAGCTTTCAAACAGCGCATTCAGGATTGTGGATCTGAACAATGGCATAATGACGTTCTCCATAAACCCAAATTAAAAACATATTCTACTTTCAAAACAACTTTAACCACGGAACCCTATCTCAACTGTATAAACGATTAACCCTTTTTACAAACTCTCATCAGATTTCACCAACTTAGAATAGAAAAAGGAAGACATCACAATGAAGACGAAGAGGAAAGAACGTGTTTCAAGTGTGCAATATCAGGAATAATCCATATAGAAAATGAATATCACTTAGTAATGATTTGTAATGCTTATTCACTATTTAGACAATTATTATTATAAAAATCCAACATGTTTTAAATGTATAGATCTTATGTCAACGCAATGTAAATCTACCCTATGTCAATCTACCCTATGTTACACCTTCCACCAGACCGCTCCATCCATAGACACATACCCCACCCAACATCAGACTGTCGTTACACCTTCTACAAGACCGCTCCATCAATAGACACATACCACACCCAACATCAGACTGTCGTTACACCTTCTACAAGACCGCTCCATCCATAGACACATACCACACCCAACATCAGATTGTATTGTCACCTTCTACCAGACTGCTCCATCCATAGACACATACCCCACCCAACATCAGACTGTCTTGTCAGTGATGACATGTGTTCACATGTCAATAAACAGATACATGTATTACTATCTATACCTTCACTGATATCAATGTATATAGCAGCGGTCCTAAGACCGATCCAGGGCTATAACCGTTGATGACATTTTGCGTCCTATTTGCAAGATAACTTTCAAACAATTTCAAATTTCCCAGTGGATTTGTGCCAAAATATTATTTATTTTGCAATGATTAAAAGTTTTTTATTAAAGCGTAATCAAGCATAGTGATTTTGTTGTGTTTTTGCTATATCGATTATAAGTAGTTTTTTGGTAAAGATAATTCTTGCAAGATATTGCAATACATATCGCAATATATGCTTTCGCATCGCAATATATCGCAATATGAAAATTCTCTGCAATACCCACCCCTAATGCATAGACTCCAGTATAAAATGCTCCTAACAAGACTATGACAAGAGGGGTGACTTTCAAACAATCGACCCGTAAAAATCCGGTTAGAATTGATCTTCAGTAACCCATGCTTGTCGTAAAAGGCGGCGTACAACTAAACTCACTCACTCACTTTCAAACAATCAACCGACCTATCAAACGTGCAAGAAAGGCTTGTGGGGTGTCACGCCAGATTCTCTCAAGTTCTGTTGCAAGGTCAAGGACGTTATCTGGCGGATGAGGAAGACGGCGTAGACGTCGATCCATCCCGTCCCAAACATGCTCTATCGGGGAGACATCCGGTGAATTTGCAGGCCAAGGCAGTAAGTCAACGTTGTGGTGTTGCAAGAAATCCATAGCAACCCTTGCCGTGCCGTATGAGGGCGGGCATTGTCCTGTTGGAATGTTAACCCAGGGCCATGACGTTGCAGAAAAGGAATTGCCACAGGTCGAAGAATCTGATCCCTGTAGCCCACACCAGTTAAGTTGCCCTGAACAATCACTACAGGAGTTCTTTGGCGTGCTGTTATTCCACCCCAAATCATCACGGAACCACCACCAAAGCGATTCCTCTCCAAGACACAGGCCTGTGCATAACGTTCTCCCACGCGTCTATAGGCACGTTGACGTCCATCACTATGGGAAATGTTAAACCTGGACTCATCTGTAAAAACAACATTTCTCCACCAAAACAAGGGTCTGCGGACGTGATTTCGGCACCACATTCGGGGAGCTTGTCGATGACGTTGTGTCAGGATAGGCCGTATGGCGGGACGTCGTGGTCTGATCCCGTGATGACGTAAACGTTGTCGAACTGTGTTGGGGTGGATACGGCTCTGTTTCTCTTTCCCGGAATGCACGTGCAACAACGTATTGCACGTCTCAAGGACGAACCCACTGACGTCACGGAACGTGGCACGTGCATGCATGTTGGATACATGTCACTAATCTCTGAGTTTAATCCTTATGTGTCTACACAGGTTTGATAAATTTAGATTATTAATTTTTGTATGCACAGTTTCTTTATGTGCCTAGTATATATAGTGGGGCTGTAACATTAGCCACAACTCATTATGATAGTGGGGCTGTAACATTAGTCGCCTTTTACGACAAGCATGGGTTACTGAAGATCAATATTCTAACCCGGACCTTCACGGGTCATTATGATAGTGGCGCTGTAGCATTAGCCACAAGTCGGAAAATCGGAACAAATATCGCACAGCACCTCTTCTTCAAATTTGACGTTCAAATCTGTAAATTGCTTTAATTCATGACAAACTAATACATCATAATCAATACGAGCACTGCGCCTCCCCTTTAGAAAAAGAAGCTGGTTTTTTTTCCAAATTTGAAACAATCCAACCAATAGGTTTCAATTTATTGCTTGAACAAAGTTTTTACATTCTTGTAATTCTTAAAACATTACAATATCATGATCAAGCTTTTCACTGTATCTCTCCTGTAAACAAATAAGGTGGTTGATAAATTTTAAAACAATACAACCAATAGTTGTTAAGGTATTTGTTGAACACACATTTTTAAGTTCAAATTTGTACATTGCTGTAATTGTAAAAATTCAAAGTTTTCACTGTATCTCTCCTGTAAACAAAGACGGTGGTTCACATATTTGAAAACAGGTCAACTAAGATTTTTAAGTTATTGGTTGGACAAAGTTTTCTAAGTTAAAGTTTGTACATAATCATATTTTTACTCTATCTCTCCTGTCAACAAAGACGGTGGTTCACATATTTGAAAACAGTTCAACTAATATTTTTAAGTTATTGGTTGGACAAACTTTTCTAAATTCAAATGTTTAAACTGCTGTGATTTTTTTATCATAATCAAACTTTGCACCGTACCTCTTTGCACCCAGAGTGATCTGATTTCGGTTCATGCCGATCGTAATAGTGCCATTATTACAGAAGATTTTGGTGGATATCGCTGGCGTTTCTCTTAGATATTATCATTTTTATCACAACGTTTAGGATATTTGTGTTAGTATCAAAATCGGAAAGTGAGGGAGTGAGTGAGTACGTTTAGTTTTACGCCGCTTTTAGCAATGTTCCAGCAATATCACGGCGGGGGACACCAGAAATGGGCTTCACACAGTGTACCCATGTGGGGAATCGAACCCGGGCCTTCGACTTGACGAGCGAACGCTGTAACCACTAAGCTACCCCGCCGCCCCGACAGAGGGTTAAACCATCTTGTACAAACCGTCACATGTACACAAAAACAATGTTTCTAAGATGTGCTCGTATTATGTACTCTTTAGTATCGAATATATAATCGAGACATAAACATATCTCTTGAAGCTTTGAATCGTTTCTAAAAAAGCGGCATTGTACACTGGTTTCATTTAATTACATTCACATTAAATATTGTAATTGGAGAATTTGTGAACATGTCATACATTCAGGAATACATTCATGCACTTACCTTATCGCCTTGTTAAACGTTCCCTTCAAAATTGCAAAATACCGAATCACGTTTAAAAGGTTACTTCTTGAAAAGTCTTCATGACGCCCATCACAAAAAAATGCAGCGTTCACCGTCGCGCGTAATTAATATAAACTCGGGAAGTCGGATACTGATGTTATTGAAATGTCGATGAATGAATTCTATACAGCTTGTTGGAATTAATTTTACCTTCGTCAATGCATTTGATAAATAAAGTGACGTCTGCTACCATTCAGTGAGTCTGGATAACGTGCATGAAAAACTCGTGCAACGGAAGTGTGTCCCGATTGGCTGAATTCGTCACCATGACATCACTTGACAGCTCCGCCGATCACCTGAATGAAATATACATCCATTCTGATCTGATTGACATTTGTTTATATAAATATGCATAGTCTCAATGACCCGACGAAGCCAGTTGTGAAAGGATAGGCCATTGAAGTGTAAGCGTTGATTCGTAAGCCCGATTTACCAAATTGGTATACGATGCGATGCCATTTTTTAAGCGCGTGAGTGTTTGTTCATTCGAAATTTCGAAGCTGCACAAGCAGTTTTAAATAATGAAACTTCTTTGAACAAGAGTGAGTGAGTTTTAGTTTTACGCAGCACTCACCAATATTCCAGCTATATGGCGGCGGTCTCTAAATAATCGAGTCTGGGCCAGACAATCCAGTGATCAACAGCATGAGCATCGATCTGCGCAATTGGGAACCGATGACATGTGTCAACAAAGTCAGCGAGCCTGACCACCCGATCCTGTTAGTCGCCTCTTACGACAAGCATGGTTACTGAAGATCAATTCTAACCCGGACCTTCACGAGTCTCTTTGAACAAGATCATCCAGAACAAAATAGAATGGGTTATTCACATACGTTGGGAATTCGTGAAAAAATACTGAACTAGAAGATAAGGTGCATGATGACACAACCTATCTCAATCTGTTAGCATCCCCAGTGGTTATGCTATGTATGACACTGATGACGATTACTATTATGATGCTTATGATGCTGTTGTACTTGACGATGATGATGACGATGATAATGGTGAGAATGAAGATGAGGATGAGTTAGTTGGTGAATGTGATGGTAAATTACTCCATTTTTCCGGACAGGAACGGGGGACGTAAAAGACGCCAGAAATCAGGACCCAGTACACATTAGGAACCTGAGTTCGAGGCTGAGAATCAATGACGGAATAATGCATCACCTTTTTATTTTGTTTCATGAATTAACCTCATATGGATAAACTTTACTCCTTTCTTTCAGAGTTTGTTTTGGAATCAGCTTGTTTAAATAGTAGAAACTGTATTAAACTTAACCGGGCCAGTGTCGGCCAAACTGTAAAGGGCCAATTTGCAATCATTACGGCTGTGTACTGGGCCATACTTCTTCGGCTAAACCGGTCCAGTTCAACGCCAATGTGCAAAATAGCACAGGCCCAGTATTCCGGAATGCCTTAGTCATTTTTTAACTGGCCTGATTTTTTTACTTGACTTGGCCAGTATTGGCCCAAGTAGTTGATGTTAGCTGGGGAGTTGCCGATCTACCGGGAAGCATCAGGGCGAATGTCACGTGACCTCATAGATAACTTTTAGTTCTGTATAATTTAACTATGTGCATATGGTGCAAATATGGAAATATTGCCAGAGCAAGATGGTAGTTACAATTATAGCACTGTTTAGAGAATGCATGTGAGTGTGGAAACGGTCTTATTTGACAGACATGGTCTCTTTGACTTTCAGACCCAAGGCCGTTCCCAGTTGATGTTTGTAAAGAAGTCACTTTTCTTGTGTCAACAACAACAGGGTGCAAGTACACAAGGGACAAAGCCCATGACGTCAGCATCCCCAGATATGACGTCGCACCCCGCCAAGACAACCCAGGGCCCCGTTTCAACATTTTGCTCTAGTAAGCTTAAGATTTGGTAACGTTCCTCGTAGCATTCCTACTTCCTATACTGTAACATTGACTTACGATAGTCGTAGCTCTACATCCTTGAACTTACAAACAAAAAGCCCTCAGAAGACCCAACGCCAGAAAATTAAACCAATATGCTACAATGCTTGTTGATGGTCTGGTATTTGAGGTTAGCGGAGGAAATCTTGCAACCCAACTACTGAAAAGAGAAATTGGACATAAATTCAACAAGAAAACATTACGAAAACCAGAGACACATTGTCTTAGTGTAGCAATATCAAATTTATTTTTCTCTGAATTGGACGATGTGGTGTACTGTCTTTTTACTTTTCAGTCTGATTCGATGCCATCTCTACTTTGGGTAAAAGTCAACAGAAGTGATGTTACATATGCTAGTATTCATGGACCATAAACATAGACCGAAGGAAGATAACGATCCTTTGTCAGTTGTTGCATTCGCCAAGAAATACCTTCGTCGTTTACCATCGTGTCTAGACTTGAAGTATACGTCTGTCAGGAGTATTCATTGATAGAGGCCTACGTAGATGAATTGCGTATTTAGAAACAATGGTGCGAAATTACAAAAGGAAAACCAACCAGGGCAGTTATGGTGCGGATGCACTGATGCGAGCTATGGCTGCTATCAAAGAGGGAACATCTATTTCGGCGGCTTCCAAGAACTTCAGTATTCCACAAAGAACACCATCACGCCATTTGAAAGGTCAAGTTAATTAACCCGGCTCCGCAAAACTGGCGATACAGACCAGTATTAGATTAAGCGTACGAACTTGAACTCGTTAATCATATTATTACTATGCAACAAATGTTCTACGGGCTAAATACTGGAGACATTCAGAAACTAGCTTTTGATTTAGCAGAAAGCAAAGGCGTTAAACATTATTTTAACCAAGCAAAAGAAAAGCTGGAGAAGACTGGTTAGCAAACTTTTAAAGCGACACCCAGAGCTGTCTACTAGGAAACCAGAACCTACAAGCTTGACACGTGCAGTTGGATTTAACAAACCAGCAGTAGACAAGTATTACGAAATTTTGAGAGGTGAAATTAAAAAATATTCATTCAAGAACGTTCCATGTGGATGAGAGTGGTCTGACAGTGGTCCACAAGCCAGGACATATCCTTGCGAAAAAAGGTCAAAAACAGGTTGGAAACATTACAAGTGGTGAAAGGGGTAAAACAATCACTGCAGTGTGTTGTTTCAGTGCAGCTGGCACATACGTCCCCACCAATGATGAAATATCCACGTAAGAGAATGGCTCCAACTCTGACGAAAGGAGCTCCTTCTGGATCGCTGGCGAAATGTAGTGGAACTGGATGGATGAATCGTGATTTGTGTTTTCAATGGTTACGCCATTTCAGAGACCATGTTCAACCTACACGCGCGAAGCCATGTCTGCTACTGCTTGATGGTCACAATTCCAATGAAACACTTGAAGCAATCACATTTGCCAGAGACAACCACTTTTCGATGTTGGTTTTGCCGCCCGACACAACCCATCGACTTCAACCATTGGACTGCACCTACTTTGGCCCGTTGAAGACAAACTTTCACCAGGAAGCAGACAGGTGGATGGTCATGAATCCAGGAAAGAGAATATCAGTGTTTGAAATGGCCCAACTATTTGGAGATGCTTACAGAAAAACATCGACGATGCTAAAAGCCACCATTGGTTATCACTGCACTGGCATATGGCCTATGGCCATTCAATCCAGACGTCTTCTGAGAAGGAGATTTCATTGCTGCACAGTTGGATAAACATATTTTTATTCCTAGAGAATTTGGTTTAGTAAACAAGCAGAACTCTGCTTATATCAATACCTCACCAGTGATTTGATTTAAACATATTTTATTCACAAATGTGAAAGGAATGGGGGACAAGTTATCCAACTTAAAATACCCGCTCCCTAATATTTACATACATACAATTTCAATTATATTCATCTTAAGAAACAATACAGAGAAGAGATAGGAAAGTAAATGAGAGAAGAGAGGAAGGGACACAACTTATGTGATCACTGACAACGTTTTGATTGAAGAATAAAAGTTTGCACACATTTGAAAATGCATTCATTCTGTTGAATAGTCAGGTCAGGACTTCCAAGTAACATCAGTGACAATGTGATTGGAGAAGCACGTTTTATAATATTTTAATATTTAACATTAATATCTCTCTTTGAATGATGTACAGTCTACATTCTAATTATAAGTGACGTATATTTTCAGAATGTACCTCACCAGTACATATATCATTTAAGCAAAATACACAAAAACTGGTTACAAAAACAACAAATTAAATCATGTATGTGCGTTGTAGGTGCTTATAAACCTTGAGCTTGCAGCTACACTTCTGGCTGCACAGTTTACAGAGGAACCAGGCACGAAAGCAGATCCAGAAGCAGTATATGGTCTCTGAAATGATGTAGTGCTTTGACAGTTTTACTTTGTCCGACTTTTGAAACCGGTGATTCCAGAGGTATAAATGACAACTGGGAAGAGCCATTAATGGTGTAGCCTAAACAGTAAATTGCATTTACTGAAGTGGCAATGAAATGCACATATACTGAAGACTCCATCCTAAGACTCCGCACCAAACCTCCACTCCATGTTTTACAGGGCCAAATGCAAAGTCACGGAGTGTAGGCCAGTCGCGTCTTTGTTCAAGGGAGATAACTCTATCACACATTTACAAATGCGGGAAATTTGTTTTCGTGATCAAAATTCGATGTTATGGTTCTGTCAAACCGATGAAAATGACGTCCGTTTTGAGTCCTTTCAGCAAGCTTCCAAATCGTCAAGAGTGTACAGTGTTGGTGAGAACCATTAACGTTATCATCAGATGTTAATTTGGTTTCCCAAACCAGAATGGGCAAGTAATATGGTGTATTGTTCGGTTTTCGATTGCCTTCAGTACGTTTATGAAATGTGCCCAGTGTCTTTACAACGGCACTACGATTGTACGAAAGGAATTCTGCACTTAACTGGCAGCGGGGAGAATCAAGTTCATATGCCAGGTTGCAGTTAAACTACGGTGATGAGTTAATATTAGTTGCCATCAGTGGAAACATGGCGGGACCAGTGTTTGGAAAAAAAAGTCCATGTAAAAAAAGTACCAGTAAAAAAGTACTAAATTTGCCTAGGAAAAAGAGTCCTACTTTTAATTTGTTATAACAAATGTTAAGAAAAACTTATATCTGCGGGTTTTTACTACTCTATATTCACATACAACATTGTAAATTGACACAAATTTGCATCTGCACTGATACATTTGCAAGAATTTGCTGACATTTACTGAAGTTTATTCAGCCTAATATAGCCAAAATCACATTATAATTGTCGGGTTCTTTGATTCAATCAGCTAAAATCACATTTTATTACACAAACAGTACTCAAGCTAAATCCTGGATGAGATCTGCTCAGTTAAAAATATTGTTCTTGGTTAATTCCGAGGACTTTTTCCCTATAATCGGCAGGACCAATCCACCTGTCATTGACAGTGTCAATAATCAGGATCAGTGGTCATTTACCAAATGACCAATCCTCAATTGTTATCCTTTATCAGCATACCAAGAAGCCATATTCTCAACTCAAACTTTAACTCACAGTTATTTCATCACATGACTCCTTTGAATTAATGAATATTTTATTGACTGTGAAAAGTATTTCACTCAGGTGTATCTGCATCTACCGGCCCCCTCCATCCAAGAAAAATGACAACAAAACTGACATCTTGCTGACTGGTTCAGCAATGAATAGGGCCAAGGTTAAAGTGGACTCGATCACAATTGGTAACTCCGTGCTACCTTTCAGTACAACAGTAAAAAATCTTGGGGTCATCATGGACCATGTCAATAACGTGTGTCGTACATGCTATTTCCATGTGAGGAACATCGCCAACATCCGTCACCTGTTGACATGTGATGCATCACACCATTTGGACAGATCCATGATCCTCTCACGGTTGGATTACTGCAACAGTCGACCGGGTAATGTGCGTCAGGATCTTGTCACCAAATTACAGCGCGTTCAGAATGCAGCTGCATGGACCATCACCAGAAGCAGGAAGAGGTCACACATCACACCAGTCCTTGCAAAGCTCCACTGGCTGCCGATCAAGATCTTGTGCATCACATACCGCTGTATCAAAGGCTCAGCTCCATCCTACCTGACCAACTTGGGGAAAGAGTATGTTCCACCCGATGCCTCAAATCAGCTAACAGCTCACTGCTCACAATTCCCACAGCCAAACTGAAAACCTTTGGACACAGATGCTTTTTCGTAAAATAGGGTAACACATACTTTGCAAAAGGTTGACAATAAAATACATTCTATACAATCCCTATGGTTAGTGTTACAGTTAGTTTACAAAAAAATGTAGAATCAAAATTGAGTGTTATTTTTCGATAACTGCAGGAAATTGGACAGGGAAGCCACTTCTTTTGCAAGGGCTTCTCCCAGGTACCTACATTTTTATGCATAGAATCTAAACTAGAACTAGAACATTGTTGTGGGGACCATTTACCTGTACCCTCATGATTTCTCCATTCCTACAATTTCTTTCTCTCATGTGATTTTATTCAGTTCGTGACTGATATCCTTCCATAGATTAACCAAAAAAGCAAACAAATCCTATATTGGCCTCATGATTAAAGCATTCGCATGTGACACCAAAGACCCGGGTTTGATTCCCCACATAGTGTGAAGCCCATTTCCAGTGTCCCCTGCCACAATATTAATGGAATATTGCTAAAAGCAACGTAAAACCATACCCACCCACTCATACAAGTCTGCCTGGATAGTGGGAGATTGATAGTTCCGTCCCTCATCACACCAGAAGAGGTTGAAAGATTGTACTTCTTGTTACCCTCCCTGTTGCACAGTTGAAATAAACGTGCAGAGCCGTCTAATAAATGTAACTGAAACCCTAAACTAAATTTGAACTTACCTTTGGTCTAAACAAGGAAGTAAATGTGACAACTATTACCTGTGAAAAAAACTATGGATGACAATCAACTAAATGTGATTCCCTTAAAGTGAATAAAATGAACTTTAATGTAATATCTAAATGAATCCACAAGTCTAATACCTAACAACACATCAGTCTGGTGTCTAATGCCCCCAAACCAAAGGGCCCAGTGTATCATTTACCACCATCTTATATACCCAAAACTACTTTGTATGTAACGTGCAGGCATACCCATCTCCGGGTGTATTCAGGTGACAGTATGCTTTGTGTGCGTTTGGACGAGCACGATTAGCAAAAACAACAAAAAGTCTTCAGAACACTCCCTGGTATAAGGTAATATTCAGTGGGCTGGTACTATACGACAGCTAAGTCTGGATTAGTACAAGCAGACAGACAATAAGATTAACAGCCAGAGAGAGAGAGAAAAGGTGCACGCAATCACGCACACTCACACACACTTTTTCTTGACTATAATGTTAAACCCCATTTCACCTCCTGGGTCATCTTCCATTTCCAACTGTGGTCATTTTCTGAGCGTTCGTTGCTTATTTAGCATCTCAAGGCTGGAGTAGAGACTAAATCAAACAATGGTGTCTGAACAGTCAATTCCAAAATACCATGTTTTTTTACATTCTGTTTTCAGCTTGTTGGGGATGAAGGGACAGGGAAACACGATCTGGGGCTGGCCATGCTGAATCTCAAGACACCATTCTCACTGTTTGTGTAAGTCGATGTACCTGCCTTACTTACTGTTTACTAGGACTGCAATGAATACACTATGTGGCGAATATGATACGTATCATGAATTTTGGGTAACGAATACGAATAATTATTCACGAATACAATATTGTAGTTCAGTGATTGATGCACTTTATGGAACGTCCATGTTGACAGTTTTGATTTGTCACAGCAATAACCAGTGATCTCATGACACTCAAATTTGGTATGTAATAGTTATAGTCGACAGTACCATGTGTGGCCTTGGCAAACTAACATGACTTGCACTTCTGCAATGCTAGTACATGTTCCATTCTTGCATATCTCACTTTGGAAAGGACATAAGGGTTCAAGTAAAACATGCTCCCTTAAAAAATTTGTAAATATTCGTTAATATTCGGTTCTGGTGACCACGAATATTCTGGTGAATAACGAATTGAATTCATGAAGGGCTACGGTTCGATTCAGTGAATATGCGAGTGAATCGTTACAACCTTACTGTTTACACTAACTGCATACCTAACACTGTCCAACTGCATCTGTAAGTTCACTTTACACACAAGGCATGTTTGTTTGTGTAGGCATGTGTGGCCTATTTGGCTTAGATGCTGCAATTCAGTTTGAAGAGTTGCCTCCCTTGGGCATCCCAGAACCCTATTATTGTTGGTTTGAACCATGTTGGCCCTGATTCTGTTTCTGGACCTGTCAGCACCATACCTATGTTCATGGGTTTCCCCAAAGTCGAGAACGTCTGAGACCTACATTACTTCAGGCTTTCCTCAAGTGATGCCATGATACATCGATACTGTTTCTAAGACGATACTATTATCAATACATTCAAAACAGTATCGATATTTAGTTTTTAAAGTATCAGCATAAATATGTTTATGTATCGTTTACATTTTGCAATTGTATCATGTTTATTGATGTTATGAGAGTTATAAATGATTTTTTCCTCCCATATGAAGCGGCTTTAGACCTAACTCCCTCATTCCAGTTACAAGGGTGGTGAGGTAGTCTAGTGGTTGAAGCATTCATTCGTCACGCTGAGGACCAAGGTTCGAGTTCCAACATGGTTACGATGCATGAAGCCAGTTTCTGGTGTCCCCAGGCGTGATATTGCTGAACTATTGTTAAAAGTGGCGTAAAGCCATCCTAACTCACTGGCTCCAGTTACAGACTAAAATATGTATTAATTCGGGTTTGTAGAGGGGGGTTGGGATAGCCTAGTGGTTAAAGCGTTCGCTCGTCACGCCAAAGGCCAGGGTTCGATTCCCCACATGGGTACAATGTGTGAAGCCCATTTCTGGTGTCCCCTCACACAATATTGCTGGAATATTGCTACAAGCGGCGAAAACCAAACTCACTCACTCACTCTGGTTTGCAGACGGACAGCTACCTCCCTCCCACTGCCTGCAGAGAAAGAAGAAGATCGACCCTGCATCGACTACATCTGCTATGTCATTAATTTGACATTGGACGACAGGTAACCATATACAGTCGAATCCCGATGAGTCGAATCTCTGGGGACCAAGTAATAAATTCGACTTATCGATGTATTCGACACATAGGTATGTCTATAAGGGTAGAAAAAAAGATGATCCAGTCCTAATTCCTCCGCCTAAGCATTTGTTTATCTAATGATTTCCATATCACTAATAGGGACACCTTATCAGTTCCAGTCTGATTAGCACAGACAGTGATTTCCGTAAAATCACTAATCTGCCTTTTGAACTCACCCGTCAATGGTGGAAAGGTGTGAGCCGCGCTGGTTTGTTAATTTGATCAGTTTGCTACACCAATCAACTTCTCATTGACTGACTTCGGCTTATGCATACAAAATTGCCGTTGTTTGAATCTCATGGGACCAAATTTCTTTATCGAGTCATCATGTGTATTTATGAGATGAATTCGTGTAACCGGTATTCAAATGATGACAACTATAACAGGGAATGGTTGGGACCGACAGGTACTTCGAGTTATGCATAATATTCGAGACACCGGCATTCGACTCATCGGGATTTGACTGTACTTCAGTATATTTAGTTGTGTCACTTTGGACAGTCTCCCCCATAGAGTTGGTTGGCTGGTTGTTTAGGGGCGGTGGGGTAGCCTAGTGGTTAAAGTGTTCGCTCATCACGCTGAAGATCTGGGTTCGATTTCCAACTTGTGTACAATGTGTGACGCCCATTTTGGTGTCCCCACTATGATATTGCTGGAATAAAAGCGGCACAAAACTAAACTCACTCACTGGCTGGTTGTTTAACGCTACTCAGCAATATTCCAGCTATATGGCAATGATCTGTAAATAATCAAGTCTGGACCAGGTAATCCAGTGATCAACATCATGAGCACCGATCTACGTAATTGGGATACAATGTCATGTGTCAACCAAGTCAGCAAAACTGACCACCCGATCACATTAGTCGCCATTTCCGACAAGCAAGGGTTACTGAAGACTCGTGTTGGGAATTGGTTAAAATGTCATAATTGATGATTTGTTCATCACAACCGGTCAATCATGGAAAATAATTGGTGAGCGTCATTTATCAAATTTTCCTGATTATGTTTGTTAATGCACAAAAAATAATGAAAAAACACGTTCTTTCACGTTTTTTGCAAATTGCACAAAATGCATTTGCAAATTTTATATCTTTAAACAATCCTGACTTGGAACAAGCTGGTTGTGCTTATGAAACAGACAAAACCAACCTTGTGAAATATTGTTAAACGATTGCTTGGTCATTTAGTCATTGCAACCCATCTTCGATTATTTCAATTAATCACTACTGAAGACCAGTTCTAACCCGGACGCCGAAGACCCGGGTTCGATTCCCCACATGGGCACAATGTGTTAAGCCCATTTCTGGTGTCCCCCGCCGTGATATTGCTGGAATATTGCTAAAAGTGGCGTAAAACTAAACTCAGTCAGTCAGTCAGTCTAACCCGGATCTTCTCTACCCCATTGAAACCCTGATTGATGTTGGTTATGTCTGCATGCAGCATGAAGATTGTCGAGGAAGCTTTGTCAGCTGTAGATGTGAGGTACTTTGTTGGACGCTCCTCCCTGATAGTAACTGGAGGTGAGAGTTTCGTTTTTGTTATCCATTTATCCACTTGACAAACATCATAAGTCAGAAACATCTCAGAAACCAAAGCAGTGGTGTTACTGGTGATTGTAAACCAAAAGTCACTGTGTTCTTTAATCTGATTGGTTGAAAAACATGATCAAATGGTATTCGATTCCCGGAAATTCGCTGCGTATTAATACATACAAACATCGCTCACACCATTGTATTGTTACGTCGTCAGCTGAGATGACGTCATTCAAATCATATTGGGCCGTAAAGTCCGAATGACGTCACAAATGAGCAGTTCCAGATGGTACCATGGGAGACAGCCGAAAACGGCCGGCTGATGACATTGCACTGCTGTACCCATACTCTATGTCAATGAGTGCAGACACAAAAACGTGTGTAGACCTTTTGGTTTACTTTTGTGTTTACAATGTCGATAAACATCATGTGTTGGCCAATTTCCGGGTGTTATTGAGTATTTGAAGCACGGGAATTCATTTGGAACCGATCTCCTAATTAGATCTGAATGTGCAGCATGAGATTTACATGTTATCATTTAGAATGTCAAATGTGCTGTTGACATAGCTCTTCATTGAAAACATTGTTCACTTTCATCCCTCTGTGATGTAAAAATCTTTCAGGCTAGTGAAGATTTGTGAATAGACATACTTATATATGTATGTTAAACCTTGCCTGCATTTATTGAAATGTACAGGAACTGTCACCATGGTGACTTGTTTCCACAGTTGAGTTCCCCAACAAGCAAGTCATCGAGATGGAGACTGTTTTGAAGTTGGCTGAATCATATGACTTGCCAATCATATTTGGAGAAGTAGAAGTAAGTTCTGTCAAATCAAATAGTTCTATCAAACAAATGGTTCCATTAAACACAGGTGGTGACTACAGTAGAGTTGATATACAGTCAACTCTCGTTAATCCGACACTTGTGGTTGCAGAGAAATATGTCGGATTAACGAAAATGTCGGATAGCTTGAAGCATTGGAATCAGTCGTAGAGACACTCAACCACTAAGCAGACTGCTTCAGGATGTCAGATACGGTTGATCATCCAATATTCACATCAAACTTCTGCTCAGCAAAAGTGATGACTTGTTGTGTTGTCTGGGGTTTGTCTTTCTTCAAAAGGAGATTTCTTTCTTGATCAATGGCGTAACTTATACAAGAGGTCGTCTAGCAGGTGGTGTACTCGTGACAAACATCTTGTGATGAAAACTCATGTCGGTTGTAAACATTTTATACAGCTCGCTCTACTGTTATTTCTTGATTAAATCGTATCAATTAATTATCCTGTGTTCCTAATTAACAAGTGTGATGTTCACTGACGCCGGTGTCAAGCAGCCAGTAAGGCACATGGTAATTACTACTCACGTGTGATTGTTTGTATACGGTCTGATTATCCGACCAGCTGTGTTGATTGTCGGATTAACGAATGTTTTTACAATGTATTTACAATAATCAGTTGCTAGATTGGTGTGTCGGAGTCGGAATGTGAGAATGTCCGATTAACGAGAGTAATTATCACTGTTTTAAATGGTTCCCTATTTTTTTGTCGGATTAACGTGATTGTCGGATTAATGAGTGTCGGATTAGCGAGAGCTGACTGTACAGTATACTTGTCTACAATAGTTGTAAGGTAAGTACTACTCGGGGTGCTCTTACAATACATACATTCATTGTATTGCCCATCTTTCCTAGTCATAGTGTTTGTGATTGTCATTTTTTGCTAATGATAGTAAAAGTAAGTGAGTGAACATGTAGTCACATTAGTAATATTTCACCCATATTGTGACCAAATGATAGTAAAAGAGACAACTCTCTTTTCTTAAAGTCCAACAAATATTTCACATTTTAGATCTGACTAGGCCAAGTTGCTTAGTGTCAAATCTGTGGATGCACTTTGCCTTCTTGAAGTGGTCAAATGTACGTGTTATGTTTGGGATTGCACTTTCTCAGCAAAGTACAGATTCTAGTTCTTTTTGCAGCCAAGTCCCAACTGAACCCATATCTATTTGCCAGAACACATGTCAGCAATGTACCGGTAATCACTCTACCACTGCAGCTTCCACAAAAAATGGACGTCAGACAACTGGTAGTCTAAATACCGTGTATCCATCCCTCTGAAAAGTGCAAAGTGCCAAAGCCAAAATAGTAGGGCAGACAATAGAAAAATTGTTCTCTTTGTGATACAAGCAACAAAATTTGCATACATGTTCAATTTGGTACACTTACTGAAAAAATTTGTTAGCCACTCAAAATTCCAAGTTGGCCACCATTTATATTATGCTATTTTTGTTTCAGCTCCTAAAAACAATTTCTTCATGATTTTTAACGTATTTGTGTCTCAGTGTGTTAATTAAGATACTGTTTATGTTATGTAGCAAATATGATTACGTCCAAAATCCAAGATGGCCACCAGTTTTCAAAAAATGTCTAAAACGTTCTGATAATATTTCTGACAAGTGCAAAGTGCCATGGCGACCGCAGCCAGTAGCAAATAAATACATTATACCATTAGAAAGTGGTTAATTTGTGTGCTGGGAATAAGATGCCTCACTCTGGGAGTGTGGGTTCGAATCCTGAGTTCGACCCCAAAAAGGTACTTGGGTATGTACTTTATTGAGAAAGTGTAATCACATTCATAGATTTAATTTTGAGATAGCACGTAAAGTACAACCAGGAGTCGCACTTGATCACCTGCCAAAAGCATTACAGGCTCTGCGTAAAGGAATGAAATTAAATATGTTTGCAGAAACCTGAGGAGCTTCTGTCCTTGGCCACCAAGGTGACAAAAACTGTGGAGATTGCTGCTGGGTACAAGCGCAACGTTTCTCCAATGTTGGTAGAAGCAACACAAAGGAACTTTGAACAGAACCTGTGAATCTTCCAGAAGCCTGACTGGCTCAGTGCTACCGTGATTCAAAGGGTGAATAATGTGTACATGCAAGAGTATGAACAGATGCCATTTAAAAGACATCCACATCATGGCATGGTGTTTTGCCAATCCAATCTTTGATATTGTACTCAAAGGAGGATTTTTGTCTGGTCTCCTGATTTATTTTATCAGTGAAGAATCTTGGTGATAACTGTCTTCATCACTCCCACCTTGATACAATGAGAGTATGTTTCACATTAATAGTTGCGTTCCAGTCCGAGATCACTCCCTACACCCCAGGCAAACTGCCCCGTTGCAAGTCTTGCAGAACTGTCATGCACGACAGTCATATACTCTGTGTAGCCATTCTTGGTTCAATGTCATGAAATGATAATCTTGGACAATGGTTTGAAATCGCAGTGAGGTTGGCAAGCCAGGACAGTATAAAGCTTTGTCATGTTCCATAAAAAATGTACCTGCTTCCATTTACTTTGCAAATAAGCCTTGTTTGGAGAATACAATAAATTATTTGGTGACATCAATGGTGTTATTAGTTAATATAATACTAATATTTGTGGGATTCAATTATGTTTAATGCTGAGCTGAAAAGCCTCGAAACATTCAGGGAAAGAAACCTTTCAAAATTTCCCACGAGACCACAGGACCAGTGAGTGGACAATAATTAGTGGTCCTGTCTGTACTTAACTAGTCCAAAATAACATCCGTAGCGTAGATTTACTTAACTATCAATACAAAATTCACTGGCCACCAGGACCACTACAAACTTATCATTTAGTGGTCCTGATGATTTTTTTGCTAGCCAGGGACCTTATAACCAGCGTAAATTTCGGACACTGTATCATAACTAAGTCAAACTGCGATTTGAACCCACAACCATATGCTTTCTGACATGTAGAAAATGCAATTGCAGCCTTAGACGATGCCGTTACAAATGAACAGCACTGATTCATTCTTTCCATTAAAAACAGGACAATTCCTCATAGAAATATATGTTTTATTGTAATAAAGTTGTAAAATAAATATGACATAATTACAACTGAGATAACATTTTCAACAACTTGAAAAGATGTACATACTTTACATATGTACAAACTATATACAATAGATGGAGGTAACATGCACTGGTGCTACTTTTATCCCAATACAAAGGTTGTGATACAATGTGGCTTACTTACATAGATACAAAAGTACAATCTACACTGCTCAAAAGAAGTTAGGGGCCATCCAATTCTGTCACATTATTATAAATAAGCTGTCATGTCATGTCCCTAACTTGTTTATAGTAGCATAGCATGGTACAGGAGTGTATCAGATTGTATCATACTACACCAAGTACACTTTAGCATCAATGCATCAGAAATAATGCTATCAGTAATTATTATTTTATCCAGCATTCCTTAACTAACAGTCAATATATTAGCAAAACCTTGCTGAAAGATAAACCGTGAAGAAGCTTAGTTTACACCAATGTTCTTGTACGAAGAGCTTCTTACTTTCTAAAGTATTGCTTTGGACAGTTGATAACACTGTTCACAGCACTGGAGGAAAAGTCTATCAAGGCTTTGTTATGCTTACTTGATTCATAAATTGGACGGAAATTAGATGTAAGTCAGTATCAATATAATTCTTTACTATGGACGGACAGTTGTGTACCAGTGTTCCATTTATGGACAGTTGTTGGAGTTGCTACTGGAGTTTTGTCATACTGATGTGATGGATCTTGGAATGGATGATTGGGACATTTGGGCCCGTGTGTAACAAATCAGAGGGCATTCATAAAAAGTGGACACACAACCAAATCATGTTTTCTTTAACAGTCCTTCCTTTTAAAACTGACTGACTGAGTTTGGTTTTACGCCGCTTTTAGCATTATTCCAGCAACATCACGGCGGGGGACACCAGAAATGGGCTTCACACATTGTGCCCATGTGGGGATTCGAACCCGGGTCTTCGGCGTGACGAGTCAACGCTTTAACCATTAGGCTACCCCACCGCCCCTTCCTTTTAAAAAATGTCTTAGAGAATAATGAATAACAAATACTGTAATTAAAGGGCAGGGATTTGAATACTGTAATGTCACATGATTCATCAGCTGGAAGTGATAGATTAACTGCATTATGAAGACTTTTGCCTGTGATGGGTAGTATCACTGAAACACTGTAAGACTCAAAGCTAAGGTCAATCAGTTTCTATTTATAGGGGAAACATTGGGCCCATGGAAGTGAAATCCGCTTGTTAGACTTCTGTGCACTAAGGGCACACTCCAGATCCATCACAGATACTGTGTGATCAGTATAGTCGTACCAAGTGTCGTGCCTACATGCATATCGTGTAACTATGTCCTGAGTTAGCACATCTTACAGTAATGAAGAATAAACATGTTGGTTGTTATGAAAATGACCGAAGATGTATCTCTCAACGCATTACATTATAAATATCACCCTGCGATATGACACGTCTCTTGCAGACATACTTGTGTGCGTATCACATGACTTTTCTTACTGACATGATCACATGACATGACCACTGTCAGATCACGTAACGAATCTGTTGGCATATCACAGGAAATACAGGCTTACCAGATCACATGACCTGTCCACTGACCAATCACATGACATCAGTTTGCATATCACATGACAAGACATATCAGTTTGCATATCAC
Source organism: Haliotis rubra (assembly GCF_003918875.1). Lineage (NCBI taxonomy): Eukaryota > Metazoa > Mollusca > Gastropoda > Lepetellida > Haliotidae > Haliotis > Haliotis rubra. The sequence continues at coordinate 1,762,239 of NW_025767657.1, read as the reverse complement.
ATGACAAGACAAATCCACTGCCAGATCACATGACATATCCATCATCATGCTGGTAGTAAGGATCGTCTATCTGCTCCAGGTCAGTGAACTGTTGAAGATGGAACTTTGTGACTTGATAGTTCACCATGATCCTGATGGCAATGTAGCCACAAATCACCTCAAACACAATGAACAACGCCTTCACTATGTTCATGGCACGCTCCAGGGGAACTACCTTGGCATCTTCATTGAAGGTCATCAACAGAATGAGTGGCAGCTGCAGCAACACCGTCAACAGCCAGAAGCCAGCCAGCTCGGGAACCTGCAACACATGATAGACGACACATGATAGACGACACATGATACACGACACATGATACACGACACATGATACACAACACATTACAGCAGGGTATGAACCTCCCAAAACTTTCAGCCAGACCACAGGGCTGGTTAGATATAAAACTTGCCAGCCCTGACCAAAACTTTCAGCCAGACCACACAGCTGGTTAGATGTAAAACTTGCCAGCCCTGACCAAAACTTTCAGCCAGACCACAGGGCTGGTTAGATGTAAAACTTGCCAGCCCTGACCAAAACTTTCAGCCAGACCACAGGGCTGGTTAGATGTAAAACTTGCCAGCCCTGACCAAAACTTTCAGCCAGACCACAGGGCTGCTTAGATGTAAAACATGCCAGCCCTGACCAAACCTTTCAGCCAGACCACAGGGCTGGTTAGATGTAAAACTTGCCAGCCCTGACCAAAACTTTCAGCCAGACCACAGGGCTGGTTGGGTGTAAAACTTGCCAGCCCTGACCAAAACTTTCAGCCAGACCACACGGCTGGTTAGATGTAAAACTTGCCAGCCCTGACCAAAACTTTCAGCCAGACCACAGGGCTGGTTAGATGTAAAACTTGCCAGCCCTGACCAAAACTTTCAGCCAGACCACAGGGCTTGTTAGATGTAAAACTTGCCAGCCCTGACCAAAACTTTCAGCCAGACCACAGGGCTGGTTAGATGTAAAACTTGCCAGCCCTGACCAAAACTTTCAGCCAGACCACAGGGCTGGTTAGATGTAAAACTTGCCAGCCCTGACCAAAACTTTCAGCCAGACCACAGGGCTGGTTAGATGTAAAACTTGCCAGCCCTGACCAAAACTTTCAGCCAGACCACAGGGCTGGCAAGTTTTACACCAAAACTTTCAGCCAGACCACAGGGGCTGGTTAGATGTAAACTTGCCAGCCCTGACCAAAACTTTCAGCCAGACCACAGGGCTGGTTAGATGTAAAACTTGCCAGCCCTGACCAAAACTTTCCAGCCAGACCACAGGGCTGGTTAGGTGTAAAACTTGCCAGCCCTGACCAAAACTTTCAGCCAGACCACAGGGCTGGTTAGATGTAAACATGCCAGCCCTGACCAAAACTTTCAGCCAGACCACAGGGCTGGTTAGATGTAAACTTGCCAGCCCTGACCAAAACTTTCAGCCAGACCACAGGGCTGGCAAGTTTTACACCAAAACTTTCAGCCAGACCACAGGGCTGGTTAGATGTAAAACTTGCCAGCCCTGACCAAAACTTTCAGCCAGACCACAGGGCTGGTTAGATGTAAAACTTGCCAGCCCTGACCAAAACTTTCAGCCAGACCACAGGGCTGGTTAGGTGTAAAACTTGCCAGCCCTGACCAAAACTTTCAGCCAGACCACAGGGCTGGTTAGATGTAAAACTTGCCAGCCCTGACCAAAACTTTCAGCCAGACCACAGGGGCTGGTTAGATAAACTTGCCAGCCCTGACCAAAACTTTCAGCCAGACCACAGGGCTGGTTAGATGTAAACTTGCCAGCCCTGACCAAAACTTTCAGCCAGACCACAGGGCTGCTTAGATGTAAACATGCCAGCCCTGACCAAACCTTTCAGCCAGACCACAGGGCTGGTTAGATGTAAAACTTGCCAGCCCTGACCAAAACTTTCAGCCAGACCACAGGGCTGGTTAGGTGTAAAACTTGTCAGCCCTGACCAAAACTTTCAGCCAGACCACACGGCTGGTTAGATGTAAAACTTGCCAGCCCTGACCAAAACTTTCAGCCAGACCACAGGGCTGGTTAGATGTAAAACTTGCCAGCCCTGACCAAAACTTTCAGCCAGACCACAGGGCTGGTTAGATGTAAAACTTGCCAGCCCTGACCAAAACTTTCAGCCAGACCACAGGGCTGGCAAGTTTTACACCAAAACTTTCAGCCAGACCACAGGGCTGGTTAGATGTAAAACTTGCCAGCCCTGACCAAAACTTTCAGCCAGACCACAGGGCTGGTTAGATGTAAAACTTGCCAGCCCTGACCAAAACTTTCAGCCAGACCACAGGGCTGGTTAGGTGTAAAACTTGCCAGCCCTGACCAAAACTTTCAGCCAGACCACAGGGCTGGTTAGATGTAAAACTTGCCAGCCCTGACCAAAACTTTCAGCCAGACCACAGGGCTTGTTAGATGTAAAACATGCCAGCCCTGTATAAAACTTAACTGTATAAAACTTAACTGCCCACAAAATATCTTCATATACATGTCTAAATTTTAACCTGACCGTCGGGCAGGTGAATTTGATAATCTGGCAGTCTGTGTTGAAAATACCCGTTCCAGGCGGTCGGGTAGGCAGGTACTTCGAACGCTGCATTATAGTTACGAAGGGCGTTAAGTGTAATTTCGCTTTGAATCTGCTTGTATCACTGTTACAAGGAGTCAGCTTGTTGTTGGTGGAATGAGTGTTGCACGTCTCTGACATTTACCACTTTAGAGAAACCTATGACTAGTGGTGGTCAGATTAGTGAGTGAGTGAGTGAGTTAAGATTTAAAGTCACATCGGCAATATTTCAGCCATATCGTGACTAAAGCAAGTTATAAATATATCAACAATTTAAGTGAAATTATAAAATTCTGCCAACGAAGGACAGTAAAATAACTAGATAATCACAGATATATATGTAAAACTAGCAATTGAATCTAAAACATTTTAACTATAGGGGACAACACAATATAAAAATGGGCTATAGATCGCCACCAACTGAAGGTAGATCACCATGCTGCTAGGAGCCATGGGGACTTACATTACTTTTGCTACCTGCATGGATCCTAGCTGGATTTACACCATCCCTTCAGCCATAGCGATTATAGGAAAATTTAGCCAACAATTAAAATTACAAAATACTACGTTTAAAATGTGATAATTTATATTTTACTTTGAAAGTTTTGGGACTTACGTACCTCTCAGGAGGACAATAATTTTATCACGCTACGTCAACCCCTTTGAGGGTACAGCCACTAACAATCTCAGTGACTAATTTAAATTACCAATAATAAAATATTTTATCTATTTACAAATCAGTTAATAAATCTAATTCTTTTAAAAATTCAACTATTAAATGATAATTAGCATTATTAAAAAGATCCTTCAATGTTTTGACATTAAAATACTTATCCCTTGTGATGGAATATTCAACACAGTCAAGCAGGACATGCTTGACCGTGATTCTTTCATCACAAGGGATACAAAACGGAGGATCCTCACCTTTCAATAGGTACTCATGAGTATATCGTGTGTGGCCAATACACGACATCGTCAAAGATAATGACCTCTTCAAATCTGGACTGACAACCCAAGTAGGTGTAACCAATATAGGGTTTTATTGCATGTAATTTATTTATACCTACTTGGGTGTCCCACTTCTTCTGCATCAGATCACGGATGTATGTTCTAATGCTTGCTTTGTAATCAGAGTAAGGAATAAGAAGTGGTGTCACAGATTTGTTGAGTGCTGCCTTTGCAGCAAGATCGGCCATTGTATTCCCAGAAATACCAACGTGGCTGGGTAACCAACAAAAGACGATGTCGCATTGGCCAGTTGCAAGATCATTATATAATTCTATAATTTCTATTAAAAGTGGATGTTTACAAGAAATATTTGTAATCGCCTGAAGGCAAGACAGAGAGTCAGAAAAGATTGTATTGTTTATATTTAGTGTGACTATTTATATATTTGAGAGCTGTTAGGATTGCGTTTGCTTCAGCTGTGAAAATTGAACTGTCATTGGGTAATCTGAAGATATTGTTCTGGACCCAATGACAGTGGCACAAGCAACCGCACCACCATCCTTGGACCCATCTGTAAATAAGGATTTATATGTATTATATTTACTTTTTAATTGATGATATTCTTGTTTATATTGTAAGTCATTAGTTTCTGATTTTTAAATTTAGTGAGTGTTAGGTCGACTTGTGGCCTCAACCAATTGCCAAGGAGGAGAAGAAAGAAGACGGAAGGAGATATTCTCCAACTCAATGCCAGCAGCAGAAATATATTGTTGATTCTTATCCCAAGAGGTGGACAAGAGAAGGTTTTTTTTATTATACAAATCCTCATAAAGAGGATTAAAAACGCAAGTGTGAGCAGGATTGATTCATTAGAATATAACTTTGTGATATATTGTAGGGACAATTTGATGGCGAAGTTTTTAAAGATGGCTCATCAGCCTCAACGTAGAGACTGTCAATGGGAGAGGTTCTGAAAGACCCAAGACAAAGTCTTAGACCCTGGTGATGGATAGAATCAAGTAGTTTGAGGTTGCTTTTACAGGCCCCACCATATACGATAGAGCCGTAATCAAGCTTCGAAGCGACAAGTGATCTGTAAAGGTGTAGGAGCCGTAGCTTGATCCCTCCCCACCTTGAATTAGACACCCGACTTTCAATAAATCGAGTGCCTTCAGGCATTTAGTTTTCAGGGATTTGATATGCGGAAGAAAAGTTAAATGGGAGTCGGGAAAATGAGACCTAAGAACTTGGCCTCTTTTTACAACTTTGATGGGAGAGTGCCACCTAGAAACAGTTCTGGGTCTGTATGGGGTTTATATTTCACGGCAGAAATGTATGCAATTAGTTTTGATTTCGAAAATTTAAAGCCGCTTTCAAGACACCATTTATGTATTTTATTTAAACACAACTGTAGTTGCCGCTCAATGGTATGCATATTCTTACCGCGACAAGAAATGTTAAATCATCCACAAAAGTGATCCATCAATTGAATCATTTAAAACCTTGATAGACTGTTGATCTTAATGTTGTAATAAAGTGACAGACAAAATACTGCCTTGCGGGGACACCCTGATCCTGATTGTAATGATCAGACAGGGTTGAACCCACTCGACTTGAAATTGCCTGTCATTTAAAACTGTGATATAAAAAAGAGGTAAACGAATCTCAAACCAAAAATCATGTAAATCCTTTAAAATGCCATGCTTCCAGGTGGTATCGTGACGCTTTTCAGATCAAAGAATATCGATACTGCATGTTGTTTATTGACTATAGCATTTTGATAAAGGATTCTAATCGTATCAAATGATCAATGGTACTACGATTTTCTGAAACCACATTGATATTTGATATCAGGTTATTGGTTTCAAGATACCAAGTTAGTCTATTGTTCACCATTCTTTCCATGGTTTTACAGACACAACTCGTTAAAGAGATTGGTCTATAATTAGAAGGATCAGTATGATCCCGCCAGGTTTTGGAATAGGCACTACAATTGCATTACGCCAGAAAGTTGGGAAATTCCCGAAGTCCATATTGAATCAAAAAATATTTAGAAGTGTTTCCAAACATGATTCCGTAATGTTTCAAGAGCTGATAGTGTATGTTATCAGCTCCTGTTGCTGTATCATGAGCTTGCTCAAGGGCAGTGTGGAGCCCATGTAATGAAAAATAATTCGCTGTAGTCTTACCATTGTCTGAGTTAAAATTTATTCTCTCTTTTCCTGTTGTTTCTGATAATGTTGAAATTCTGGGACATAATTGGACTAAGAAGAATGTTTGGCGAGAGTTTCACTCAAGCTTATTGGCAATGTGAGACTTATTAGGTTAATAAACTGTCACCATCCTTCAGATGGCTTAACAGTAGATTTGGAACCTTTGCCCTTAATTCTTTGGATCATGTTCCACACCTTTGAAATTGGGGTATGCGTGAATTTATCTTGGAAACGTAGTTTCTCCAAGACTGACGCTTATTCTGTTTAAATGCTGCTGTCCGAGCCTTAGCATTTAAAATTTTTACTTTGTCCAAATTATGGACCGTGAGGATGTTTGCTAAAAAAACTTTTCGCTTTCTTCCTACTCTTTCTGGCCTGTTTACAATCATTATTGAACCATGGCTTCTGCGAATGTGAGGATTTGCAGAGGACTTAGGGTATTGTTTGATCAGCTATGGCAGTGAGCTGATCTGTAAATAGCTTAATTTGATCATCGGTATTTTGAAAACGCTCAGGTGTTAGGGTTTGAAGTACACAATATCTCAAACAGTTGCCAATTTGCTTTTTAAAATTCCACCTAGATGATGAAGAATCAGCAATTGGGTTGTTGGTTTTCAGAATGGTGGGGAAAGTGATCGCTGCCACAGAGGTCATCATGGACCGAATTCATTCAAATTCATTTAATATGTTGGCATCCGTAAGAGAAAGGTCAAGGGGCTGAATACATTCCAGTAGCAGGATGTAAATAAGTGTTAGAGGCATCGTTATATATGCATAAATTATTGTCGTTAATGAATTCTCAAGTATCTTCCCTTTACTATTTGTATTTACGCTTCCCCATATAGGATTGTGACCATTCAGGTCCCCATGATAATGCATGGCTTAGGAGCTGATCGTAGTTGTTGAAGATCAGATTGTCGCAGTGACGTAGAGGGAGGGATATACAATGAGCACAGAGTAAATACAATGTGCATAGTTAGCCGGACAGCAACAGCTTGAAGATTTGTATTAAGAGGAACGGGCTGTTAATGACTCCCCGCCAGATAAAAATAGAAGCCCCTCCAGAAGCCCTATCTCCTGGTGGAGAAAAGAAATGATGACAATTGTATTGTCGTAACTCAAATGTGTCAGTAGGTTTGAGATAATGTCTTTGGAGACACAGTGCCGACGGTTTATAATCTTGAATCAACAGCTGTACTTCATTTAAATTCTTTCTAAGTCCTCTGCAATTCCACTGGATTAGATTTAAAGATTGAGTCATGGAGGCTCAACTGGGGACCTAGTCCGTGAACGTGAGGAAGAAATGTTTCTTCCTCTCTCCTGAGATGGAGTCACCTCCATATCAAAGGAGCAAATCGTTTTCAATGGTTATGTCCGTGAAGGGAGATTCCCAACTTTCAACTGTTTGTTTTGCCTTTTTTTTCTTTCCTGGTTTTTGAATGTCTGATTTTTCAACATTATGCTCTCGGTTTGAATCACAATCTGATTAGTTTGTGTTTCTGAAGATACATTTTTTGGTGGAGTGTTTGTACTAAGACTGAGAGGCTGATCTGAAATTACCCACGTTAACTCAGTCTGACACATGATAGATGAGGTTGGTACAGACCGGGTAACCACAGCAGAGTAGGACAAACTGGTAGGATTTTGTGTCTGGCTTTATGCGTGTACAGTTTCTTGGCTTCAAAAAAGAAATGTTATTTTTGTATTTGATTTTCACTATTTCAGACTGTTTTTGCCACTCAGGACATGACTTTGAAGAGGCAACATGACCGCCTCCACAGTTTATGCATTTCATGTCTTTTTGACAATCTGAAACATCATGGTGTTCACCACACCGATGACACAATATGACTGTGACAAGATTTTGAGCCATGGCCAAATTTCTGACAGGTGTAGCATCGAGAGTGGAGTGGGGATATACACCTCCACTCCTAGATTCAAATAACCAGCCTTAATGGATCGTGGAACTGATGCACAGGCAAAAGTCACAAGATATGTAATGTTTGTGTTTTAACAGTGCCATCAATTTTTTTGTGAAACGTTTAATGGATGTGACCCCTTGATCTTCTAGTTCAGATTGAATTTCTTGTTCAGACATGTCGGACAGGCATCGATCTCTTGTCTCGAATAATGCCCGACATGAGTTAAGCGTTCTATGAGGGGATACTACTACCTCAATATTGGCAAACTGAGTGACCCGAAGAAGATTGAGAGATTGTTGCTTTCTCTCACATTCCACTAGAAGTGAACCATTTCAAGACGGAGTTACATTTTTCACATCTCCGCCAAATTCCAGAAACACCTTTGGACACAGCAAATGGATTTAATTTGATAGGTTCATGATCAAAGCCTCAATCACCAAGAACCGAGACCAGGATTCTACATTTTTGAAATAGTTTCATTGGAACCATCACGCTTCAAACGTCTCTTTTTTTCATTTCGGCGGAACCAGGGTAGGTTTTTGTGACATGGTGATGGATATAAGTTCAACATCCCTGCTCCCCACCATGCCACCGAAAGTGTCAACAAGGACAGTGTTACATTGCACCGGGACATCCAGGATGCAAAACACCGAGGATACAGGGATGTTATACTCCAGCAAGTATGACACAAAGCTGAATTGGTTTACCAAATTAAATGTCTGGCTGGTTCAGCCCATAACAAGTAACCAGAAACCTACAGATTTCTGAGGTCAGCGTCACGCAGATTGGCCGCATGAGCCACCGCCTTCTGGCATGGTACTCTAGGCAAATAAATATAAGTACAGTTCAAATAATAACATTCATATTCATAAATGCAAAACAATGCAACGGGTTGGTGGAAATAATCGAAGATTGGTCGCAGTGACTAAACAACCAAGCAATTGATCACGTTTTCTCATAATTGAACACAAACAATTTTGAAACACTTGTTTACATTAACAATATTTTTTACTTGGTTGGTTTAAAGACTCCAGGAAATACATGTTCAAAACATACTAGTCCTTCTTTCAAAATGTGAAATTTGCAAATGCATTTTGGGCAGGCCTTAGCGATCTTGTAAGCAATGGTCTGATTGATTGGATGACAGATTGTTCTGACGTGACCTGTAACAGGATGTCCTCAGATTGATGTTTACTTGTAGTAAGCACTATAAGGGTTCCTACAGATTATGAGCCGCCAAATTTAAGGCCTTTCTAGAGGCCTTTCAAGGCCCAATCAACAATTTTATGCGACTTTAGAAACATGTAACACACAAGTGGTTGAATACACACAGGCCTGGTCAAATGTGGTCTTAGCTACATCGCTGCACTGGGAAAGTTTTGCTTAGCAATGGAGATTAACTAACACCCACTGTCATTGCAAGGTATATTTATTATTATGTGTTTCCTGCAAAATCACAACTCGACAAATTTTGCTAAATACAAAGCCTTTTAATGGCAAATCGAGGGTGATTTGGGCCTTTTCAAGGCTAAAACAAATTTAGGGCATTATAGGGGGTACGATATCCATATTTCAGGCTTTTTCATGCCCGTGTGAACCCTGACTAAGACCTGATGTTAATGACAATATGACAAAGTAGATGTGACTGGACATATACAACATTACAGCTAGCCTCTGAAAATATATCATTTGGAGAGAAACAAATCCTTATGGTTACATCATTGTAAAGGAGCCCCAGTGAGATGGGGATTCAAAACCTAAATCTAAGGAAAATCTAAGGTCTGCATCATTTAGAGCTTGTGCATTACTGAAATGGCTGGGCTGAAGGGACTATGAAACAGACATAAACAACCTACCCGTTCCATGAGGTTGCCCACGTAGCCAAGATACAGTCTGACTACCTCTATGATGCTGTAGGCAAGTTGAGGTACTGCAAACTGAAATGAAAAAAAAGAATGATCTTCTTGATATAACATGTTGAGGTATGCAAACTATAAGAAATGAAAAAAAACGAAGAATGATTTCCTTCGTGAAATGAATGCACATTTGAGGCTTGTATGCTTACAACTATAAGAACAGCTACCAGCAATATCACAGCAGGGGACACCAAATATGGGCTTCACACCTTGGGTTCATGTGGGGAATCGAACCCGGGTCTTTGACGTGATGATCGAACATTTTAACCACTTGGCCCCATCGCCTCTTTACTACCAGATGTAATCACAGCTTTTTTTGTGAACACATTAATCATTGGTTCTGTTATTTTCTAACCAATACACAAAAAATGTATTACGATTTCCTAATACACCATACATTGATCAAATATTTTTCACCAAGGAGCTTAACAGGTCATAACAACATGAATATTCAAAGGTTTGGTTTGGTTTGGTTGTTGTTTAACGCCGCACTCAGCAATATTCCAGCTATATGGCGGCGGTCTGAAAACAATAGAGTCTGGACCAGACAATCCAGTGATCAACAACATGAGCATCGTTTTACACAATTGGGATACCATGACATGTGTCAACCAAGTCAGCGAGCCTGACCACCCAATCCCATTAGTCACCTCTTACGACAAGCATGGGTTGGTGAAGACCAATTCTAACCAGCATTTTCCCGGGTCTGAATATTCAAAAGAGTTGTAACAGCATCAAAAAGATCACTTAATCACAGATTGAACTTACAAGTAAGATAAATGATCAACATGATTTCTTAAACACCATAAGCACATGGATGGTGCTGATAAACCTCAAAACATGACATTCAAACCCACAATCACAGGTTTCTGACATGCCCAAGGGAGGCAACTCTGCACACCGATTTGCAACACCTTAGAAGAATAGGCCATCATAGCCCCCAAGCAAAACATAATGAAAAATATGTTTACCTCAATAAACAAATTAACATAAATAGAAAACCAGCACTGTATGGTTGAAGTAAATTGCAGTCAGTTTGTATGGCTTTTTGTTTGCATAACACCATTACAGGTTAGGACCTTTTCATCGCTCAGGGCAGCTTGGTTAAAATATGAGGCAGGTTTATCAAGCATGTAAAATAGCTACACACAATAGCTGACCAAGGGACATTTAAACTACAAAGGGTCATTCAGATCAACGTGACTGTTTCACTATTAATAATTATGTTACCACAGAAAACTATGCCAATACATGTCACTATACCTTGGCTTCAATGACAACAGCACTTGTAATCATCCACAATGGGGAGTAGCAGGCATTAAAGAACAGCGCCATCTGCAGGGGAAGATTGGTTACATACTCGTTACCTGAAATTTAGAAAAAAGAGAAAATACATTGCATGTAAAACTATAAAATCTTAAAAACATAAGACAGCATAATTCAACATGTTCTATGTTCATTCAAAAACAACATAATGATTTGTATAGCATGAAATATATGCCAAGAAGTATTGTTATTGCACTCATGGTCATAAGAAACTGTGATGTGTAGAAGCATTCTGCCATTTAATAAGCTCTATTGTCAAAAAAAATTTCCATGGGAAATATATTGCAAGAGTGAGGTTAAATGCTATCTCATTGGAAATATCATTAAAATGAAATTGCATCAAACATCTTGGCAGAGCCCTGTGATTTCATTTATTACAAAGTCACAGTCATCTCCCTGCCATTGAAGCTCGTTAGCTGTACTTGTCACACTTAAACATTTAGTTTTACTACTTATTAACCAAATACAAATGATTTTGGAGCATTACAGAATCTCACTATTATGATATCAGAAATATCATAAGTCTTTGACTTTACCCAATTATTAAATCATGTTCATGTATTTGATATCAAAAGACACTGTTCTTCTACTGGCAACCTGTTTATAAACATGCCACTCAAAGAACAATAATAAAACTCGCCTTTGCATTTAATTTGAGAACAAACACAGCTTCTAATTTACGTGTCATTCATTTATGTTAAAGAACTGTTATGCGAAACACAAGCCCCGGTTCCAGGTCTGTCTGAACAGGCTTGTCACGAAATTAAAAGAACATGCTCTGCACCTTTCGTTCATTGAACAAAGGTGTAACCATTTTCAGCGCTCAATTAACAACCTGGTTTAATTATCTGTTGTCTTTGTGGATCACGTGCTGTCTTACTGACAGGAAACAAAACGTCTGTGACGTTTGTCATCGTTCGCCGAAACGTTGCATCCATCCTGTCCATTTTGGCAGGCCCGCTGGAATGTCACGTGATGTAAACAAGCACCGACCTGTCAACAATTCTAAAGCATATTTCAAATATATTGATATTGGTGTGTATGATTATCTGTACAATCAAGAAACCGTGTAAACATATACTTTACTCAATCTTATGCCTTGAAAAGAAATCATTTAATCTCGACCAAACGAGACTTAGGATTAACCAATCACAGTGTACGTACCAATTTCGAAATGGCTGCCAGCTCATAGGCAGCGAAAGAAGGACACATTCACAAGTTTGTCACCCCTCACCACAGGTGAATGTTTTCTTCGTACTACCTGTGTCTGATCAGTGTTTACTCTTCCATACTTGTTAATTGTGTTTACTATTCGTCGTCAATACATTACTACGCATCACGCTTCTGCTGAAGTCCGACGCGGGACAAGTTTTCTGTTTTACACTTAGTGAGGACTACCTTAGAAGAAATTTTCATTCCTCAGTGGTAGTTGCATATTCTTTCCATTTCACAGTTGATCTCGTATGTATACTTTGTCGTCTCTAATTTGGTTGCATACATCACAATTGTAGGTTTTGTTGCAAAATAATGTCATCATCTTGAAATTCACTGATTGAACTATTTCTGTCCTAGTCCAGCATATAACTAGACGACTTTGCACTATACCAAGGCCTTGGCTGGAATAAGAGTTTATTTATATATGAACTATTTCTGTCCTTGACATCGGCGTTAGACCTACTGTATATGATCATGATGATACTTTAAAACTCATGAATTTAAGTGTTTTAGTATGTTTTAGTTAAGTCAGTTTACTTTTTGTTGTTTGTCAAAATAATAAAGTCAATCTAGACAATAAGGAAAAGCTAAACTTATCTGAGATTCTGAGACTGACGTCAGTAAATGTAAACAGAGCTGTAACCTTGCCAGCACTTTGTTGAAGTCTGGTGTGTGATCTTCATTTGTACATGTTGTGAAAACAGTTATGACATGTCTTGTGTTAATTACTTCTTTGAGAGTCATTTTAGCAGTTGTAAAGATGAAGGAAAACATATTTCTATGTATAGTCAACTTCTTTATTGCAATGAATGCAACGTTTCGGTGTAGATTCTAAGACCATTATCAAGTAAGTGACATGATAAGGGTGTTAGTAGCTACACTGAAACATTGCAATCATTGCAATAAAGAAACTGACTATCCATAGAACTTGGTTTTGTTGGTAACAATTTCATTTTGTTATTTCAGATGTTTCACAGAACTTGAATCATTGATGATTCTGCAAGAATGGACCACTTCAGTTTTGCAAGTATCTTGCATGATAAGGAAAATACTCAAACAAAAAAGGTTTGAATGCATGATCATGATGATGTTTTCTACTTTCGCATGTTTCACATTTGTTACTGATAGTACTCCAACCACATGACCATGATAACTGTGTCTCAACATGCTGAAGGGGCATTTAGTGCAGTGGGCAGTGCGGCAGTGGAGGTGATGTCACTGACCAACCCACCCCTCTATAACAAATGAGGGGCGGTGGGGTAGTCTAATGGTTAAAGCGTTGGCTCGTCACGCCGAAGACCCGGGTTCGAATCCCCACATGGGTACAATGTGTGAAACCCATTTCTGGTGTCCCCCGCCGTGATGTTGCTGGAATATTGCTAAAAGCGGCGTAAAACCAAACTCAGTCAGTCAGTGTAACAAATGACCAGGTCCATAATGGCCATCTAATGCAGCAATGTTCACACATGATGACTATACATGTATGTGTACATTTTGTGTCGGCACTGTCAACTTTGTCATTTCGAGTGAGTCAGAACAAGTTCTTATCCTACCTCCTACCTTTGTGTTCACAGATACTGAGAGAATCACAGACAGGGGTTAACAGTCCCAGGCGGACACCTCTTGGGAATGTCAGAAACAAACTGCCAACTGATAGCTATGCTTTCAACATTAGAAAAACCCTGTATGGAACTCCAACATCTTCTACTAAGTGGAAATCACCTCTCAGGTACAGAAATACAGAGAATCTGTTGTGCGCTTTATGCACAATGTCAGAGGTTGACACCTTTTGTCATAATCAACTTTAACATTTTAGATTTAACATGCATAAGGATTTGTAAAAAGATACATTCTAGTAATGTCATATGTTTGACATGGTCTGAAGTCTTATTCATGGTGGTAGTTTTATTAATTCTTTATATTTCAATTCATAAGACAGAACAATGTCTGCAAAATGATATACTGTTAAAGTTTGTTTCAGATATGCACTATATTTGTGAGCTTGATAAGAAAGAAAGTGAATCCCAAATCTTTAGCAAATGTCAAGGAAAATGTCCAAATTAGGATTAAATATCAGACATTCCCCCTTCTCTATCATCTGGCGCCATTAACAGTGTCCATGTATTATTTTCTACTGATGTGATACGTTTCATGTGAGCATATGCTCCTTTCTTTCTTGCGCCAGGTGGTCAGGCTCGCTGACTTAGTTGACACGCCATCAGATCCCAATTGCGCAGATCGATGCTCATGCTGTTGATCACTGGATTGTCTGGTCCAGGCTTGATTATTTACAGACGCTGCCATATTGCTGGAATATTGCTGAGTGCGGCGTAAAACTAAACTCACTCAGTCACTCACTCTTTTTTTTGTGCCTGACGAGTAACAATGTTATTGCTATGAATGCTTGGTTTCAGTTCTGTCAGCTCGAAGAAGGTTCCTGTTTTGTCAGTCTCCCAGGATGTCATTACTAAGCCACAGTCTGCACTGAAACAACATGCAGGGCAGAGTGACAAGAAGAAAGTGGTAGGCAGAAATAATTCTGTAAGATTTTGACTAAATCTAAAGGAATGTTCTCCCCTTGAGCAGTGTGGATTTGAAGGAAATATTTCCCAGAAGAAATCACAGATTACATAGGGCAGCATTTATGTTTACAAATGATGATCACAATACAGCCTTAAGTTGAAAATACATCTGACATTTTTCACTAAGTTTTGCTTTGTGGAACAGGGATGGAAATAACCCATTGCCCAACGTCCGAGTCAAGTGTTTTTTTCTGTCGGGCAAGCAGATTTGTATATCACACTGTACCGGTGTCCAGTTGACTTTCCAATGTTAATTATGTTTATTTTAAAAATCAGCAAGAAAACGGTCGGTATAGTGGAAAAATTATCAGGGCAAGTGACTTTACATGTGCCACTGTACCGGAGTACACTATCAATTTTAAAGTTATTTCCACCCCAGTGGAACGGGGCCCAGGGTCATACGAGAGATATGTGAAAGTCGACCTCTTCGTAACATACTGCATAACCATTGAGACATGTTTTAAGCTAAAGACAGTACTAACTAATTGCTAGATAATTTGGTACATGAGGTGGTATCACAAATGCTTTCCTACTTTAGATGACTATCATCCATTTTCTACTGCAACAGGTGCGATTCAGTTTGAAGAATCAACTGTATAGTCCAGTACCGCTGATGAAAACAACTGCAGATGTTGAGGATAATGCAGATGATAAATTAGACAAAGAGACCGAGGACAAATCGGAAGATAATTTAAACGAAGTGACTCAGAACATCACAGAGGACAAACTGGACGAGGTTGATGCAGAGGATAAATTGGACAAAGACTCTAAAGCTGATGAAGAAGATAAACTGGATAAAGAGATTGAGGGCTTCATCTCATCCATTCTCAGGCACACAGTTGATGAAATAAGAAATGAATATCAGGTATTTGTTTCGTTAGTCAAAGGACAAATCTTAAATTCTTTGTCTTGATGCTTTGTCAATAATTCATGACATATCATAGACCGGCATCATGTAGCTAGATTACTGCTAAGTGCAACGTTAACTAACAAAACAAAATCTCCAAACACCCTTCAAAATCCCTCATTAGCACCCTCGTGAACTAACGATAACATTTTAGGTCCCTACCTTAGTCTATTAGACAACATACCTGTAGCAATAGACATTTTGCTTCTGAAATTCAATTCATGATATTAATGACCAACCAATTACATTGAATAAATTACGTTCAGCTGTTCTGACTGACCTTCACGGCAGATGTATACAGTAACAAGATGCACCTTCGCCATGTTCACCTTTGTGGGGCAAAGTGTTTACATTGTCATATATCTTTTCAGACTCCTGCCATAAATGTAATTCCACCAACGCCAAGTCCAAGCATAATCCTTCATGAAGACACACCCAAAACTGCTGAACACATAGCAAGGCAGTTCAAGATTGAATATGCAGAGAGTGACAAGTCCCCAGTTAATGGTTGCCTCACCCAGTTTAAACCAGAGGAAGAGGATCCAAACAAGTCATCTAGTTCTACTTCGGATTTCAAACTGAAATCCAAGATACCTGTCAGGTCTTCTCCACAGTGTGACCACATGCAGGATAAAAGTCCTTCAAATTACCCTCGTACACCACGGATCCAGCTCAGGAAAAGGCAAACATCTCCAAATAATGTGTCTTACGAATGCCAGCAAAAAGAAGAAATTGTAGTTAGTGTTGATAACCAGTCTGTGCAGTATAACTCTCCTACCGCTGTGTCAAAATGTAATACATCACCATCGAAAAGACGAGGCCTAAGTATCAGTGTTGTGAAGTCAGTATCAGTACCGGCCGTCCAACAAAATGTCGTGGAAAAAGCCTGTTCACCTATCTTACTAAAAACAGCCACCACCGAAACTAACACTGATCCCATACCTGTTTCTGTGGATGCATCAATGACAACTGACTGTTATACTCCTGTTAAATCTGACCAGCATGTCCAGGTGAAACCAGAATCTATGTCTGTTGCCTTGTCCCCGTTCTGCATCTCCAGTACAGATGATTCGACAAAACAAGAAACATGTGACACTTCGGCGATGACTGATGTCGTCAGTTTCGTCAGTCAGGGTGTGATGGTGAAACCTGTTTGTGTTGATACAATGACAATGACTGATTTTGCGTGTAAGAAGACAAGCGAAACATCGATGACACCTGTGAAAACTTTGTCAAAAGCAGGCAAAAGGTAACATACCAAGCTGATAGGCTTGGGTTGTATGTTGCATAATCCTATTCAGAATCATTAAAAAATACCAAGGAGGATATTTACTCTGCTGAACATTATCCAAGATGTTCCATATCCTGTGACTTTATCACAGGGGTAGCCAAGTAGTTAAAGCATTTGCTTGTCACACCCTACATTCGTTTCCAATCATTGGCCCAATGTGTGACGCCCATTTCTGGTGTCCCCAGCCATGATATTGCTGAAATATTGCTTTAAGCAGCGTAGAACCTAACTCACTCACCTGTGATTTTATACTGGTGTAAGAAAGCTTATGGTTAGTGGACGACATGTGTCATGTAAGTTTGCTGTTCGGGCCATTTTGTTTCTAAAGTTCATGTGTGTTTAGATTGACAGCCGAAGAAGTAAGAAGACAGCATCCAAGAGCAATAGCCAACCAGTTGGACACAACTCTTGTCTGCAATGAGCGACTTAAGTCTGACTTGAAGGTTGCAGAGAAGGAGCGGGACAGACTCAAGTGTATTGTCAAGGATCTGAGAGCTTCTTTGTCAACCAAACACAAACTCATTGAAGAACTGGAAGTGCAGAAGGAAAATGAAAAGACTGAACTTGAGGTATGTGTGCTGAAGTAATAATGTCCTGTAAGAACACATTGATGCTGGTTACCATGCATGCATTGTACAACAACAGTATATGTATGGTGTTTGAGGGTAGCCTGTTGTCTAAAATTCACTGTGCAGAGTTATATCCCTTTGTGATGCCAGAATCGGAACATTGTGGATTGAAAGTCCATTTTCACCCCTGATTTGTTACCAGGTTTCTCTGCACTAGACCCCTGTGCATGAGCTTGACCAGTGGTAAACGTGTGTGATGCATCCTAAAGTAATCTGTCATGCCAGCAGACATAGTATGACTGAAATACTGCTCAAAACAAAACACTGTTACGCACTGAATATTTTGTTTGAGCACTGGCTGCGATTCCACAAAACACACGTAGCACTACAACTGTCTTGTTAAAGTATGGGATTGGGAGTTACAATGACCCCAGTGCTACAGTTGCTTTGTGGAACGGACTCCTGGGCCCCGAGTGTTCGTAATGTTTCGACCTGTCGTAACTCTGTAGTATCATAGGCTTACGAATGTCATAGCGCTACAAATGTTGTCTGGACCCAGGTTATCGAATGACTTCTTGATTCTTTTTCATGAGAGATCCTCCTTGGGGTACATATAAGCATTAAAATGTCCATTTTTAATCCCTACGACAGTTGTAACTATATTTTGAATAAAATATTTACAAAACAAAAAAGAACATTTTTGTCGACCACCCCTACAGAACCCAGAATGGACCTGTCCGCCAAGAACAGGTAACTCTAGGCGCTAACCTCGTACCTCACTTTCCATGCTGTCGTTAGTCTGTATCGACGTATGTGCCCATCAGCTTACAAGTTGATTTCTCCCTTACGAGTTCTTCGGAAACAGCTACTGTATGTATGGTTATGTTCATGATAAATGTTCATTTGTTCATTTGTTGTAACTTTCGTCTTAGTCCCTGTTGGCTTGCCATGTGCTTGTCAAGATGGTGGACGGGAGGCGCATACACGCTTGCTTTTTCAGGTTAGCCTGTAGCTTTCTTGTCTAGGTTTGTGTGTTGTTTTACTGAATTTGCAGATATTTTGTCTCTTTTCAGGTGGATTATTTATATTACGTGATTTGCTCTAAATAGTTATATTCACGTCATATATGTTGCTTTATGGGCTCCAGGTTATGGAATTGGGCTAGCATGCACTAGTTCTTATTTAAGTACAGTCTATATGCTAGTATGGTTGATGGGCGCTGTCATGGGCCTGCTCCGTTTGTGGCTGTCGGTAGCTCGCTATTAGCCAGCCACTCAGCAGGCTCTACTTTCTCTGCCTTCCACCCTTTTTCCTGGGGCATTGAAAGTAGTTCGCAAGGCCGCCAAGGCGGTAAGCACTTTTAAGGACTCCAAGGCCTTACCAGAGCAACCCCTCACATCTCGCCAGCGGCCTGCACCTCCTGTTACTTCGTATCCTTCTGCGTTGGCGAAGGAGCCTGCAAAGTGGACTCCTCCACTGCAGGTTAAGAAGAGCAGGAGGGTATGAGGCAAGGGAAAGGCTGCAGCTGCGCAGCAGCCTTTTCAGGGAAAGGGGAAGCCAGCCCCGGCTTCCCATTAAATCTCCCTCGGACGCCCTTGTTGCCTCCCACACACGCAAGAGGAGACTTGCCGACTGTGGGAGTGCACTGCCTCATGCCACACGTCCCTGTAGGCGGCCGGCTTACACTCTTCCTCCCGGAATGGGTGAAAGCCCCTCAAATCCCTGGGTCCTGTCCACACTCAGGGATGGCCATATGCCACAGTGGAAGCGAGGTCTGCCACCGTTACCAGGGTGCGGCACACTCCTGTGCCCATCTCCCGGGAAAAAGCGGGCATTCTCAGTGCCGAGGTCCAGTCTCTACTGGACAAGACAGCCATCGAGGTGGTTCCGGAAGGACACGAAAACGAGGGATTTTACTCCACGTATTTCATAGTGACCAAAAAGGACAGAGTCTTCAGACCCATACTCAATCTAAATGGGCTGAACAAAACGAAAGAAGTGCCGTCTTTCAGGATGGAGACACTGCGCTCAGTGATCTCCTCTGTCGAGACGGGATTGGCTCACGTCAATCGATCTCAAAGACGCTACCCTACATGTACCAATGCACCCAACTTCAAGAAGTACCTTCGGTTTTCTTCGATGGGAAGTGCTACCAGTTTCGTGTGCCCCCCTTTGGCATCTCCACGGCGCCAAGGGTGTTCACCAAACTCATGTTAATCCCAGCTCAGTTAGCCAGGTCAGAGGGCAAGTTTTGTCATCCGTACCTCGACGACAGGCTGCTCCGGGCGTTAGGCAAGCAGTTGAGCAGGAATACCACACATCACCTGATGGATATTCTCATACGGCTGGGATGGATCATCAATCTCAAGAAATCAGAACTCGTTCCGACACAGGATCTGGTTTTCTTGGGAGCTTAGATTCAATACAGAGGCGGGATTGTTTCCCCTGTCTCAGAACCGCGATTGCCAGAGTTCAGAGAACTGTTTTACAGTTTCTTGGGACTCCCACGGCTTCAGCTCGGGTGGCTCCAGTTGCTAAGCAACATGGCGGCGACCATGGATGTGGTGTGGCGTCGCTGCCTGAGGATGAGACCTATACAGCAGGCACTGGCTCAGCTGTGGACCCATTCAGAGAGCTGAGAGAAGGTTCTCGTGAGGCCCGACTGGTCAACCCCTCATTTGCGGTGGTGGACGGACGCCGGGGAACTTATCCAGGGGTGTTCCTCTGGAGTTCCTGATGCCCACGCTCTCGATTCAGATGGGGTGTGTGTGTGTGTGTGTGTTCTGGGCAACAGGTCAGTCTCGGGCCTTTGGGCGGAGCACGAGATCAGTCTGCATATCAATGTGCTAGAATTGAGAGCAGTACGACGGGTGTTAGAGAGCTTTGTGGATCAGGTTCATGGCCAAGTGGTTTGTCTAGAGATGGTCAACCAGACGGCCATGACCTATATCCTGAAGCAAGGCGGCACGGTATCCGGGTCCCTGCTACAGGAGGCGTGGCAGTTTCTGCTATGGTGCGACCAGTACAACATACGGGGTAGACAACGTTCGGGTGGACGCGCTCTCCCGTCGTATACTAGCTCCACACGAGTGGATGCTAGACCAGGGGATATTCGGGATTATCTTTCAGTTGTACGGGTCATTCCAGGTGGATCTGTTTGCCTCTGGGGCAACAAACCAGATACCAGTGTATTGCTCTCGGATACCGGATACGAGAGCGATAGCCAACGACGCCTTCCAACTCAACTGGACAGACAGGGTACTGTGGGCGTTCCCACCGATACCACTGATACCACTTGATATCCAAGGTCCTATGGCAGTTGGCCACCCAACCAGATCTAGTCACAGTGCTTGAGTACCTCCAGTCTCGGTTGGAAGATGGGACTAGCCGCGGCAGGGGATTCTTGACTGTTCGAGGTTACTCAACGGCTATTTCAGCGTTTCATATACCTGTCAACGGTGCACTCTTGGGGCAGCACCCTCTTGTACAGCGTTTTTTAGCAGGTGTGGACAGAATCCATCAGGCTGTCCGTCGGATCAATCTCCCGTGGGACTTGTCAATCGTTCTTGATTGGCTGTCCGGTCCTCTCTTTTACGATCTGTTGGCTCTTTCCCTCCAGCTGTTGACGTGGAAGGTGGCTTTTCTTATGGCGGTAACCTCCGTCAGGTGAGTAGGCGACATTCATGCAATGTTAGCCGACCCCAAGCTAACTGTTTTCCATAAAGACAGAGTTAGCATTAGGTTGCGGGATACTTATCGTCCTTAGAGACAGCGCCTTTGTGTCACGGCGCCTATTGAGCTTCCAGCTTTCACTCAGCCTTCCCCACAGGGTACCTCTCTTGAACGCCTTAGATGTGCGTAAGACCCTCAAGGCTTATATCAAGCAGACATTGGCTATCCGGAGAGATAACCAATTGTTTTGCTGTTACGGTGTAGGTAAGGCTGGTCTTCCGGCGAACAAGCATACCATATCTAGGTGGCTTGTCTCCGCCATTTGTACGAGCTATACACAGAAAGGGCTAACACCACCTACTGGGTTAAAAGCTCATTCAGATAGAGCAGTAGCCACATCTAAGGCTTATGCTGCGTCTCTGCCTATTGAGGAGATCTGCTCCGCAGCTATCTGGAGCTGGCCGAGTACGTTCATCCGGTATTATCAACTTCACAGACACTCCAGTGAGCGTGCTCGGTTCAGTCAGTCAGTTCTCTCCAGTGGGTAGAGTCGTAACTCTCTAGCCGATTGACCTTTAGATTTATGATTTTATCTGTTTTTTTACTGGTGGCGGGTTTGCGGTCAACTTTCCTTCCCTTTTTGCCCTTACTTGGTGTTTTATGTTGGTTTGTATCACCGTTATCAAATTTTGCACATTATTCCTTAGAAATCTAGGCTTGGCTGTGGTTTCATGGGATTTAATGTCTCTCCCTCCCTAGGTATTTATGAAAGCAGAATATATAACCCCTGACCCTGGACCACGCCTTCGCCTGATTGGCTGAAGAGGTCACGTGGCCAGGTAAGTGAGCTGTTCCTTTTTCTTTTTATAGTTGGGAAATTCCACTTGTTGGGGGCGTAGTTTATCAGACAGAATACCACTCCAAGGACTCTCGTCTTTAGGAGTCTGTCTTATGCTTATATGTACCCCAAGGAGGATCTCTCATGGAAAAGAATCGAACAAAAACCTGTAGAGGTTGCTGATTCTTTGATGGGAATCCTCCTTGGGGTACGGGCCACCCACCTCCCCACATTCTGTCTGATATGTTCAGCATGGAAAGTGAGGTACGAGGTTACCGCCTAGAGTTACCTGTTCTTGGCGGACGGGTCCATTCTGGGTTCCGTGGGGTGGTCAAACAAGACAAAAACATTGTTTTTTTTCAAATTATTTTATTACAAAATATAGTTACAACTGTCGTAGGGATTAAAATGGACATTTTAATTCTTATATGTACCCCAAGGAGGACTCTCATCAAAGAATCAGCAACCTCTACAGGTTTGTTTGAGTTTTGTTGTCTAGCTTCTCCACCTTCCTGTACCTAGAGGTATTTAGCCAAGGTAATGATGGAATATACAACTGAATCCTCGTCAACAGTAGCCATGATTTGGAAATGACTTTTTCAGCAAATGCACTTTGAGGTTGTGAGGGACTTCCAGACCAAGATAGAGGAGAAAGACAATCGCTTGATGAGCATGGAGCAGGAGGTGCTGGACCTTAAGTCCCTGGTGTTGGAATCTGAGCAGGAGTACAAGAGTTTCAAGTCCAAGCTGGAGAGTCAGTGTGGGGAGCTTCAATTGCGTCTGGAAAGTCAGGAGCAGCAGCATCTCCAACAGGTACTCATGTCACACCCTGCAGGTACTCGTGTCACATCTAGTACTCGTGTAACGCATACAGCAGGTACTCATGTCACATCTTGTACTAGTGTCACCTACACTTCCAGGAGGTGTCACACCTCCGGTACTCACGTCACACCTGCTTTTGTAGTTCCAGTCGTCCATTACACAGTGATGGCAAGAACAATAGTTTGTTGTCTCTGCTGTTGGAAGATACATATCCTGATATTCATATATACGGTATACAAAAATAAACATTTTTTCTGGAATGGACATATTATGTTCATATTTTAGGTTCAAGTAATGAAAGCAGATTTTGAAAGCAATAACTACAAGGGCCAGTTTGAGCGGTCTCAGCAGATGATCCAAGAGCTGCAGGCACAGCTGGATGAGTTTGCTGGCATCATGGAGGACTTGGAGGTGACAGAACATCTGCAGGTAATTGCTGCAACTGCTGTATTCCTAGTGTACCAGGGGGTGGTGGGGTGCCCTAGTGGTTAAAATGTTTGCTCGTCACACTGAAGACCCAGGTTCTATTCCCCACATGATTACAATGGTTTAAGCCAGGGGAAAAACAAAGAAATCCTAGTGTACCAACATGTACCTTGGTCCTGCTTCTTCTGTCCATAAGAGGAGGTGGGCTAGTCCAGTGGTTACAGCGCTTTGTTTGCTGTTAGATGCCAAAGATAAAAAGAAAGTGATGAGAATACCGAAATTGCAGTATATTATATATATATATATATCTTGCTGGAAAATTGCTAAAAGTGTAATATTGACTGGAGAATTGCCACTTTACGTGTATTTTACTTTTAGCACGCTAACTGCCTATGACGAAGTACATCAGTGGTATTTTACAATCCAGTTACATCAGTGGTATTTTACAAGTTTCACGTGTTGTCAAAATAGGCACAAGAAACAAACGTCTCCTGGCATTCTTTGTTACCGCCAGGAGATGATTGCTTCTTGTGCTGTTTTGCCAACATGTGAAACTTGTTTTAAAATACCACTGATAAAGCTACGACATAACTTGTGGCAAATTGGGCCAGACATTGATACTACGAGTATGCTCGGGTGGCAGTCAACATGTTAAACCACTTTAATCATGTTCATTACTGGGATGTAATTCACATCAAACAACACTAAACATGTTCATCTTTTAAGATTATCTTTTTAGTTTTTCGGGTCATTTTTGCACAACAGCAGATGTTATTGTTTTCAGGGAGAGGTCCACTCAGCCATCAGTGAGACTCACAAGAAACTGAGACACGCTGGAGTGAAAAATGCTGAAATGAGGAAGAAACTCATCACTGAGGTAGGAAATTCTGGACAAGTAGCTGTGTACAATAAACAATGGTTATACCAAACTCAAAGGCACCACTAATCTTCTGTGACACTGCTTGTGTGGTTCTGCTTGTCAGTATGTGGCATTGCTAGTACATATGTAGCTCTGTATATGACACTGCTTATGCTGGCATACTGTTTGCATGTCAGCATGTGACACTGCTTATGCTGAAGTGACTGTATGTCAGCATGTGAAACTGCTTATGCAGAAGTGACTGTATGTCAGCATGTGACACTGCTTATGCAGAAGTGACTGTATGTCAGCATGTGACACTGCTTATGCTGAAGTGACTGTATGTCAGCATGTGACACTACTTATGCAGAAGTGACTGTATGTCAGCATGTGACACAGCTTATGCTGAAGTGACTCAGCCTGTGAAACTACTTATGCAGAAGTTACTGTTTGTATGTCAGCATGTTACACTGCTTATGCTGAAGTGACTGTCAGCATGTGACACTGCTTATGCTGAAGTGAAGCATGTGACTGTTATGTGATGTCAGCATGTGACACTGCTTATGCTGAAGTGACTGTTGTATGTCAGCATGTCAGCATGTGACACTGCATGTGACACTGCTTATGCTGAAGTGACTGTATGTCAGCATGTGACACTGCTTATGCTGAAGTGACTATGTCAGCATGTGACACAGCTTATGCTGAAGTGACTCAGCCTGTGAAACTACTTATGCAGAAGTTACTGTTTGTATGTCAGCATGTTACACTGCTTATGTTGAAGTGACTGTCAGCATGTGACACTGCTTATGCTGAAGTGACTGTTTGTATGTCAGCATGTTACACTGCTTATGCTGAAGTGACTGTTTGTATGTCAGCATGTGACACTGCTTATGCTGAAGTGACTGTCAGCATGTGACACTGCTTATGCTGAAGTGACTGTCAGCATGTGACACTGCTTATGCTGAAGTGACTGTCAGCATGTGACACTGCTTATGCTGAAGTGACTGTTTGTATGTCAGCATGTTACACTGCTTATGCTGAAGTGACTGTCAGCATGTGACTCTGCTTGTGCTGAAGTGACTGTCAGCATGTTACACTGCTTATGCTGAAGTGACTGTTTGTATGTCAGCATGTGACACTGCTTATGCTGAAGTGACTGTCAGCATGTTACACTGCTTGTGCTGAAGTGACTGTCAGCATGTTACACTGCTTATGCTGAAGTGACTGTATGTCAGCATGTTACACTGCTTGTGCTGAAGTGACTGTCAGCATGTTACACTTTGTGCTGAAGTGACTCTCAGCATGTTACACTGCTTGTGCAGAAGTGACTGTCGGCATGTGACACTTATGCTGAAGTGACTGTTTGTATGTGACTGTTTGCTGAAGTGACTGTTTGTATGTCAGCATGTTACTCTGCTTATGCTGAAGTGACTGTTTGTATGTCAGCATGTGACTCTGCTTGTGCTGATATGGGTTTTTTTGTATTTCAGTATGTGACAATGCAGAAACTGAAGAAGGAGCTGGTCACAGAGGTGGAGACTCATAAACAGGAGAATCAAGCACTGAGAGAGGAGTGCGAGTCCCTCGTCACTTCCCTAGAGATGTCTCACGACAGCATCACACAGGTCAGTGCAAAGATAACAGAATCCGTGCAAATCCAAGAGCAGATACACTGCAAAACCTAATACATGTGACCTTTGTCCCCTGTCTTTGGTACTTTAGCACTGATGTAGCAAAATGGTTTGGATCGTTCCAGCAACTATCATAAGGATTGTGACTTCAAGGCTGTTGACCAACATTGTTGATGGGGTAGCTAAATATTTGTTCTACTGTGTCAAAATATCATTCAATACAAGTCATGAAAAGAAGTCACACTGAAGCTGCTTTCTGATAGGCGTTTCATTTATTGGTCAAGATTGTTCTGACTTGAACTGTAATGGGATGTATTGAGATTTGTTTGTAACTGTAGGGACCACTAAGATCTAATATTAGTGATAAAAGCTAGAAATATGAGCGTTCATTATATTCAAATATCGAATGTGGAAACATAAAGTAACCGGTTACCAACACTGAATATAGAAGCATAGTAACGTGTTTAGCTCTCTCTTAGTTGCAGTCTCTCTACGCCAGCACGTCATCAGATCTCCTGCAAGCAACATCTCATGTGTGTCAACTTAACACTGAACTGGCTGGTGCTAGGAAAGGTAGTGATTGTAAGCATGCTTTCCTGAATCACAATGCTTGATAGTAAGTCAATCAAGTTGTGAGAATGTGGAACCGCATCTTGAAGGATTTTAGCAGATGATGATTGCTCTTTATGTGTAGGGAAAATATACTGAGTCAAAAAAGAAACTTCACAAAATGTAATTTGAAAAATGATGAATAATTTTGCTCTGATGATACATCTATGTATCCGAAATGGGATCCCTATCTTTCGACTCTAGAAAAACGTTAGCAAAACCCACTCAAACCCATCCATTCGTCATGCAAATGACGTTAGTGCCAAATCAGGTTTTGCTCGTGCAGTGATCTTCGCATCGAAATTTTCTTCATATGCATGTGTTTGCATTGACCTCAAGAATTGAAAAACACTTTTAAACCACAGTTCTAACGGTACTTGAAATGCCACGATTGTCAAATGTGCAACGCGAACGCATGCCGTTGGCATGTTGCAAGCGGGAAGATCAGTTATTGACGCCGCGAAGAGCAATGGGATGCAGCCGTCCGCACTGTGTATGACTTTATGCAGGTCGCTCTACAACAAACTGGCACCACTTCTGATCGCCTAAGGTCGGGTCAGGCCCACGCAGTGACGCCACGAGCAGAAGACCGCCAATCAAATTCCTCACGCCACCTACGTGACAGATTTCTGCCGGCTACATGAACCAGGGCTGAGATGTTTTGAGGTCGACTGTCCTCACAGACCATTCGAAATTGGTTGCGGGCTGCCAATCTCCATTCTCGACGTCCATATCGCGGGCCAATATTGACGCCGTTTCATCAACGTCAACGTCTGCTGTGGGCCAAACGTCACCTCCGATGGACCCGGGGCGGTGGGGTAGCCTAAAGGTTTAAGCGTTGGCTCGTCATGCCGAAGACCCGGGTTCGAATCCTCAAATGGGTACAATGTGTGAAGCCCATTTCTGGTGTCCCCCGCCATGATGTTGCTGGAATATTGCTAAAAGCGGCGTAAAACCAAACTCAGTCAGTCAGTAATGTTTGTTTGTTGTTTAATGCCCAGAGAGATATTCCAGCTCACCCAGAAGACTGGAATCGAAGTCGCCTTTAGCGATGAATCCAGGTTTACCCTCAGATTCGCAGACGGCAGGCATAGAGTCTGGAGACGACGTCGTGAACGGTATGCCCAATGTTGTGTACAGGAAGTCGACAGATTCGGGGCGGAAGTTGCATGGTGTGGTGCTTTCTGTGGGAACAACCGCTCCGACTTCTGGTCATCCATGGAAACCTCACAGCTGCTGCTTGCAGCGACCAGGTGCTCACCCCTGAACTTGTTTCTTTCATGGCGCTCATGGCCCAAGTCTACAGTTCCAGCATGATAGTGCTCGGCCGCATACCGCGATGGTGACACAAAATTTCCTTCAAAACGCTGGAATCAACGTCATGGACTGGCCATCGAGGTCCCCTGACCTTAATCCAATAGAGCACGTTTGGGATGCACTTGATAGAAGGCTTCGTGGTCTTAGGAACCAACCTCAGAATTTGCAGGAACTTGGCGCTGCCATGCAAGAGCAATGGCGCAGAATCCCCAACCACGTGTTCACAAGCATCAGGCAGTCGATGAGGAGACGGTGTTTGGCAGTGGTGAATGCGCGGGGCGGCCATACACGATATTGAACTGAGAAATTTTGCATTTTTATTCTTGTGACTTGACATTCTGTATACCCATGTTTTAGAACGGCGGTGTAGCCTAATGGAACTGATTATGGCACTGACGGTGTATCAAGTACATCACACAGATCTCAGCAATGAAATAATAACAATTTAACCATCTTACCATCTCTTGTTCTTTTATAGTGCCCTGAAGAAAGAATGTGAAGTTTCTTTTTTTGACTCAGTATATTTGTGTGGCTGACTGTCATAAGTCTGTATGATCATTTTCATGCTGCATTTTTTTTTGACGAATGGGGACCTGCAGTATGATTTTGTGGATATCCTTTTTAGCATCAGAGTACCTTTTATTACTATTCAGGGCCCCATTCCACAAAACGATCGTAGCACTAAGAAGATCGTAACTCCCATACTTTTACACTTACGATTGTCGTAGCGCTACAATCGCTTTCAGGAACGGGGCCCAGGTGAATGTTGGTGAAATCTAGTACAGGTTCTGGTTC
This sequence comes from Haliotis rubra, assembly GCF_003918875.1. Taxonomy (NCBI): domain Eukaryota; kingdom Metazoa; phylum Mollusca; class Gastropoda; order Lepetellida; family Haliotidae; genus Haliotis; species Haliotis rubra. Next base: position 1,733,772 of record NW_025767657.1, on the reverse strand, counting down.
TAGGAAGCAATCTCAGCGCTAAGAATATCGTAACTCCCATACTTTAACACCGACTTATGACTGTCATAGTGTTAAGATGGCTTTGTGGTACTGGGTCCTGTTTCAATATATAGCCTTGTTATGTAGTGATAGAATTTTAATGGTCTAAGATATGTTAAGTAAAAGATGTGTTCTCTCTGCCAGCTCTTCAAGACTTTGTGTTGACCAAGGAACTGCTGGTACAACATCTGTCTGATCAGAAGGACAAGCAGGAGGACCTGACACGCCAGCTTGACACACTCAGTACTCAGCATTGTCAGAAGACTCAGGATCTCCTGGAGGAACAGAAGAGGTAAGATTGTCTCTTATCACTGAGAGGAGGGAGTGCATGGGCCAGTTGTCTTGTACTGTGGTAATGTACTGTGCATAGATGCCTACTCAGGATCTCCTGGAGGAACAGAAGAGGTAAGATTGTCTCTTATCACTGAGAGGAGGGAGTGCATGGGCCAGTTGTCTTGTACTGTGGTAATGTACTGTGCATAGATGCCTACTCAGGATCTCCTGGAGGAACAGAAGAGGTAAGATTGTCTCTTATCACTGAGAGGAGGGAGTGCATGGGCCAGTTGTCTTGTACTGTGGTAATTTACTGTGCATAGATGCCTACTCAGGATCTCCTGGAGGAACAGAAGAGGGTGTGCGCATGGTCCAGTTGTCTTGTGGCGCCACAATTCACACAGTTGCCTTTATTACTTGGGCTTGCCAGAAGTCTATGATCACCCGTTTGAATCCCTGTCCTGATTATGTTCCATGGTTTGTCAGTCCTACAAAAGTAAAGTAAACTGCGTGTGTTTGTTATAAACATATTACTGCACCAAAGTGGTAGACATCTAATTCCTGCACCACTTTAGACTTTCCTGACACATTAAGGTGACATGATATGATGATTATTCAATACTTTGTCTGAAGTGTTACAGGGTGGTGGGGTAGCCTAATGGTTAAAGCGTTGTCTCGTCACTCCGAAGACCCGGGTTCGAATCCCCACATGGGCACAATGTGTGAAGCCCATTTCTGGTGTACCCTGCCGTGATGTTGCTGGAATATTGCTAAAAGCAGCGTAAAACCAAACTCAGTCAGTCAGTCAGTCTGAAGTGTTACATTACTTTCTTGCAGGAGTCAGGACTGGGAAAGGTTGGCTCTGGAGGCAAAGGCTTCTTTGACAGAGAAATGTGCTGAGTGAGTAATAATCAAAAGAAAATTTTATATGTTTATACCGGGTTACTTCTTTTCCCTGCTATTTTGCTCTTTGTCCACTGTTTATCCAAATGTTAAGATTCATTGTTAATATCTGATGATAGTGGTGATGGAGATGATGAGTGTGATGTTAAACAACAAAACACATTTTGATAACTGATCACCAACCATATAGTTCTTGGACGACTGAGTCACAGCTGTTTGTTGCCCCGCAGGTATGAGCTAAGCATCACCAACCTTCAGAGAACCCTGGACTACCGGGATCATGATATTGACATACTGGAAAAGGATCTGTACGAGTGCAGGGAGATCATTCATGAACAACGCTACCAGGTCGGACAGATGGAAGAAGAATTCGAAGCCTTCAAGCAGAAAGTCCATGTCCAACGAGTGGACCAGGCCGAACTCAAGGTGGGGTTTGTTCCAATTTTGCTCATGCGGAACCCCTGGGTTCGATTCCCTACATGGATAGAATGTGTGGAGCCCATCTGGTGTTCCGTGCCATGATGTTCCTGGAATATTGCTGAAAACGGCATAAAACTGAGTACCAATACTCTATCACTTACAGGCTGTAGTGAGAAAGCTAAGATAATACTAGCTAGTACAGTCTGTGATTAAAACTTTATACTCAGAACTTCATATGGACTTTCATTAGTTGATCTTACTGAACTGAACAGAATTCTGCTAATCTTAGGCTTTGGACTAGTGGTTAAAGTCACAGAGAGCTAGGATAAAATATCATTCATGCATTTACTGGTTGTGCTGAGGTTTTTTTATTTTATGTTATGTAAATTCTGCATCAGAACAATTATAATGATAGAAATCAGTTATTGTTTTGTTATTGTCACTTTTACTGAGAACAGGTGCTTGTTTGCAGTTTATTGATTCCCCGTTTTGTCTAAATGTGTGGGAGCTAAATACATTCTCTGTTGAGGTGCATCAGAGTATAAACTATTTAAAACCTATAATCAAGCTAGCCGAATCAGTTGATGAGATCTTTAGAGCTGTTACGAGAAGGCCATTTCCTAACTTTAAGGGAAAGTATCTGAAAAACAAGTGCTTACTTGCTGTGGCCTAATATTGTTTGTGTGCTCAACAGGCTCTACAAGACAATGCCGAGTTTCTGGAGGCTGAGAGAGGCATGCTGATTGACACGCTACGAGACTCTGAGGAGAAGATCCGCTCCACGTTCCTGCAGTTGAACCAGCAGCAGAAGACCCTGGCTGACACACAGGTCCAGTTCCTTGAGTACCAGACCACCATACAGAGTCTACAGTGAGTCACCCAGATCAGGGTCACCTGATTGTGCTTCTAGACTTGTCAGTTCCGTACCAGTGGTTAGTGTATCACCAGTGTGGTGCAGCTTGATTTATTTTCTTTCTCTTTTTTTTCTTTCCAAAGCAACTTATTGGGTTAGAATTAAGGAGATTTTAAATCAGTTTCTTTAGTTATACTGCTGGCATATTGCTAAAACGTCATTAAACAACTTTCATATCATATAAATATCAGTCTCTGAACAGGTGTTAGACAAATCCCTGTAGACGATACACACATCCAGTCAGAATTGACTTCAGCTTTGTGAGCAGTTCTGTTAACACTCTGAAACAGCATAGAATGGTAGACCCCTTATTGAAGTGTGCTACTTGTACTTGATATAGGGGCGGTGGGTAGCCATGTGGTTAAAACGTACGCTTGCACGCCAAAGACCTGGGTTCAATTCCCCTAACGGGTACAATGTGTGAAGCCCATTTCTGTTGTCACCCACTGTTATGTTGCTGAAATATTGCTAAAAGTGGCGTAAAACCCACTCACTCACTCACTCACTGTACCTAGTGGTTAAAGCGTTGATAGCCGAAGACCGGTGTTCAAATCCCACATGGGCACAATGTGATCTGTCTGTGGTCAATACTTGGAACTGCAGAGTGATAGTCCCCTTGACTGCTGAGTTACTCTGAGTCTGTGAAGATCGAGGGTTAGAATTAGGAGATAAACATACTGTGTTGGAAAATCAGAGGTATATAACAAAATTACGATAGCTCTAAATTTGATTTAAAACCATTTTTTAAATTGATAAATCAGAGCTTTTATTATTTCATTATATACCTCTGATTTTCCAACACAGTATGTTTATCTCCATTGTACCATAAATGTGTTAATAATATTTTAAAAAATACATTCTGTGTTGAAAAATCAGAGGTATATAATGTGATATATACCTCTCAATGCCTTTAATTAACCAATCACAATCCAGTATTTACTGAAGAATTGATCTTCAGTAACCCATGCTTGTCACAAGAGGCAAATAACAGGATTGTCTGGTCCAGACTTGATTACTAGTATTTACAGACTGCTGCCATATTGCTGGAATATTGCTGAGTGTGGTGTAAAACTAAACTCACTCACTCACTCACTCACTGAAACAGCAGGTAGAATGGTCAGTCCCAAATTTAACCAAACCTGCAGAGGTTTTCAATTCTTTGAAGAGAGTCGTCCTTGGGGTACATATTATGCATTTTCCGTCTGAAAAATGTCCTGTGACAGTTGTATCAATGTTTTTTGAATAAAAAGATTGAACAATAAAATAAACTCTTTTATTTATTATCGGCCCCTACAGGAGGTTGCCTCCCTTAAGCATCTTTCCAACTGGGTAGGCTCCTAGACCCGTATCTCATCATTCCTTCTGCTAGAATATATCAGTGAACAGAATTAGCGGGGAGAGGCCCTACCCAGAGGCCGACTTTCTCTTCAAAGGAATTGAAAACCCTGCAGAACTGGTTAATTTTGTAGATCGATCCTTGGGGTACATATTATGCATAAACACGAACTCCCAAAGACCGGAGGCCAGGAGGAGAGAATTCTGTCAAAGCACACACAAATATAGCGATGGTAGATCATGGAAAAGAAGTTGAACAGAGCGCCATAACACTCTCACCTGTCACTTGTCCCAGTTTTAAGCTTCCGAGAGGCATTATGGGAGGAACTGACAGGGAGGAATTGTGCTCAAAAGGCGACCTCACCTAGCATAATGAGACATTGCGTGAATGAATGTCAATGAATCCCCACCACACTAAGTGGCTTTTACATAAGAGCACCGTAGAGGAGATGCAAAATACCACTCACTAGCGATATAGTAACTCCCAGAGAGAATCGAAGGGATACAGGTTCTGGTGAGCACACAGTAGCAGACATGTCAATAATGGAATTATTGTACAGTAGCGTAAAACAAACCAATAAACCAAGACTCACTCGGTCAGGGTGGCAGGACACTGTCACTGGAGAACAATGCGTACGCTTCGCCATACGATTACGGGAATGTGATCGAGCTGATAATGGCGATATATAAGCGTGCTTTGGCGGGCTCAGAAATAAGCGGCCGAAGCAGATCTCTTCAATGGGGAGTGCGGTAAAGAAAGCTTTTGGCTGCCACTGCCTGACCGAGTGAGCCTTCAACCCTCAGGGGAGAGCTTGCCCTTAGCCTGATAAGCGGCACAAATACATTTAGACTAGCCAGCGAGACAAAGTCTGCTTGCTTTCGCTGGCAGACCAGCCTTCCACGCCACCGTAACAACAGAACAGCTGGGTACCCGTCACGGATTCCTGCGTTAGTTTGATATGAACTTTGAAGCGTCTTGCTACGGACATCCAACGGGTGAGTGCTTCGTAGAGTGGTCCCGATGTGGAAGGCTGGGTAAAGTAGGAAGTTCGATAGGAGCTGTCACATGGAAAGTGATCGACCCGGTCGGTAAGTATCTGGGGCGGAAGATACTGACCGCGATCCGTGTGAAACACAGTCAGCGCCCGGGATCCGGACGACATAGCATGTAAATGCGGCTGACCCTACGACCAGATATTTGCCGCCACCAGAAAAACAGCTTTCCAGGTCAACAACTGAATGGAAATAGCCGATAGGTGTGAGAAAGTGGGACGGACAGCCAATCGAGCACGATCGACAAATCCCAAGGTGGACTGGTTGCCATGAGAGCAGGTCGAATCCGTTCAGCGCCAGCGGCAAGCTATCTGCCGAGAGGTGCTGCCCCAGAAAGAGCACCATCGACAGGGGTGTGAAAAGTGGAAATAGCGGTGGGTAGCGCCGAATGGTAATTGAACCGCCAGGCCTTCTTCCAAGCGAGCTTGCAAAACTCAATACTTTCGGTTCTAAATCCGCAGAAAGGATCTGCAATCCCCTATCTGAACACCAGCGCTGCGCATGGCGGGACCACCCTATCCTGCGTACTGAGCGTTTGTTCTAATCCATACCGAAGCCAGGTTGTGTCTGCAACTGCTGCAGGAATTCGCGTGCCGCCGAGGTTAGACCTGACAGAGGCCAAGCCACCCACTGAATCCGTGGATTTGGGTGGGCGCTCCGTTCTGAAGTGAGAATGTCGGTCGCCAAAGGTAATAAAACAGGAGGCTGAGCCAGAAACCTGAAATTACCGGAAACCAGCTCTGTGACGACCAGCGGTGCCAGTAGCACTAAGCGAGCTGGCTGGGTGGACAGCTATGAAAGGACCGCGGAATGAGTGGTAACCGGGAAGCAGCCCAGAGCACTTTGCCCGTCCAATCCAGCAGGAAGGCGGGCAGCCAAACGCCCTGGGTCGGTATCGAGAGACAGAACACGGGTGTCTGGTCGTCCCGCCCGGGCGCCAAACAGATCCACCTCGAGCGACCATTACAACTGGGAGATTACTGTGAATATCTGCCTGTCGAGGCATCCCCACTTTTCGTCGGGGCCAGGATCGGCGGAAGCGCATCTGCTTTCGCCCGTTCTCCAGCCCGGGAGATAAACAGGGAGTACCTGACAATGTCGTACTGGTCGCATTAGCACCAGGAGAAAGTCCCACGCTTCCGGAGGCGCTGGGAGACACCGTGCCTCCTGCTTCAGGATAAATGGCATGGCCGTCTCTGGTTGTCTAACTGAAGGCGGACTACCTGGCCACCAGGACATGCTCTCTGAAGCTTTCGAATACCAACGCACAGCTCTCAGTTCCAACACGTTGATGTGAAGGTGGGCGGGAAGCCGGACCAGAAGTCCGGAAGCGACAGACTGCCAGAACACCAGCCAGTGAGGGCGCATGGGTCTGAACTGTGAGAGCTGGCGTCGGATTTCAAGGGAACCCCTGGTGAGATTCCCCGACATTTGTCCACCACTGAAGGTGAGGTGTCAACCACTTTCGAGGGGACTGTGAGACTGCGCTCCAGATCCTCCGTGTGAGTCCACAGCCGAGCCAAAGCTTTGCTGTATGGGGCGCATCTCAACGCGCCACACAGAGATAAAATCGCCGCCGCCATATGGCTCCAGTAGGCCGGAGCCAAGTCCGTGCTGGTGCCTGGGGCTGGGAGGAATGAAGATACCACATCTCGAACTCTGGTGACCCGGTTCGGGCGACAAAGGAAACAAGATCCTTGTTCGTTTGGAATCGCTCAAGAAACCAAGTCCTGGGTGGGTACCAGGTCGGTTCTTGAGGTTGATGATCCACCCCAGTCGAGTTAGAATGTCTATCACTGTGTGAGTAGCATCTTGATTTCGCTGGCTGTGTTAGTGCTCGAGCAACCAGTCGTCTAGGTAAGGTAACAACGCCTTCCTTGGCGGCGAGCTAGGAGTAGCTGGGACTAACATGAGCAGTGAACACCCAGAACCAGTCGATATGCGAGGGGAGCACCCTGAATTGGTAATACATCCGATCGTAAAGAGAACCGAAGGTACTGCTTGAGCGATGGATGTATGGAGTACATCCTGAGATCGCGATCCTTTAGGTCGATTGGCGTGAGCCAATGGCGGGCTGGAATAGATGAGATCACCGCGCGCAGTGTCTCCATCTTTGAAGGATGGTGCCGAACATCGCGATTCAACCCCTTGAGGTTGAGAATCGGTTGAACCACGCCCGTCTTTTCTTGGGACGCGGAAATACGTGGAATAAAAATCCTGTTCCTCTCCCGGTGGAATCTCGCCGATTGGCGGACTTGTCCAGCAGAGCCTGAACTTCGTCGCGCAAATATGTCCGCCCTGGCTTGACGCCAGACGGCACCCGGATGCGGCGTATGCCCGGTGAAGGGCGGACCTCGCTTCCACAGTGGGGAGATGGCCTATGCTGACCGTGGCCTAGCACCCAAAAGCGTTGTTGGTAGCCTTCTCCCATTCGGCAGGAATAGAAGAGCGACCTCCACTGGGATATGGGAGTAGGAAGCGCGTGTGGCAGACCCGAGTAAGCCGGAGCTGACTGGGTGACACACGGCTTCTGAGCGGCAACCTGATGGGTTAACGGAGGTCGGGCAGACCTCCCAGCGCCCGCCAGGCTGGGAGCTGATCGAGGACTGCTCCTTGCCCCTACCCTTGGCGGACCTGTTCCTCCGCCTACCCCTTAGCGGCCGGGCTGCACCCGGCGGAGGAAGGTGGCAGGGAGCTGCTGGCGAACACCGCTGGTGTCTCAACAAGGCCTTAGAGTCCTTGAAGGAGGTAGCTGCAGCGGCAGCCTCGTATGACCTGCTGGGCCCCTGAAAAGAGGGTCTCCCCCAGGCGGAAGGGGAGGGCCAGCAAGGTCTGCTGTGTTGCTGCCCGGTACCTAGGCGTCGACAGCCACAGCCTGCGCATCCCCATGATGCGCACATCACCGTCGACGCAGCAGACCGCTAAGAAAGAGTCGCTAGAGCGAGGTGAACCTGCACTTCCTAGCTGACGGAGCAGCAGCGACATGCGGCGACATCGTCGCCAGCATGCCCACCTCCGGGCCTCAGGGCCGACCTCTGAACGAGGAGAGGTAGGCCTCATGGACTCACCACCCGCCTGCATCGCTGTCGGTAGACCTCCTCAGTAGGTCCGCGTCTGCGCGTCGCAAGGGAGGGCAAAAGGTGGAGTCGGCGCCCTTGCCGAGCAGCCGGAGCTGTTCGAGGAAGCCGAGCCTCCCCAGAAGCGGCGAAGTGAACACACATTCGTCTACAATTGGCACAACGAACAGGAATCCTCCTGCTGGACGTAGCGCCCGCCTGCGAGATCGGTAAGTCAAACCGTACTTTTCGGGCACCAGACAAGAAGGGGATCGACCCACGCCCGAGACCAACAAAGGCAGAATCGCGAAGCTCGCGCCTGCGAGGGTTGCCTGGGGCAACCAGCCTTCATGGCAATAAGCGGAACTCAGTGAGAGTCCACGCGAACCAGCAGGCACAGCGGCCTGGGGTAGCCCTCGGCAATTCTCTGCGGACCTCCCGCGAAGGCGAAGCAAAACGGAAGCCTCCATCCTGCTCCTCAACCTCCCCAAGCTCCATTGCCCCGCGGCCGGAGCCCGAGTCAGAGGCTGGGTCTCTCCGTCAGAGGACCCGAACCCGACCCGGTGGACTGCCTAGCTAGGAACCACAGGGAAGGGAAGAACAGACAGACGGCTCCATCGCCAGCCAGCCGGCGGCGTGGACCCGGTCCAGGCGCTGGAGGCAGGCCAGGCAGAACTGGTGCCTCCGCCTCTCAGAGGCGGTGGGGCGCCAGGACCGAATACCAGGAATACTCAACGGTCCTTGCGCTGCTCGAAGAGGGACTGGGAGCACCTCCTTCCCCGAGCAGCCGAGCGTCGGATCCGGCCAGAGGCAGCGGATCTACAGACGCCAAGGCTGAGGGGATCGAGCCCGAGCCCGCGATCCCAACCCGGACTCTCCGCCCCTCGTCGGGTGGGCGAGAACTCCTGCCGAGACCTCCAACCGACTCGAGCGAAGGACTTCACGCGAGTCCATATGCTGCTGAAACATAGAGTCCATTACCGACATGTCAAAACCACTTTCGAAGTGAGGAGGAAGGGCCTCGAGTTTTCCTTTTGGACGTCGCGTTTTGTTTTTTGAGACGGGGGACTGCGTCAGGTCCCCCTCCGCCTCACGCATCTCACGATAAAACGCCTCTTCTGGGCCCGGGGGGAAAAGGCCAGACAAATAGGGCAGGACTCAGCGTCGTGGCCCGTCTTCTCAAGACAGGCAACGCATAGCTCATGCCTGTCGGCCCGTGGAATTTCTCTCTGACCACAGACCGAACAGGATGAAAAGGCCTGAAAGCAAACACGCAAGCATGTAGCTAACAGCGGCCAGCAGCTTATAAACACGTAGAAAACATTGAAAAATACGTGAAGGTTACCACGGAAAGTAATAGTTGGTTTTAATACGCAATATTATGACCACATGGCCGCGCTAAACTTCCAGCCATGGCAGAGCAACACGTCGTAAATCGCGGGAAAGTTAACGTAATTTGTATTAATACAAAGTCACAGAAACAACCAACTGTAAAGCTTTACTGTTCCTTGTTTTAGGCAAATAAAGACCATACATACAGGTGGTGTCTCAGACATAGCTTTCTTAGTAGCTTTCAGCTGTCCGGCTCATGAAGTGTGTTCTATTATAAACACGTCTGTTCACGGCAGTGACAGAAGAAGGAATGATGATACGGGTCTAGGAGCCTACCCAGTTGGTACGCATGCGCTAAGGGAGGTAACTCCGTGAGGTAGGGGCCGTATAATAAATAAAAGAGTTTATTTATTGTTCAATCTTTTTATTCAAAAAACATTGATACAACTGTCACAGGACATTTTTCAGCCGGAAAATGCATAATATGTACCCCAAGGACGATCTCTCTGAAAAAGAATGATGTGTGTTACTTGTACTTGCTAGAGAGGAGCTGTCAACATCCAGACTTGAGCTGCACTGTACCCGGCAGGAGTCGCAGAGGACAATGCTGCAGCAGCAGGGGGAGCTGCAGGAATGTAGGGAGGCAGTGACAGGGCTGGAGGAGAGGATGTGCACCATCCTCGGGGTGCTCAGGATGAAGGTGGGCGTGGAGGTAAGGACACATGCTGTTATTTGTCCATCAATTCACTGATTCAAGAGTCTTTTACTGAAGTAAAATAATGATCTTGCCAACCTTAAGAAGGATTGCACACATACTTGTGCTTATCAGTGTTCAATGAAAGTGAGTCCACTGTTTTTTTCCCAAACGATGCTGCCACAGTGAAATAACAACAAAATCTAGACCAGATAAGTTGCCTAGTGGTTGAGGTGTTTGCTCATTTCACTGTTACCTGGGTTCGATTTTCCCGTATGGGAAGACAATGTAATTGTGCTAAGTGGCGTAAAACGTTACTTACAATGTAAGTGAACCCAGGACTGTTAACTTGTTTTACTTCTGAAAAACATGATATCAGTTTATACAAAATTAGCATGATCACTACAGGTGTAGATGTCATCCTTCTTTCAGACAGAAGAGGACACGGTTGATGCTCCAGTACACTCCAACATTTCCTCTGAGTCTCTGGTGTCCAAGGTGCTTCATGCTGTCAACGCATCCATAGATACATCAGAGGAAAAGGATGCCTCATTCAGCTGGAGCAAGTCCCGACCTCCGAGTGAGGAAGCCAGCCCCACAGAGGGCAGCACCTCCCAAGCCAGATCTTCCACCGACAGTGGCTACAACAACTCCTTCGCTAGTCCTGGTGAGGCAAGCAGATCCAGGTTGGGCTTCTCACAAGCTAGTGCCTTTGTCCCTGTGAGGAGCGCACCACAGTCACAATCTATTGAAGATGAGGACAAAGTACAGATGCCAGAAGATAGGGACAGAGTAGAGATGCCTAACAATGATGGTAGAAGTCATAAGTCCATTGTTAAACAAATCTCAGTTCTCAGCGAGGTTCTGTCTGAGATTGTTAGCATGGCCAATATTTTGGAGAAAGCTTCTGCATTGTCGCTTCAGGATCTCAAAGGAGACAAGTAAGTAGAGATTGGGGATCAGTTCAGGGTATTTTATCTGGAATCACTAAATGTGACCCATGAGGTTATTTCTTTATTGGAACTTAGCAAGTATCTTCTGAATTTACATACTAATCCTCATCACATATATAAGTAAGGATAAGATATACAGACAACTTCTTTATTAGCAAGGAGAGACATTTCAGTGTAGCTTCTAACACTGTTATCAAGCATGTGATGTTCAGGGTCTGGAGGGCAGTGGAGTAGCCAAGAGGTTAAAGTATCTGGGTTTGATTCCCCACATGGGTACAATGTGTGAAGCCCATTTCTGGGTCCCCCCACCGAATATTGCTAAAAAGCGGCGTAAAACTAAACTCTGTCAGTCACCTGGATATAAACATAGGTTTGTTTTTATTTGGCATATACATACCACTGTGAGCTACAGTTAAGTTTTCGAGCCTGGTATTTACATCATGCACATAGGACTGTGACTGATCGATATCTTGGATAGTAAGAAAATATGTAATGGCCTTGATCACAGTTGATTGAGATTGGAATCTTGTAATTGCTTCTAAGAACTTTCAAACCTTGGAGTCCTTGAGGTTGATTGTGAGGGGTTTGACTTCATCCCACTGGATACTGTAGCATAGGTTGTCCACACATGGTTTGTTTCACCATATTTGTAACTTAGTACTCCTAACTGCCTCTCATAGAGGTCATCACACATGTTAGCACCAGTTTTGGAGTTCGAGCAGTTGTCATGGAGAAACAATATCTGCCACGTCTGCAGTTAATCATGTCTGTATCTTGCAGCTGTCTGTTGCGGGAGAAGGTGTGTTGGTTGGAGGGCGAGGCGTTGAGATTGCAGCAGGACCGTGTAGCAAAGACAGAGGAGCTGACCGAGGCCAACAAGCTGGTAGAGGAACTGAAGAACAGGATCAGGGATATGGGGGATCGAATCATCGCACTCTCAGACTACCAGTTTGAAAATAAGGTAGGATTCTGAAGTACAAAATGGCTGCCTTCCAAGATGTGACCATCTCAAAGGTTTATCTGACTGAGTGCTGACATTAGTGGTTTGATTTCCATCCACATCCTACAGAAAGATGTTACTTGTTGTTGCTCTACCTGCATGGCATAATGGGGAACACTTGTTTTCTCAAAGTCAGTAATGTGTGGTCCAGTGGGATGTACCTGTTAATCAGCAACATAATATCTTAGCCCTCTGACAATGGGCAGAAAGATTTCCATACACCATATATAAAAGGACATTAAAAGATGTTACTTGTTGTTGTTGCCTGACACTTTGTATTAAGGGGATAAACCCACAGACTGGTTAGTTTGGTTTTCTGTGCCTGAACAGGACATGAATGTTATTAAGCAGTGTTATGAGTTGACGGGCTAGTACAATAAAACTGACCTTTATCTGCATGAGTACAAGTAGCTTTGCAATACAACAATCTTGAATGATGTTGAACCCCCTTACAGTCCCTTGTATGTTTGAAGTGAGCCTGATCTGTGTGGTTTCAGAAGATGCATCAGGATATGATGCAGCTGATGGGCGATGTGAAACGGCTGGAGGGGGAGAAGGAAATCCTGGAGGAACAGCTAGCCCACACCACCCCACACCACCCTGGCCAAGTCGGCAACCCCGGACACAGCATGCAGGGACAGGTGATCTCACTCAAGAAGAAGGTGAGCTGTGTGTGCATAAGACAACTGACTAATGAGAACACAACATCTACTATACAGGGATGGCAACAGGAAAATCTATTTTCTGCTGAAAACTTAATATTATGTCACGAATGGGGGTTCAGGGTTTCTCAACAGATTTAGACGATTCACTGAATTGATCACTTTGAAATAAGATCGGTGGAAATCCCCAGATCAGCAGAAAATTGCCATCCGTATGTTCACATCTTCATCTCTTTTCCCGATGGGTGCTCATGATGTCAACCACTGGTTTGTCTTTCCTCATCAAGTTTACCGCCATATAGCTGGAATATTGCTGAGAATATTGCTGAGTGCGGCATAAAACTAAACTCACTCACTAAACTCATCAAGTTTAATTCCAGTCCCTTGAAATATCTCTGACATGTCAGTAGCTATCCCAGATATTACATGATGTTATTGTTTGATTCACCTTGTCTCATCAACCTTGTCACTGTAGTTGTATTTTCCTTTCAGAACCAGCAGCTTTTAATCCAGTTGATGGAAGAGAAAGATCGCTACCAGGAAATGGGGAGCAAGGCAGCTCGCAAAGTAAGCATGGACATAATATTGTTGAAATCTTCCCAGGAAATAAATTAGATGTAACCGAGTGTGATTTCATAAATAGATATTTTGATATAAACTGTATTGTGCTAGCCTTCATATACATTAGTCGTAATGCATGGTATCCCCTTCGAAGGAATAACCTGTCTCCATAATTTCAGATGAAGATCCTTGAAGACAACTGGAAGAAAGCGGAAGCTGAGGTGTTTCGGTTTGATGAATTGGTGGATTCCATACAGAAGGTAATGTCTATCAGATTAGTATTAATGATTGTCCAGAGAGTCACATGATGATTCATTTTGATGTCATGTATCAATAATGGACAGGATCTGTACTTTTATGCTATGTGTTATTTTAGGGCTTTAAACTACAACCTTCTTGACAAGTGCAATAATACTGGAACAAACTAGCACCAGGTGATCTTTGCTTGACATCTCCATTGGAGACAGCTATTATGATTGATTTGATATTGTTATGTTCTAATTCAGCAGGCCTTCAACATTATCAGTGTCATAAAATATTCTCCTTTTTCTGATTTAATACACTGATGCAGAAAAGAGTTTCATGGTCAGCCTGTTACACTGTGTTTAACTGAACAAGTTTATTTTCAAGTACTATCCTTACTAAGAAAGTGTAATCCAAATATAACATGGGAACATGGAATAACTATTCCATCAGTAAAAACAGAATACAGTTGAAACACACCATCATTTCTTTCTTTCAGATTTTGGAAGACAATCGTGAATTCATCTCCCGAAACCCTGAGCTGCTTCTCCTGATGAAGGTTATCAATGGGGAGGATACCATCCCCTCTGGGGGCTCACTCCAACCTAGAGCCTCACTCTCAGGACCCTCACTCACAAGACCCATTCAGAGACCTTCTCTAGCCAAAATGCCAAAGTTTTAATTCCTTGTGTTATGGATATACAAAATATGTCATATCACTAAGAGACTATAAGAACTCGCTGTAAGCGGTAATTTCAAAATTTGTAAAAAAAAATAAAATCATTTTACTTTTTTTCAGATCGAGTGATATATTTGTCAGGGACAAATACATACTTACATCTGTACTTTTATGAGAAGATTCATGAAACTCTGTTTATATGCAGTCTACTGTTGAATATTTGTTTCCCTTTTAAAAACTTTTAAAAGTCACAAAAAAAAAACCCCACTTTATTATGCCCGAAACATGTAAATATATGATTATCTCAATGATTGAGACCATCAACACTAAAATGAAATAAATATTTATTCAGTGCTTTCCTGTGTTGTCACATACTTGAGTTGTAAATATTATGGGAATTGTCCATTTATATGCAGCCACTTAGCGTTAGAAGCTGGGATCCTCTTACGTAATTGTTGATAAATATATTCAACAAAAACGTCAAGGACCACCCCAATATTAAAGTATGTAATACTTCATATCATGATCCATATAATATTTACATACTGAATACTGGGGTGGTCCTTAACTTTTTGTTGTTGAGTATATATATGAACTGAGTCTACCGAGTGTAATCCCAAATATAACATATGTTGAGTATACCAAGTTCCTTTTTATGTTAAATGCTAAAGAAAGGTTAATTTCATTGTCTTTCACTCATTCCTGCGACAGTTTGTAAAAAGTAATCTGGCGTTCATTTGGGTCAGTGAAAATAATTTTCAACCACATGACTCTATGTTTGAAACGTTAATTATTTCTTCAAAGAGCAGTTTAGTTATCTTATTACAGACATCTGAAATAAAGTTCATCTTTACACAAGTGTAGAAGTGAGCATAACTCACATTACCCCGCTTCCCACTTTGGGACATAGAAATTAAATTCTAATACACTTTAAAATAGCAGGCACAACTGTGGGTCATGATTAACTTGTGTATTAAGTTTGGTGAACCTAGCATGTATAGTTTTAGTGATATGCTCTGGACAAGATAACTATCAAACACATTTTGCACGAAGTCATGTTTCTTTAGAAACAGCAAAAAATAAAATTCTGATAAACTTCAAAATAGCAAAAGGCACATGTGTTGGTCATCATGAATATGTGTGTGAAGTTTGGTGAACCTAGCATGTAAACTTTAAGAGATCATTATGCTCCGGACAGATTCAGGACAGATGAATGCTATATAACCCAGTTACTTCGTAAGCGATGGTTTAATAAACCATATTTCACGGTACACACCTACAGATCATAACAAACCAATACATTTCAAAGATATTTATTTTTAAATTAAATGAGTGAAATGAAAGACTATATGGTTCAGAACTGGCTTCTAAAATGATGAATTGCACAAGTTTTATGTAAAGCCTCCATGCAACATTCTGTAATAATTGATGTTTCATGTCACAATTTTAGAGAAATTTTATTGCTTCCACTGACAAAACATGCATAGATTAGAAAACTGGTTCTATAACATTAAATAAATCTGGTTTATGATCTAGTAAATCTTAGTCAGAATAGGATTTTGGTGTTTTTTTTAAAAATAGCAGTGCACACATTGCATTGTTCCATATTGTGTCTTTGGGGGAAAAATATCACAGACTCATAGTGTTGACACTTGAAATACGACGCATTTCTCACAATGCTTAATTTAGCGACTTTCAAAAATTGTTTCACATGTCTTATCTTATAATCCCAGAAATTATGCTTATGTATTCTTTAAACTGATGATTATGAAAATATTTTCTGTGCAAAAGAAAAGACTGAAAATACCACAGGAGAATACAACAGCAATAGACTGGTCAACTGACACAGGTATCAACTGACACAGGTATCAACTGAAGCAGGGCTAGGTGGAATGGCAAAAGGGTGTACACAAATTATTCACTTAGATTGCCCAATTTACAGACACAAATATCCATCTATATTCCCAAATCAATTCATACTATATCTACTGACAGCATCTTTTATGATCAGCACTGTAACGTTGACAGATTGAAAACACTTTCTGCATCATGTGAATCATGGTGCGAAATCAACATAGTAAGAGGCTCACGAGCTGATGCTGGCCAAGTTCCGACTACAATGACCTGGGTGCCCCAGCTTATATCTTGCCCTGCAGGGCTGGGTGCTCATACTCTCAACCACTGGGTTTGATCACAACTGAAAATCTGCATCAAGCATACAGAAAATAAACATACATGAAAATGGAATAAAGTGCAAATATTGAAATAACCCACATTATTTCAAATAGCACTTTCACAAAGCTTTGATATGTAAAATAATATAAATAGCATAAGGAATATAATCGCCTGCATTATCAAACAAACCACCTAAGAGATCGGAAATTCAACATTCCTTATTCAAACGAATATTTTGGCACATATATGTATCATAAATACAGCCTGTAACAGATGCAGCTTCCACTATCACTATCATGGATATTCTAGTGTAAGGCACAACCTGTACATCACACCATCATAAATATATCTGTACAATCCTCAGTCTTTGGCATTTATACATATATATTTATACATATATATTTGGCATATATACTTTGACGAGTATCACTGAAGCATTCAACAACCTTTACTGATGTGCTACTTGTAGTGCTCAAGCATTCTGATAGTGCTGACCAAGCCTAAGACTTGTGGGATTTTCCAAACAGGCTTTTCTTGTTGGGTTTATCTTGACCAGCCTGTAACAGATAAGAACAAAACATATATTCTATTTATTAGTGGGTGAGTTTAGTTTTACGCTGCATTCAGCAATATTCCAGCTATATAGTGGCAGTCTTTAAATAATCGAGTCTGGACCAGACAATCCAGTGATCAACATCATGAGCATCAATCTGCGCCATTTGGATACAAAGACGTGTCAACCAAGTCAGTGAGCATGTCCACCCAATACCGTTAGTCGCCTCTTACAATAAGCATGGGTTACTGAAGATCAATTCTAACCTAGATCTTCACAGGCACAGGCCTGACTCTAAGGGTGTGAGTTCGAATCCCGGATGGGGCTCAACTAAAAAAAGTACTAGAATTTGAACTTTACTAAGAAAGTGTAATACCAAATATAACATGTAGCACTTTATCAGTTCTGTTTATTATATATCATACTGATCTCTGAAATCCTACCTCCGTGGTGTAGTGGTTAGAGCGGAAGGTCGCAAGTTCGATCCCCGACTGCGTCATACCAAAAGACGTTAAAATATGGTACTTGTTGGTCCCTGCCTGGCGCTCGGCATTAATGGTCGGCTCGGAGTCAGTATAATGTGTCTGAGTGGGGTATTCATGCTTCACTGCGGCGTGGTATCTCAGTGGGCTAGCACCATAAAACCAGCTTAAGTCTGGGCTAGTACAAGCAGCCGCACATACACATACACACACATGCACATCGTCATAGGAGGAAATATTCTCAAGCACGACGTTAAACCCAATTTCACATCACATCACATCTGAAATCCTAAATGACTTGTCTCATTTGGTGCTATATGGATAATGCAGGAATCCATGTCTAAAGACGTGACAGGTACATCATCCATTACCTGCATGGTACGAAGTGTTCTCACTGTCACCATGCACTGTCTGTAATGCTATTTACAGGATAATCTGTCTCAGTGTTCAAACCTGAAGGGTTCTAGGGTCTTTGAGGTGTGTATCTGTAGTATTTGTAGATACTAAGGACCCCCTACTGTATTGGGTGGGTCTTGACAAGGACTCCAATTTCAAGTTTAGTTTTGAACACTGCCTCCTCAGTCTGACCTTAACACACATGACTCACAAGTAGTTTTGCTCCCAGCAGCATCTGCATCTTGGCTTTGTCTTCCTCCTGCTGTACATCAGTCAGTGGTACATCATCGCCGGCCCGGGACTTCATGTGCAGCTTCTGCTTGATAGCCTACAACAGAGCACACACCATCACAAATCTCCAGCGATATTGTCCCATTGTTCTCTTCAGTGTTTTTTCCTGTGAGCAAGTACCTGGATACAATCAAATTAAAAGTCGGGACTGACTCTGAATATTAATATTCATGAAACTTCCATGATGGTAATTGAAAGTGCAACCAGTGTGTGTGTTTAGTTTTACCCCACACTCCGAATATTCCTTCTGTATGGTGGTGGTCTGTAAATAATCAAGTCTGGACCAGACAATCCAGTGATCAACAGCATGAGCATCAATCTACACAATTGGGATAAGATGACGTGTCAACCATGTCAGCAAGCCTGACCACCCAATCCCGTTAGTCGCCTCTTACGACAAGCATGAGTTACTGAAGATCAATTCTAACCTGGATCTTCACAGTAGCACTTTATCCCAGAGATTTTCCATCTGAGCTAGCAGTGCAGGTGATTAAGTAAAGGTTCACTGAGCACATTTTCTGCACGGTTAGTCCAAGTGTGCATGTGCGAAATTTAGGCTGGTTCTGTGGTCCCTGACTAGAAATAATTCTTCAAGACCACTAAATGATAAGTTTGCAGTGGTCCTGTGGCCAGTGATTTTTTTCCCCATCTAAATAATCAAAGTTGTCTTTAAATTGAAAAGTGAGATCGTATATTTCAGCGAGGATTCAAATAAAGTAATACTCTGAAGTCGAAGGATTACTCAGAATCACTGTAAAAAGTCAATAGTAAATTTAATGTTTAAAGTTCAAATGAATATAATAGTATTGATAGTTAAGGAAATCTACAAATGTTATTTTGGACCAGTGAAGTACATACAGGGCCACTAATTACTGTTCACTCACTGGTCCTGTGGTCTAGTAGGAAATTGTGAAAGGTTTCTAACACCGTAAATGAGGATTAGACAAGCCCTTATGTATCAAATAAATATGTTTGAGTAATGTGTGTATCAGCCTAAGATGTCCGATCATTAATAAGTGACTTGCCTGTGACAACAGCGTCCTCTTGCTGTGGTTCTTGAGAGCCATGAGAAGATCAAACCACGTCCAGATACAGTTGTGGTACTCCATAGTGGGCAAAACAAAACTGAAATCATGGACATCTTCGATGTTCTTGTCCTTCTGACCCTGAAGTCCAGACAGAATAGACACTTTTATACATGACAGAGTAGGACTGATGATGAGGTAGACTGGGGAGGGAAGGGGAGTTTGGGAGGATGAGATAGGAGGTGAGGTGAAAGAATATTTCACTCATATGACGATGTGCATACGTGTGTATGTGCGGCTGCTTGTACTAGCCCAAACTTAAGCTGGTTTCATAATGCTAGCTCACTGAGATACCATAACGTAGTTAAACATGAATACCCCACTCAGACATACCGACTCCGAGCCGACCAGTCCTTGTTGTACCCATTAATGCCGAGCGCCAGGCAGGGACCAACAAGTACCATATTTTAACGTCTTTTGGTATGACGTGGCCAGGGATCAAACCTGTGACCTTCCACTCTCCAGGTTTGACGCTCTAACCACTACACCACAGAGGTGGTCTTAATGCGATAGGAGGTAAGGGAGAGAACTGCTGCCCTGACTAATCTTTAGCTACTGAGATTTATCACATTTATGTATTCATCATATAGATCACATGAGGTGTCTCAAAAGAGTCATACAGTCTGATACATGCCTTGCTTGAATTTCCCATCATGCACTACCCACCTTGTAACTGACCCTGAGATTGACCTCCGGAATCTTGGTGTACACAAACGTGTTGTTGTTAGCTGCACGCTCCTGGAAACAACATTAAATACAACTTCCAGACCTTCCACAATTTAAAGGCTGTGCAATACATACCAGCTTTGAGAGATTAACTTTAGTCTAATTAAAACCTTGTTTTAAGCAGTATAAATGAGTTGGATTGTATGCTGATTTGAAAAGTTGAAAAGTAATCACATCACTTATCTCCCTGCCGCTGAAGCTGGTTAAGCATACTTTTTACACTCATGAAATTGTTTATTACTGTTTTCAAATTGAAAGTTGGAAAAATGATTTAGGATGACAGAAGAATCTCATTCTTCTTTGATAAAAGGTTAGGACTCACCACATCAATGACTTTGATATATTTGATATCAATAAACACACTTGAGTTTCTCTACATCTTAGGGAAGGATAAACTACAAGTGACCAAGAATAAATCAGATCTAACAAATTCCATCCCATTAAGCGAGTGAGTGAGTTGAGTTTTACGCCACTTTAAGCAATATTCCAGTTGGGGGACACTAGAAATGAGCTTCACCCATGTGGGGAATTGAACCCTGGTCTTCAGTGTGACGAGTGAACGCTTTAACCGTTAGGCTACCTCACCACCCCAATCCCATTAAGAAAATGACAGCATGAAATCAACCATTCAACTCCATTCAAACATTCATTATCAAGTATCCTTGATTTATTTCTGAACACTATTTTACGGGATGACTCAAATTCCCAGCAGTGATGCCCCACACAAGAAACCACTGACCCTCATCTTGTCAATATCGTCGGTGTTGTTAAACGATGGAGCCTTCTTCACCGGGGTCTCCTTCTTGGCCTTCTTGTCCGACTTCTTCTTTCCCTTCACTTCTTCCTCCTCTGAAGAGCGGACATAGAGGTAGAGTAATGGACATACACATGTACCAGTAAACAGTCAAATATTACTTGCTCAGAGGCTTTTTTAAGTCCACAAATTCACCAATGTTACAAAATATTACATTCAAATCTCTCTTTTTTTTTATTTCAGTCAATCTTACTTATTAAAACAATAATAGTCACAGACTGATTCCTTGCAAAATTTACACACGCTCATAGACAGAGAAATGTTTGCTAAAACTTGACACACAGTGATGACAGAGACTGTTCACTGTTTAGCCAATACTCGAAGTTGTTGATTCTATTTGTAATGTCTTCATATACAAATAACATATTATAGGACAGTGATTCTGAAGCTTGTTTGTTTTGTATGATATCACCAGAAATGACCTGGTTTCACTGTTTATCAGGTAACTCCAAAGTCCATGCTACTTTGTAGTGTCCTACAACCAAGAAGTGATGAAATACCAAACTCCTGCTCTCCTGGAACCTGTTCAAAATGACAACTCGAGGACCTTGATTATTCAGTCAAGATTCAATACAGTAAAATTTGTTTGTCTCCATTTTGTAGCATTGCCCACTCTATCTGCTTACCTTGCTGGTCATCCGTCTCAATGTTTTTGTCCGGGAAGAAGAAGCCCATGACAGCTTGGTAGAACTGGTACGTGAGTTGTATCTGTATCGGTACAACGTTCACCTCAAAGTGTTCCTTCACAGCGATGCCACCCACTAAAAGTACAAGTTTCAAGATGCAGTACTCATCAACACAGACCTACACAGGTTGAATATCTCACAGACGATACACAGGTCTGATACCTCTGACATCCTACAGATGTGTGACACCAAGGAGGTTCAATATCCCATACATATCTCAGAGGCCCTACACTTGTGTTAGATGTGTGAAAGAAGAGCAACTTCGTGTTGAAGAACCGTGGCTATTTATTCGGTACAGGCTTACAACTTCCAATAATACATGCACACACAGCAACGTCTACTAACTGACCCTCACAACTACCTAGATACCTAATGGTGCACAATATGTAATAATCATGGTTACGTCACAAATAGAACACAATTATCTTACCTCAGCATTCGTTAGTTCCTATGGAGACTGCCATGTTGGATATAAATCTCGCTTACGAGATTTCATGAGACTAGCAATATCATACTTCCCAAACTACAACCCAACACTTGTGTGATACCTCTGACACCAAGGAGGTTCAATATCCCATACATATCTCTGAGGCCCTAAACTTGTGTGATACCTCTGGGATTCAATAGGCAGTACAGAAGTGCACTCTGTCTGAGGCCCTACACAGGTACGATATTTTAGCAATCCTATACATATTTGAGGCCTTACACAGGCATGATACCTCAAAGACCCTAAACAAGTGTGACATCTCAGAGGTGTGGTGTGAGCCTTACCAGGAGGTCTCTCACTGCAGACAATCCTGAGTGTCATCATCCTCTTGTCGACATCTTTGTCCTGGGCACCTCGAGGCACAAGGACGTCCTGCAATGTGCATACATACTTCATAGTGACAGTTATTCAAACACAAAAAGGTACTAAACACAAAAAGCAGCAAGTCCAGGGTAAAATGTAATTTTCTGACTAAAATTGATATTTTATACTTATCCTGACTCATGCTTATTGCTTGTCTCCCTTTCCTTCCGAATGCTAGTGGAACACTTGAATCCCCTTTTTGAAGCTCCCTTAAAAAAAGCGGACGTAAAATCACTTACCAGGAGTCTCCTCCCTTGCCAGGTTTTGGCGGGAACGGCGCCACCCGTCTGCCATGCTCTTCACTCTCTCCGTATTATAACCCGACACACTGGTTTACTGGGAAATCCAGAGTGCCTTGAGGGGAGGTTGGGAGGGCTTACCTCATGAGTCAGGATAAGTATAAAATATCAATTTTAGTCAGAAATTTCATATTTTTCCATATCCTGACTCATGCTTATTGCTTGTAGAATCCGACGGTATAGGTGGTGGGTCAAGCCACCTCTGGATTCCTTAGTGATGAATTTATGTCCTATATACCCCCATGGGAACTTTAAATGGCACTGCTGCTGTTGATCCATATGTCGAAATAATTTGGTAATTTGGGGGGACCACAATATATCAAACTCTTCTGTAACCGTACATGTGGATTTAAATAACTCCAACTCTTGATGTTCGTATCAAGTGGAGTAGTGACCCTAACCATGTACAAGTAATTCCTTACCAGTACAGGGTCCAATATTCATGCTAGTCTGTTCTAGACGTGTACATGGACTATAAGCTCTATTCCTTGGAGTACGAGCTTTGCATGACATGCGGTAAAAGGGCGAGATACACCTCAGCGCCTTTGAGGGACCGTCAGCTGTTGAGCTACAACCAGAGGTCCAAACTGGTGGATACCGGAGACGTCCTCGGTAGCAATGTCTCTGAGGTAGTGGTTAGCAAATACTGTCTCCGATTTCCAAAAACACCCTTCCATGATCGGGGATATTGAGCTGTTTCCATGTAGAGCGAGTGTAGATGCCAGTGCTCTAACTTCGCGCGGATTGGAGGCTCGAGAAGGCTCAAGTCCTGCTGCCTTGTAGGCTCGTAGTATGATTGCTCTCATCCAAACTGATATCGTAGTACGTGAGATCTCTGTGGGTGTCTCCGACGATATGGGGATGAAAAGGCGTTTGAATTTTCGTCTCCTGGTTTTAGACTTCTGTAGATATATTTTCAGCGCTCTGTCTGGACATAGGAATAAATCTTGTATATCCTGTGGACCAAGGATTGTAGATAATGCTGGGATGTGGAATTGTCTGTCCGGTTGACCTGGCAGTTGATTCTTAGCTATGAAATCCCACCTCAATCCTAGATAAACCGTGTTGTGACGTGTGTCAAACCGTATCCGTTCAGAGTCCAGCGCATGTATTTCTGACATCCGCGCAGCGGTTGCCAAGGCGATCAGAAATAGCGTTTTCTGTGTAAGAAATTCGTAAGAAGCTCTTTCTAGTGGTTCGTACACATCACTGGTGAGATGTCGTAATACCGGGATTGAGATCACAAGCCGGCACTTTAAATTTCCTTTGTTGGTCTTCCAGTTTAAAAGAGCGTAGCAAGGCCAGTAACTCTGGCACTTTCGTCAGTTTCACGCCTGTCTTCATAGTGATAACTGAGCTGAGAGCCGCTAGGTATGTAGATAATGTCGAACCTTTTAATTTCCTCATTTGTCTGAGATGACAAAGATATTCCGCCACTTGAGGATGTGTTGCTTTCACTGCAGTGAAACCTTTCCTCGATGCATATTTCTCAAAGCTTTGCCACTTGTCGTCATACAAGTTACGAGTAGATCTGCGTAAAGCTAGTGTAACTGCTTTCGCTGCTCTGGTGGAGTATCCTCTTTTCGACAAGCAATTCGGTGATACGTTCCATAATGTAGGTGGAATAATCTGGGATACTTGTGAACTTGCTTGGTGTGAGGATGAATTAGTAGATTCGACCAAACTGGAAGTTGTATTGTTGGTTTTCCGATTTCTTGTAAGAGAACGGAAGCCACGTTCTTGCTGGCCAGTAAAGTGACCAAAATCAGTTGTAGATTGTTTGTCTGCCTGATTTTCTGTTATACCTGTGGTATGAACGCTGGCGGGGAACGCGCGATGCAGCGTTTAGCCCTTCCATGGGATGCTTAGAGCGTCTGTGCCCCATGCTTGCGGATCGGGGTTGGAGAGACAAATGTTGCCAGTTGATTGTTGAATCTCATGGCGAATAGGTCTACGAGTGGAGATCCTATCGTCTGTATGATGCATCTGAACGCTTGTGGATGTAACATCCATTCTGTTGGGGATGGTTGATGTGGTCGAGATAACGCATCTGCTATTACATTTCTGGCTCCCGGAATGTGACATGCTTTCACATAAATGTTGAGATTGTCTATTATGTTGAATAGTTGAAAGCTGAGGTCTAGAAGATTGCAAGATCTTGTTGATCCTTGTTTGTTTATGTAGAACGCCACTGTTGAGTTGTCCGTATGGATCATCAATTTTGCGTTCCTTAGTATGTTGGACCAATGCAGTAGGGCTCTTACTACTGCTTTCATCTCGAGCATGTTGATATGCAGATTCATTTCTTGTTTCGACCATTTCCCGGCAACCACTTCGTTGTCGAGGTGTGCTCCCCAACCGTGCAGTGATGCGTCTGTGTAGAGGTGGACGTTGCACTCCGGCTCTATTAAGTAGTTTCCGCCGCAAACATTCGACTTCTGAGTCCACCATAGTAGATATGGTTTTAGCCTGTCTGGTATTTCGAAGGGATCCAGACTGTGTAAGTGGGCGTTCACAAATCTCTGTAGTGGACGCAGTTGTAGTCTCCCTCTGCGTGTCATGTCTTGAGCTGACGTGAGGAGACCTAATAGGCTCTGCCATTCTCGTAGTGGTAACGGAGAGAGTAGAACTTGAGAGATCATTTGTTGAATCTTGATCCAACGATCCTCTGGAACGAGAATGCGATTCTTCGTTGTTATAAGCCGTATTCCTAGGAATTGCAAGTCCTGAGTAGGCTGTAGTTCCGACTTGAGGAGATTTACTAGCCATCCTAGTTGAGTGAGAAGTCTGATGGTGAAGTTCAGTTGCAGTCTGAGTTGACTGGGATCTTGCTGAGCTTGAATCCCGTCGTCTAGGTAGAGAACGCACTCGCGTGAACCTCACGATGTAGATATATATTGATGGGCTTTGTCACTCGAGTAAACAACCAGGGGGCCGACGATATTCCAAATGGCAGGACCTTCCATTGGAAATGACGTCCGTTGAACAGGAATCGTAGATATTTCCTTGACTCCTGATGGATCGGGATGTGTAAGTATGCATCCTGTAAATCTATGCTGGCGAGATAGTCTAGCGGACGTATGAGCTGTCGTAGCTGTGGAAGATGTATCATCTTGAACTTTGCGGGTGGTAGGAGGTAATCTTTGTTGAATTTCCTCATGTTGTAAATGAGTCGGAACTTTTCTTTTGAATTTTTCTTTGGTACCAGAAAAATTGGGGAGTAGAAACCTGGTGTGACGCAGTGTTTTATCTCTTCTATTGCCTCTTTCTCTAGTAGAGATGTGATGGCTTCTAGTAGATTTCCCTTCTGGTCTGCAGCGTAGTTGTGAACCATAGGGTTGATTGTTACTGGTGGTACTGCTTGTAGCTGTATCCTGTAACCTGTGCGTGGAATCTGAGATACGAAGTCGTCTTGAAGAATTCCCCAATTCTTCCAGTAGAGTTGCAGACGTCCACCCACTTGTGAGGGTTGTACTGGAACGGCTGGGGGTGGAAGACTCCAGTCGTTCCGAACCTGTATTTCATCGTCTGGAACTTCTGGCGCCTCGAAAGGGCCGACCTCTTCCGTAGTTACCTCTTGGAGCTGCGGATGGGCGACGAAAAGAATCCTTATTTCCTTTAGCGTTGCCTGATTTCTTATCCCTTGCTCTCTGGATGCCTGCAAACTTCGATTTGCCGGAATAACATTGGGAGGTCTGACGTATTACACTGGCCAGTGTATCGATAGACTTGATCATCATTACTTTTCGGGAATCTTTAGCGACTTCCTTGGCGACTTCATCAATTTCTCCTGCAAAAATGGATGGTGCTGACCAAGGGGCTCTGTAGAGTGTCTTGGTAAACTTCTCGCTCCAAGTACATGAAGATAACAGTCCTTGCCTTCTTGATAATGTTAAGCCTGCAGAAATGGATGATAGGTGTTCAGACATGACCTGATGATCCTTTTTCTGTGTAAGTAGAGCTGAATAAATCATTCTATCTTCCTCTGAAGTTGAATTCTTAAACTTCGAGATGAGAGTCTCGTTGACAGCTCTTGACCTGGCTAGGCCGAAGAAGGTTCGATCTGGTTACTGTGTCTAACTGTGCCAGCTTTTTATCTTATACCGTATGCGGAAATTTTTGAGGTATCTAATTTTCGAGGTTTTCGAGGTTAGAAACGCATAACCTCGAAAATATTATATCCATGAATTTTCCGAACTTCAAACCTTTGGGTTAGATTTTCTATCGATAAGCATTTCAACTGCTGGCAACCAATGACTTCCTGACATGCTCATTAACTCTTTGATGCATGTCTAAACTAATAAACAAACAACAGAAATGCGGTGTCGAGACTATTTAATTGTGTTGTAATTGTTGGTCCAGAACAA
This sequence comes from Haliotis rubra, assembly GCF_003918875.1. Taxonomy (NCBI): domain Eukaryota; kingdom Metazoa; phylum Mollusca; class Gastropoda; order Lepetellida; family Haliotidae; genus Haliotis; species Haliotis rubra. The sequence continues at coordinate 1,706,932 of NW_025767657.1, read as the reverse complement.
CATGCATTATAAAAATAGGTAATTCAATCAGTGTCTTACATGTGAAGTCAAACCAACTGTCAATACACTCGATGTCACTCTGTAAGAAACGGACTGCATCGGCGATGCCAGGTTTGATGAATCTGGGCGTCTGTAAAGGGGATGGTTTACACAAACATCCTGGGGCTGTAAGGTATCCGTGCAGTTGGTCAGTTTCGTTAAAGAGGTCAACTTGTCAGCTTTCTAACAACAACATAGTTTCAGCAGAGACCCATGCATACATGCTTATAGTTAGTTGTTAAAAAACAATATCGTCCTGAGCAAAATGGCGTCATGTTTGAACACTGCCGACAGGTCATTTATCACAACAAAGGATCAAAGGGTTGTTTTCATTACTATTATTTCTGCCATGGACTGGTATACCGGTAGTTATAACAGTCAGGCGGCGATCATCACTGGCTACTTGCCGATAATTCACTGAGTATTAATCCGGTAAAGTCATGTTTGTACCACTTTCTTCTAACCTCGAAATTAAAACTGTCTAAAATATTTATATATTTTAGGCCCCAAAACTCTCGAAATTTAAATCACCTCGAAAGCTCTGGGGGTCTCAAACCTCGAAATTTTAGTACCTTGAAAATTTCCCGGTATACAGTATCTTGTAAGCTTTAGTCCGAGTGTAAATTGGATGATCTTATAATTCTCATCTATCTCTGGGGCCTTCATGAAGGGTTCCATGTGGTGTAGAGAGAATTCTTAGCGTTGAGCGACGGAATACTCTGAGTCTGGTATTTAGTTGCCTTCTTGAAGGCTGTGCTGAGGTTGTCTGGAGCGTCTAAGACTGTGTTGATAGGTGGCATCGTGAGTGAGTCTATATCATCATTCACCATCAAGTATGATAGTGCTTCGGGTCTCCTTAGAGGGTGATCACGAGTTCCAAACCGTTGGCCATCCATGACTTGATTTCGAGTCGAAAAATATATTTCCGCCGTCATCTTCCTGCTCTGAGGATGGATGTCTTCTATTGTCGTCTGAACGAGGAGATCTGTAAGGTGATCTGTAAGATGATCTGTGTGGTGACCTGCGTGGGCGATCTGTAAAGGCGACCTGCGTGGTGACCTTCCGTGGCAAAACCATACATTCGTGAATGTGTTCGTGACATCCCTACGGGGACCTGCGTGGAGATAGAGGTGACCGTCGCGTGCCTTGGCGCGAACCTGCGTGTTGGTGAACGGCTTTGTCGAGGGTTGGAGTCTTGTGACGAATCTCTATGCCTTCGTACGGATGTTGATTCTCTTCTCCTTGGTAACGAACCGTTGCGTGCAGGTTCGTGACGAACGTCCGTATCTGACGTCGATGATGATCTGCGTGGGTTCGGCGAACGTCTGGTCCTTCCGTCGAACGTAGTTGGTGCGGAGTCCACGTTGGTATGGCTGCCAGGTATTCGTGCGGACGCTGTAGTCGAGCTGGAATCTTCCTGTATGCTCTGCAGGACGTTGGTTCCCAACGGGCGTGTTGTGCTGCTCAGTTGACCTTCACTGGGTTAAAATCGCGCCGGGTTCGCCAGACGTCGTCTTCGTCGCAGCTCTCTCGCCTGCGAACCGTTGATCCATCAGATCCAACATCTGTTGGGTAAATTGCTGCATAAAGGCGCCCGGGTTGAAGGTCTGCGTTGTCTGTTGTACTGACGACGCATCTGAGACGGATGAGGCTTCTTCCGAAGGGCGTAGATCCTTCATGCCGAACGTCTGCGTTGATAGGATGTCCTGCGTGGTCACTGTAGAAGACGTCTTCGTCTTCTTCTTAGATGTGATCTCAGGGATGAGGATGGGCGGCTCATCGTAGACATCTACTTCTTCCAGAGGGACGATCTCAGCTGAAAAAGATCTCGTCTTCTGCGTTGCCCCGTGTGGAGACTTCGCCGAAGTCTTAGCTGTAGCTGCCTTCTTCCTCTGGGAAGACGATGCCCTAGTCTTCTTAGACTGCGAAGAGGGTGTCTCAGATGTAGATGACCTCTTCCTCGAGCCAGCGTTGTCTAAGGCGGCAACCTCCTCCGTGAGAGCGACCCCGGTAGACCACTGGAATGGTGTATCTGCGCAGACACCAACTGCCGGTCCTCTGCAAGCTTAGCCGGTTTAGACATGTCGTGTAATTCTCGTCTGGACCTGTCCTTTGCACGTCTAGACAGATAATATGAATATTTGTAAAATGCAATATCAGACAGGTGAAAACACAACTGACAACGAGTGTCAGATAAACATATAGGCTTGCAATTAGGACATAGGTTATGCGGATCAACAGCAGACAAACGACACCTACAGTCAGAATAAGATTTCATCAATTGTAAACAATGTGAATAATCACGTAAAAACGTGACAAAAACGGAGAAATTTGAGAATTAATTCCGTACAATATTGTAGATAAATGTTAGCTAAAGCCTTATACAGCTAATTTAGAAGAAAAGCCTAAATAATAAAAGGATATAAAGCCGTATAGGGGACCAGGTGCTCTCACAACCGCCCACTCGGGGGAATCAGGAGAGAGTGAAGAGCATGGCAGACGGGTGGCGCCGTTCCCGCCAAAACCTGGCAAGGGAGGTGACTCCTGGTAAGTGATTTTACGTCCGCTTTTTTGAAGGGAGCTTCAAAAGGGGATTCAAGTGTTCCACTAGCATTCGGAAGGAAAGGGAGACAAGCAATAAGCATGAGTCAGGATAAGGAAAAATCTTCATATATTGTACTTGTGTGGGGAACTGAACCTGCGTCTTGAAGTGTCACAAGTGAACACTTTAACCACAAAGCTCCCCACCAGGTGGAAAAAAGAGGTCAGGATTCAAAAACTGGGCCTGAGAGCCCATTTTCCTTAAAAATTCTCTATGATTGAAAAACATAACTTTATGACTAATTTTCATTGTACTTCATTAGGACTCTAACGATTCAGTGGGGTCGTGACACATATTCAAACACTACAGGTGGTACTTAACAATTTGTAGCACTTTCAATTCATGAGATGATATTCTTTTTTTCTGTAGGTGAATCACAATCCTGAATGATTTACTTTAACATTTCACAGATCAAAGAAGGGATTCTCACTTACACCAAAGAGTATCCTAACTGTGTTTAAGAGTTGTCTACCCTGAAAACAGCAGAGTTACCTACCTTGTATATAGAACTTGGCAGGAGGTTTGTCATCCTCACCCATCCCAGCTCAAGTTGATGGGTCCATGAGTCGTCATCCCTGTTGGTCTTGGTGTAGCTGCAACATCACACATGGCTACAGCAACATCATCACACACAGCAACATTGTACACATGGCTACAGCAACATCATCACACACAGCAACATTGTACACATGGCTATAGCAACATCATAAAAACAACATCTCACACAGCAAAATCACATACAGCTACAGAAACATCATCATCATATCACCATAACAGCAACACCACATACAACAGTATCACACTCAAGTCCAGCAACAGAAAGTAAGAACAGACACTTGCTGCCATATTGAAACAGGTATCAAAACATAAGTTGAAGTAGCTGCAACATCACACACGGCTACAGCAACAGCTACAGCAACATCATAAACACAGCCACAGCAACATTATAAACACAGCAACATCACATACAGATACAGCAACATCATAAACACAGCAACATCACATACAGATACAGCAACATCATAAACACAGCCACAGCATAAACACAGTCACAGCAACATCATAAACACAACATCATAAACACAGCCACAGCAACATCATAAACACAGCAACATCACATGCAGATACAGCAACATCATAAACACAGCCACAGCAACATCATAAACACAGCAACATCACATACAGATACAGCAACATCATAAACACAGCCACAGCATAAACACAGCCACAGCAACATCATAAACACAGCAACATCACATACAGATACAGCAACATCATAAACACAGCCACAGCATAAACACAGTCACAGCAACATCATAAACACAGCAACATCATAAACACAGCCACAGCAACATCATAAACACAGCAACATCACATACAGATACAGCAACATCATAAACACAGCCACAGCAACATCATAAACACAGCAACATCATAAACACAGCCACAGCAACATCATAAACACAGCAACATCACATACAGATACAGCAACATCATAAACACAGCCACAGCAACATCATAAACACATCAACATCACATACAGATACAGCAACATCATAAACACAGCCACAGCAACATCATAAACACATCAACATCACATATACAGCAACATCATAAACACAGCCACAGCAGCAACAACATCATAAACACACAGCAACATCATAAACACAGCAACATCACATACAGATACAGCAACATCATAAACACAGCCACAGCAACATCATAAACACAGCAACATCACATACAGATACAGCAACATCATAAACACAGCCACAGCAACATCATAAACACAGCAACATCATAAACACAGCCACAGCAACATCATAAACACAGCAACATCACATACAGATACAGCAACATCATAAACACAGCAACAACACATACAGATACAGCAACATCATAAACACAGCCATAGCATCATCATAAACACAGCCACAGCAACATCATAAACACTGCCATAGCAACATCATGAACACAGCCATAGCAACATCATAAACACAGCCACAGCAACATCATAAACACAGCCACAGCAACATCATAAACACAGCAACATCACACACAGATACAGCAACATCATAAGCACAGCAACAGCAACATCATAACACAGCAACATCACACACAGCAACATCATAACACAGCATCATCACACACACCAACATCACACACAGCAACAATCATAAACACAGCAACAGCAACATCATAAACAGCAACCTCATAAACACAGCCACAACAACCTCATAAACAGAATGGAATCGCTCAAACAAAGTTATGAACAATGATGTCTACAGTGGTATTACTCACACAAAGTTACGGAGAGTGAGATCTGTGATCCCAAGTTGGCCATCTTTTTCTGTGAGTCTCCACTGGGCAAACTTGAAGCACACCTCGTTGAGTCTGTTGACTGTGGCCTGCTGGGCTGTGGACAGAGAGTCAGGGCCTCACAAACTGATGTACAAATGGTCATCCTCCTCATCCTGACAAAACAGCCACAGGAGTGAGTGAGTGAGTTTAGTTTTATGCCGCTCTTAGCAATATTCCAGCAATATCACAGCGGGGGACACAAGAAATGGGCTTCACACATTGTACCCATGTGCGGAATTGAACCTGGGTCTTCGGCGTGATAAGCGTATGCTTTTAACCACAAGGCTCAATGGGACACCAGAAACGGACTTCCCACAAAATACCTATGTGTGAAATCGAACCCAGGTAAAAACTTTAACCACTGGGCCACAACAGGTATAGGATGGATGTTTGTTGTTTAACGCAACACACAGCAATATTCCAGCTATATGGCGGCAGTCGTAAATAACTGAGTCGGGACCAGACAATACAGTGATCAACAGCATGAGTATCGATCTATGCAGTTGGGATACGATGACATGTGTCAACCAAGTCAGCAATCCTTACCACCCAAACCCGTTACTCGCCTTTTACGACAAGCATGGGTAGCTGAAGGTCAATTCTAACCCAGACCTTCGCAGGTCTAACAGCAATAACCGCCTCCGTGGTGTAGTGGTTAGAGCATCCGCCCGGAGAGCTGAAGGTCGCGGGTTCGATCCCCGACTGCGTCATACCAAAAGACGTTAAAATATGGTACTTGTTGGACCCTGTCTGGCTCTCGGCATTAATGGGTACAACAAGGACTGGTCAGCTCGGAGTCAGTATAATGTGTCTGAGTGGGGTATTCATGCTTCACTGCGGCATGGTATCTCAGTGGGCTAGCACTATAAAACCAGCTTCAGTCTGGGCTAGTACAAGCAGCCGCACATACACATACACACGCATGCACGTTCGTCATATGAGCGAAATATTCTCAAGCACGACGTTAAACCCAATTTCACCTCACCTCTAACAGCTATAGGAAGTACAAAACATAATAACTTCCTTACCTTTCTCCATCTTCATTTGGGCTTTGACTTGCAACTGACTTTCCTTGTAACAACTGGGAACAGAAAACAGATACAGTAAACATAACAAACATGCATGTAACAAACAGGAATTTGTTCATCCATGTCTCTTGTCGTGTATTTCCATCCAAATGTGTACGACAAACTATGGTAACTGCGAACTAAAACTAGTGGTCCCTTTGAGTTCTGTACCCCAAATACTGATTCTGAAATCTTGTGAGATGGGTCAAATTCTGAATGTGCTCATCTACCTCAGATTTATCCAGGAATTTCATACATAAGCCTCTGTCAGGCCAGTGAATGAACATTTTTGTTCTCTAGTAGTTTAAAATCTACTTGCTTATCTTGTACAAGTGTGAGCTTTAAGCAGTTAATTGCGGCCTTGTTTCACTGCATATCTGTTGGTTTATGAAGAGCTTTGCTAAACGTTAGGATGCCTAAAAATTCTAATTTCATCATGTCCCACAATGCATCCTAACGGTTAATGCATTGTGGGACATGATGAAATTAGAGTTAAAAAATATAATACCGATAAAGAGGTGTGTAGGTCATGAGAGACAAACGGCTAATCTGACCAAGTCTTAAATGACTTAGTAAAATCATTCTGACACTTAAATGATGGATATACAAATACCAAATGATGAATTTATAGAAATTAAATTATGAATTTGTATATCATATCAATTTCATTCTCAGCTCCCTTAGGGACCGTTCATAATTTATGGCAAGGGGGTGATGATGACTTTTATGCAGGAGCATGTACAATGTGAATAACCCCCCTAAAATTTAAGTACAAAGAAAGATACTCCCCTTGCATATCATGTGCAAAATCAATGACCCTTCCCCCTTCCCATAATTTTTAAGCATAAGTTTTAATACTTTTATGTACCAAATTGCTGACACCCCACCCACCCATTCCCTACATGTGTACAAAATTTTCATGCCAAAGATTCAGGTTTCATTCCCCATAGAAGTACAATGTGTGAAGCTCATTCTGGTGTCCCCTGCCTTGATATTGCTGGAATATTGCTAAAAGCGGTGTAAAATGATACTAACACCCTGTACAAGACGGCAACAACCAAACAGAAAGCTTTGACCGTAGGGTCTCCGTGACCTTCCCATGCTTAATTCAACTGACCTGATTCTGATAGACAGCTCTTCATTGAGTTTGTTGATCTGCTCCTTGACGGAGTAAACATCATTCTCCAAGATGTCACTCCGTTCAGACAAACTGTGTAACACAAACACACAAAAACACCAGCATCAATGTAAGAATGACACAACTGACAAAGAAATAATCTCTAGAACAAAATGACAGGGCACTTTTCACACAGGCTTATGCCTTTTATCCAATTGTTTGATCAGCATTCTAGAAGTTGGTGAGTCAAAAATGAAACATACAACTTTATGGATGACAACTTCTTGTTTATTGCATAGAGCTTTATGCAATAAACAAGAAGGTGTCATCCATACAGTTGTATGTTTCATTTTTTACTTTTATAAATTTTATGTGAAATCAGGTGTAACAACAAGTACTACCTCTTAAACCCTTACATTGTGTCACAGCTAGGCACCTGACAGGGGATGCTCTACCCACTACACCATAGGGACATCTGTACAGATAATGTTAGGATTGAATTTCCCTAAAATCAAATTGTTGCAGAGCGGCCTTGTAACAAACTATGGTCCAACAAAGTAGAAGGAATCAGTTTAGAGGAAATATTCAAATGTCATCCCCCTGGATAATGTGGGTATTTATTGTTAGAAACAGAAGAATATCTGAGTAAGAATCAAGACTACTTACTCATCTTCAGAAGGACATTCCTCCAGGTCCTTGTGAATCATGTAGAGATCCCGCTCTAGCTTCCGCTGCAGCAACACCTGCCCTCTGCAACACAAGCGTTATATCACTCTTGGGCCCACTTGCACAGAGGCAATCTTAGCGCTACAATGATTGTAACTCCCATTCTCCAACATAGGCTTACGATAGTCGTGGTGCTAAGATTGCTTTGTGCAAGTGGGCCCTGAAGGTGTAGCAAGAAATGTGTGTTACCTGTGAGCTGTTGGATAAAGTGTGCTTCCTGACCAACTCCCAAAGCTGTTCGTGTGTGTGTTAACCTGGCTAGCTCCTAAAGCTGCAGCATAAAGTCTGTGCGAGCACGTGTGTGAGCGTGTGTATATGTGCTACCTCATTTGCTCCTGAAGCTACAGTAGAAAGTAAGTGTGTGTGTGTGTGTGTGTGTGTGTGTGTGTGTGTGTGTGTGTGTGTGTGTGTGTGTGTGTGTGTGTGTGTGTGAGAGGCATACATACGATTGTGTGTGCATGTATTACCTGACTTGCTCCTGAAGCTGCAGAGGAGTGTGTGTGTGTGTGTGTGTGTGTGTGTGTGTGTGTGTGTGTGTGTGTGTGTGTGTGCGTGTGTGGTGCGTGTGTGGTGTGCGTGTATTACCTTTGCTCCTGAAGCTGCAGTAGAAAGTGTGTGTGTGTGGTTGAGAGCGCAGTGAGATACATACGTGTGTGTGGGTGTGCCTGTGTGGCTCCTGAAGCTGCAGTAGAATGTGTGAGCGTACATACGTGTGTGTGTATTACCTGACTTGCTCCTGAAGCTGCAGGATGGGAGTCTTCTGGTCCTCCACACAACACAGCATCAGCTTGAACCTCATACTCTGCAGCTTCTCACTGGCCTCCTGCAAGGGGATCACACACATACACTTCACCTTCATTACTCAACAGAAAATATGTTATCACTAACATCGCAGACGCCTCACAATCATTTTTTAAGAGTGAACAATTAGTGATATTCTAATAAAAATCAAGTGTGGCACAGGCTGAATGAGCAAAGTCTGATGCTGCTGCCAAATATGACCACCCAATTCAATTTAATCACTTGATAGTATGCTGTACCCTGTCTACTGTCACTCAGTGGGACCTCATGCACCAATAATCAGAACATATTCATCATTGGCCCTTATCAAAATTCCCATTTTCTAATAAATTCCGCCCGAGAGCGGAAGGTCGCACAATCCCCACGTCATGCATATTCAATTAATGGGTACAAGGTCATGGGTATTTCTCTAAATCATCATAGTGCAAGCATATTTTTAGTCATAAAGATGAGAATAATGCTGTACTGCCTGGATGACAATTTACATATCTTTTAACAAAACAGAAATAGAAATACGTCAGTATATTATGAAACTACAATGCCAGAGTCACAGTATTGAGTTGTTCAAGTGACAAGAAAGACAGGTGTCATGCAGTGTGACCTTGGCCTTGGGCTCCACTCGCAGCAGTAGGTTGTTCACGATGTCTAGGATCATGGAGTACTGAAGCTGAAACAACAGGTGCATACTGGTCACAACAATTCAAAAAACTAGTCAAACCTGAAATTAGGATTTCCATATATGCTCAACATTTGATATTAGATGAGATGTACTTAAGTGACTTGGTGACATGGAAATGGATTTGCATTTCCTGGATGAGAAAGCCTTAGTTTACAATCTGTGAACCATATTGACGACATTGATGGATGTTTATCCGACATGGGTCACTGATACTACATTCACAGATTCACAGGGATCTTGGCTTGCCCAGCATCTATACATTCAAAGTTTCTACTTGTAACTAAACTTTCAACAACACCTTGACTAAATAATCTAGTGAAATATTTTCAATGCAGTTCTACGATCAGTTCACATGAATTGCACAAAAATCAGCACATGCAACATCAAGATCATTTGAAATCATGTCACATGTCATCGTAATCCCAATTGAGCAGAACAATGATCATGATGTTGATCACTGGATTGTCTGGTCCAAACTCGATTATTTACAGACTGGTGCCATATAGCTGGAATATTGCTGAGTGCAAAGTAAAACTAAACTCACTCACTCACAAATAACACTACAGCAAGTGGTGACTTACTGTGTTGGAGCACATGTTGAGGTCATGATGTAGAAGGGTGAAGGTGTCCACTCCTTCCTCCACACCCATCATGTCCTCGTCCTCGGCAGGCTGCAGGCACAAAACATCACGAGTGGCTGAATATAGTCTTACACCCCTTTTAGCAACATTACAGAAATATCCTGTGAGGGAACTCCTGAAACGGCTTCACATGTTGTACCCATGGGGGCATCAAACCCTGTCCTTCAGTGTGATGAGCAAACACTTGAACCCCTACCCCAAATGCCCCAAACATCTGATGAGGTGAGGTGAGGTGAAATTGGGTTTTACGTCGTGCTTGAGAATATTTTGCTCATATGACGACGTGTGTATGTGTATGTGCGGCTGCTTGTACTAGCCCAGACTGAAGCTGGTTTTATAGTGCTAGCCCACTGAGATACCATGCTGCAGTGAAGCATGAATACCCCACTCAGACACATTATACTGACTCCGAGTCGACCAGTCCTTGTTGTACCCATTAATGCCGAGCGCCAGGCAGGGACCAACAAGTACCATATGTTAACGTCTTTTGGTATGACGCGGTCGGGGATCGAACCCGCGACCTTCCGCTCTCCGGGCGGACGCTCTAACCACTACGGCGACCTTCCGCTCTCCGGGCGGACACTCTAACCACTACAGCACCGAGGCAGTCCAGCTTAATGTGGGATAATGGCAGGATGATGCATGCCTGACACGTTAGTACTAGTGGTGTGACAATGCATCGATGCATGAGCCGACTATACTGTGAATCGATACAAAGTTTTACACTGTCCAATATCCCGATACGATACGTCAAAAGGGCCACGATACATCGATGTTTAACTTTGAATATTGCCAAATCGCGATATCTGTCCAGATATACCGTTTTGAAAAGCAGCACAAATTTCATTCTATTATGTGACTGCAGTGACAGCATCCAGCAACATGCAGATATTAAAGATGTTTTTGATGTATGTTTAATTTTTTATATATTTTGTACTTGTTAGTTTTTTAAAATGCCTAATGTGACTTTTTTCAAATTAGAGTTCTTTCATTTAAACATTGAATTTGTTTTGATCTTAAGGCGTTTTACAGTTAGTGTTAGAATTAAAGGTTTTAGTATCGCCACCCTTATATCAGGATTTATATCGTATCGCAGCTTAAGTGCACAATACTCTGGTAATATATCGTCGTGACTAAACTTTCAGTATCATGATTCATCATATCACAGGTTGTATGCCAATACCAGCACTAGTTAGTACATCTATGGTGTAGATATCCCAGGATCGCAATCAGGGCCTGTTATCATCGATGGTGTATATGACTGTGGAGTTTGAGTACAAGGAACTGACCGGCTTGGGTACTTGTGGCATCTTCTCAGGTTCCACCTCGCCGTAGTTGACATAGAACAGCTGACATTTACATCGGGAGATGATTCGCTGCAGCTGGATGCCGTCACTGGTGGAGCTCTGTTGTTGGAGAAGACACACTATCTTACTATAATAGAGGAATAACTGCAGGATACAAACAACAGGCCTATCAAACAGCATGAGCCAATAACTATCCGAACATGGTATATCTAGCATGAAATAATCTCCTCTGAAGAATCATTTTCTCTGAAGACCTCAGTGTGTGCTGCTGGACTCTCATTCAACTGTATGCTTGGATGCCTGACTGCCAAAGACGACCAGCTCCATGTCAGACCTACACAGCTACAGACCTACAGACCAACTCACCTCCTCCGAAGGTCCCACGGTATCACCAACCACTCTGCCCACACTGTGGCCACTGCTGACCATCTCGGGCACGTCAGACAGATCCTCCTCAAATTACTATACTCTCATTCAACTGTATGCTAGGATGACAACTACTCCTAACTCACCTCCTCCGAAGGCCCCACGGTATCACCAACCACTCCGCCTACACTGTGGCCACTGCCAACCATCTCGGGCACGCCAGACAGATCCTCCTCAAACCGATCTTCAACATTCTCTATGGTCAGCCAGGGAATGTTCTCATCATCAAAGTCAGGGCCTTGGTCCACTGTGGCATAGTACTGAAATATTGACAGATACATCATATCCCAATTGCGCAGATCGATGCTCATGATGTTGATCACTGGATTGTCTGGTCCAGACTCGATTATTTATAGACCACAGTCACATAGCTGGAATATTGCTGAGTGCGGTGTTAAACAACAAACAAACAAAACTGACAGATACATTTCACATCACTGGCATACATATAGATAGATATTATTACACTCACATGTGTGTCATACTGATTTTATAATATCTGTGTGAGAAGTTTACTATTAAGTGTGTGAGTTGGGTTTTTCGCAGCCCAATTCAATATTCCAGCAATATCAAGTCAGGGAACACCAGAAATGGGCTTCACACATTGTACCCATGTACGGAATAGAACCAAAGCCTTGACGAGCGGACGCTTTAACCACTAGGCTACCCCACCGCACAAGCAAGGGTAATATATAAATTCTTAAATAGAATTATTTCTTAACCCTCTTCAGCTCCCCTAGCAAAAATGTACTTATCGCGACTACCATCTCAAAAATGCTAAATGATGTCAGTATTCTTCAGCCATGATGTCATTTCGTGTGACACTGTTCCGACCTTACTCTGACCTTGACCTCCATGTATTCCAGAGTCCACACAGATATGTGACTGACCTGCATGCACTCCACGCTGCTGACCCACGTGGTTTTGCTGCGCAGTTGACTCTGCTTCCAGATTGGGTGATGGTCACATGACAGCACCTGTGCCTTGGCCGCACTCACGATCACGTAGCCTGGTGTCTCGATCCCCTTCATCAACATCTGACTGTTGTGGAGCTCGACTAGAGAAAGGAAGACGGTGAGTGAGTGAGTGAGTGGGTTTAAACATAGTTTTTAGTAGTCTTCCAGTCATATTATGGTGTGTCATGTTAATGTGGAAGTAAAGCCTGATGTGATGTTTGTATCACCGTATATTACCGTCTATAAGCCGAATTTTGAGGACCGAAAAAAGCAGTCTGTAGAAGGGGGTCGTCTCATCCATGGGTTACGCTTTCGTCAAACTTTTTTCCAGGGGTAAGAAAACAACATCGTATCACTTCGCGTGAAGAAACAACAGAAGATGACTTTGTCAGTAGAGACATTAAATTTGCAATTACACATCACTAGACAAGATTATTTACCTTTAAGTTCTAAGTTGTTTTGCTGGGCATTGTATTATTTGCAGGGATTAAGATTACCGGCAATCAAGTTCAAACATGCACAATAACATAACGGGACGAATTCTGACGCAGTCTTCAGTAAAATACAATACAGAGTACTATTATTTAACCCAAAGAAATATAACCTAGCATTGTGTAATTTTAATTACAGTTTTATGTAAAATATATATAATCAACACTAAGGTTATAATGGACCCTCATGAGCGTGGTAAGCAGAAGCTATGCAACGCACATGGAATGGGGTAAAATACGGAAGCCATTTAAATTCACACATTTTTACCGATGTTACTGTAAACTAGCAGTCAATGGAAAACGAGGCGGTAATCAGTTCGTGATTGTTGAATGGGGTAAAATAAGCAAGCCAGTTTGTTGCTACAATAAATATGATATTTAGAGAAACAAAATATATTATGCATTTTCTGTCAACTACACTTCGTTTCGATCCGTGAGTAGATGCAATATATATGATTGTGAATTCTTTGAATAATGTGGACCAAAGTTATAATTATTGGTAACTGCCAGTTGTCTGTGGTCTGTGTTTGCCGCGATTAGGACCCCATCGCGGGGGATCGACTTATGCACGAAACATACCATTTTGACACTGATTTTAAGGGTCAAGTTTGGGGGTCATCTTATCCATGGGGTCGGCTTATAGACGGTAATATACGGTAGGCATCTACTATGTTGGTGAAACTCACAAGCACAGGTCTGGTACTAACAAACCAAAAACTCATCAACTCATCGATTACAGATTTTTGGCATATAAAGGGTTGAAACACTGCAGAGTGTGTGACACAAGTTTCAGAGGACTGACACTGGTCATGCAGGGAGAATCTGACACAAGTAGATCCTGTCAAGTCTAAGGGAGGCAACTCTGCAAAGCAATTCGGTCACCTGTGTTACCCTAGATAACAGGGGTCAAGCACAAATCTCATACATGTAGATCCTGGCATGTCTAAGGAGGCAACTCTGCAAAGCAATTCGGTCAACTATGTTATTCTGGATGTACAGGTCGTTGATGTTAAACTATAACAGAAGGATCCATGCATATAGATTTTGATACATTACAGAACACCCACAATCTTCAGAGAGAATGTACTAAAGCTATTTATGGATCACTTCATCTGTTCCTGAAGGTTCTGTACAAGCTGCTCCTCCTGGCAGAACAGTAACACGAAGACACTCACTGTGCCAGTTCTTGCGCAGGACGTCATCCGTCTGACAGGCTGCTATACCTCGGAGCTGCTCCACGTTGTCACTAGATGGCTGGAGGTGACACGCAATCATAAGTCATTCATGATAAACCAGTTAATTATTAAAACAACATTAAAATAATTGCTCCTGACAATTCATAACAATGTTGATAATAGTCGGTTAAAAGACATTCCAGCTGTGTGACCGCTGGCGTACACATTCATACAAGAAACTTGTACTTGGCCTATAAATCTAAACAATAAACTGGATCTGGTAAACTTTGAACTGAACACACAACATCAGTCAACGACATCAGGATAAGATGAAACATTACTGGAAACACTAATGTTTTTAAATCTGTACATACCTACATTCATAACACTAAACGATTTAAATAACTCTGTCGAGAGGGCTTATTTAAGTTGGATAACTTGTGCCCAATCTGTTTGTTAATTGAATAAAATATGTTTCAATCAATCAATCAACACTACTGGCCAGTCTCCAGATCCTGACCACCTCATCCCAATTTTGGCGTCTGCTACACCAATCATGAGGTAATGGAGACCTGGATCCACACTGCTCACCTCCTCTGTGAAGGCGATCGACTTGCTGTCGGACTCAGACACCAGCTTCATCAACATGGACAGGGCATGGCCAGACTGCATCTTGGTCTGACTCGGGCGAAGTCCGACGTAAACGGTGAGTTCGGGCTGATACAGGATGAGGAACGACTCTTCTGAAAATTGAAACGCTATACAAGTTCCCTTTAAGCTACAAATTAAGGGCACATCATCCTTCACAAGGCATCACTATACGCAAGGTGTGTTGTTTCTACAGTGAGAAAGAAAGTGCCAGTGAGGAAATACAGAAATACGGTAGAATGCAGCTTCTGATATGTCACAGAATGAACAAGTGTTTGCCAATGATATGGCAATGTTCCCCGCTGCTAAAGAATGGAATATTCATAACATTTTTACTGCTTTTTATTTTTTGGTCACATACAAGATGCCTGAAATGACTGGTGTCTGCATAATCACCCCATGTAGGCTGTCAACATAATTGAACACATTGGGTGCAATGTTTAATGAGATATCGCGTTTACGTAAGTTTGAAAAGTGGTCAAAGTGTCGTGGTGACCTTGAACATAAGGTCAAGGTCAAACAAATCAACTGCTGTCTGCATAATCCCCCAATGTAGGCTGTCACCAAATTTGAAGACATTGGGTACAACAGTCCATGAGATTTCGTGTTAAAAAGAGTTTGAAAAGAGGTCAAAGTGTCGTGGTGACCTTGACATTATTACCTCCTTAATTATCAAATCGATTTGATAGGAAACCAAGGAATTCTTGTGTGAGTACATCTCCATAAATATAAAAAGACCTCCCGGACTACAGTTCATAATATTGTTGATAATATTGTGGTCAGGCTCGTGCTGAACATTGTCACTGATTTCTTACTGACTACAGTTTTTGTGTCTGTGAAGTTATTTTTCTTACATAATTGTAAGCATTGTCTTCAATATATCTGTGTGTTTATGTGAGATGTAAAACCAGTGTCTACACTGTGTAACATAAGAGATAACATGACTTTGAGTTCCTCACCCTCTGACTGTCCTCCACCTTGAACCCCTTCAGGGCCTCGGAAGACACATTCCGTCTCAGAGTGCGGGCCTTCTGGATGCTGTCGTACAAGTTGATGACCACATTCCGGTTCTTCTTGGTCCAGGCACCCTTCATGTCATAGATCTGGACCCGCTGGTGGGGCTCGTCCTGGAGGTAGCAGGTTTTAAGCATGAATGCATTGTTTTTCTCTGGAGCTTACTGATTTCTGACCAATTCCCCCAGTGACATATCATTAGGCAATTGACATAAGTTCCATCAATTAATATTATTGTTACTAGCTAACTAACATCATTGACCTTAATTAAGTGTTCCAAATATGTCGGAGAAGCTTTATCTATATGTTCCTCACTACTATCATAGTATACCCTTCATCTGCACAGCTTTCTAGCCACCACCACGCTGTATGTATGTATTGTGTGTTATGTAATGTACATGGGCCTGTGGCCTTTAGACTGAACAGACATCTTCTAATCTTGAAACTTACAGTGTGCAAAACACATCATCATCATCATCATCATCATCAACATCATCATCATCGTCATCATCATCAACAGTATGTATGGCTGTACAGCACCATCAGAAATGTTCCAGTTATGTCATGTAAACTGTTTACCAACAAATACAACTTACAGGTTCCATGCTGCCGAGCTTTGTCTCATTCTCCCAGCTGGAATCAGATCTCTGGTAGGACACTCTGGAATGGAGAGAAGCATCACACAATATATTTCTCACCTTTTTATTTGGGGTGTGTCTGGATGCGGGCAATGATTCAACATACATACCATTAAAGACCACATTCACATACCTTGCTATGCTCATGAAGAAACTCTTCTCCAACGGGTTCCTAATGGATACATTCATCTGAAATACATAGTCAAGACTGTAGATGTAAAACATGCACAGGTGAGGTGAGGTGAAATTGGGTTTAACATCGTGCTTGAGAATATTTCACTCATATGACGACGTGCATGCATGTGTATGTGTATGTGCGGCTGCTTGTACTAGCCCAGACTTAAGCTGGTTTTATAGTGCTAGCCCACTAAGATACCATGCCGCAGTGAAGCATGAATACCCCACTCAGACACATTTTACTGACTCCGAGCCGACCAGTCCTTGTTGTACCCATTAATGCCGAGCGCCAGGCAGGGACCAACAAGTACCATAATTGAACGTCTTTTGGTATGACGCGGTCGGGGATCGAACCCGCGACCTTCCGCTCTCCGGGCAGACGTTCTAACCACTACACCACGGAGGCGGTTAAAACATGCACAGGAGAAATAGTAGCATCTCAATAACTACATCACAATGCCATCGCCCTACAGCACTGAACATGACAGGCTGACTCACAGGCAATGATGTTTTCACAGAACATATTTTTTTCCTTTACTCATAAATGAGCCATGACCGAGTGAGTTGGGCTTAATGCTGCTTTGTACAGTACAGCATGTTCAAGATGAACATAAACATGAAAACAAGGTTGGGGAAGAAATAGCCTAGCTTGGACAGAATCTCCCCCTTTTGATATAAGAACAAGGGTTTGAAACAATTAGCCTTTAAAGTTGATTCAAGGGTGGGGAAAGTTTGGCCTAGGACAAACTTTCCGAGGGGAAGATAAGGCCAAGGGGCAAACTCCTAGGCCAAAGTTTCCCCACTGGTATTTCTGATATATCATGAATAGTGTGACATTTCACTTGCCATAGCCACTAGTCACTAGATTTCACTGCTAGTCCTTCTTAAACAAGAGACAAATTTTTAGTATATTTACATTTTCTGTCAGTTTTATACAGTTTCAACAAAATTGAAGCCTTGGGTCTCCATTTACTATACAGCTTTCAAATACTACCAGTCAACAACAACAACCACCATTAATGGATTTATCTTGTCCATGGCACACTTTTAGTTGTCTCAGGCTAACAGACTACCAAGAATTTCAAAGGCTGATCTGACAATGATATTATCATGATAACACATACAGGTGAACTTCTGCACATAACTCCTGTGCCAAATAGTTTAAAATTACAAAATCATAACTGGGGTTGTGACAGTTACCCGAGTAACCTGGTCAGGTAAATAGTTGTCATTATTCAGATCCACACCTGTTTCATCACATGACTGGTCACGTGTTACTGATAGTCTGATGCATTACGTAAATTCACTGAACCAAAATAATGAACCAAACTTACAGTTAACAAGCATTGTCACTAAGGTGACATAATTCCCCACTGCAAATTATCAAATAGAACTTAAAAAGTAATGAAAGTGAAGGTCGTAATTTAAGATGAAGATAAATGTAAACAAAAACATGACCAGTCAACCTCTCTTGATATCTTGCTCTGTGGTTGTTCAAACGCCCAAATATTTTCAAGACTCACTTTGACCTTGACATGAATGTCTTAGTGTATGAAATATGCAAAAATAGTAATAAAGAAACTGCTTATTGAAAAACATTCAAGGGAAGTCTTGAAAGTCTATGAAGAAAATCCAGTGAACTGTTCTTGAGATTTCTCGCTGACAATCTTAACACGCAGTTTAAGATGCTGAAATCTTCAAAGTGTCGCCATGACCTTGATAATTAAGTGAAGGTCACCAAAATCGACTGGGCCTTGCACCTTCCCCGGAATGAAGCTTGGTGTCAAATATGAAGAAAGTCCAGTGAATGGTTCCTTGAGATATCCCACTGACAATCTTTACATGCAGGTTAACATGCCGAAATCTTTAAAGTGTCGCTGTGACCTTGAAAATTAAGGGACGGTAACCAAAATAGACTGGGCCCTGCACCTTCCTTCGATGAAGCTTGATGTCGAATATGAAGAAAATCCAGTTGACGGTTCTTTAGGTATTTTGCTGACAAGCTTAACATGCAGCTTAACATGCTGAAATCTTCAGTGTGTCGCCATGAGCTTGAAAATTAGGTGAAGGTCACCAAAATCGACTGGGCCCTGCGCCTTTCCCAGATAAAGCTTGGTATTGAATATGAAGGTCAAGGTCACCAAACTTGACTGGGACCTTTCTTTTACTGTGATGAACCTAGGTACCAAATATGAAAAGAATCCAGTCAACGGTTCTTAAGATATTCCAATTCGTACAGACGGACGGACGGACAGAGCCTTATACTATATCTCACCTGCTTCTCGCTAAATGCGCGGCGGGGATAATAATCATTCTTTAATCCGAAAAATGAGCACGATTCTGTATAAGGCTTTGTGTCACATTTGTGTCACCCAGCCCCTATCATAACCCATGGTTAAAGGTATTAAGAAATCATGTATGTACGGATGAGAATGTTATGGATGTCATCATCTTTATTATGAGGAACACAACATTTTTGGAGTAAATACTTACTCCTTCATCCACCTGATGAAGAAGTAAGTATATACTCTACCTGATGAAGAAGTAAGTATCCCAAAACATTGTGTTCCTCATAATAAAGATGTTGACATCCAAAATATTCTCTTCTTTACGTATATCACTTCTAAATATGATTTAAAGACCTCCTACATGTAGGGTCAGGGCAAGGGTTAAGTTAATACAACCCAGATAAATTTTGAAGTAGGGGGTTACATGTGTAAATCTTTCCAACAAACACACCTCTTCCTCCCGGTCAGCCCGAGACTTGCACAGCCAGAGCTTGGTGGTGCCCAGCTCACAGTTGAGGTAGCGGACACTCCAGTCTGCCCGGGGGCGGTGACTCAGCCCGTCCCCTATGGGGACCAATGTAAGCTTGTTACACATGTGTAGAACGAAGGAGTCTGCCAGCAGCTCACCACCATGTTGGTTGGAGAAAGACATCTTGTAACAAATCTCAAAGCGATGAAAGTTGACGTGTAGTTTGATTTTTCTGGAAAATTAATATTTGATAAGGATGTACTGTTATCTCTCTCTAATAAATTACTTCTTCTTCATTAGTAATATAGAGTTAATTTGATCACTCACTTCGTGTGCTGGATATTAGGTGCCCCACTCTTGAGGGTATGGTTAGAATCTGGGACTCAGCCGAAAGTGTGCGATTTCATTTATTTCACTTGCACAGTAGGCAACCTGGCTTATAGGTTTGGCTGCACCATAAAATAATGTCATAGCACGATGACAGCTCTAAGTTGGAGGATTTATTGTTACCTGCACCAGCAGCAACCTGTTACTAAATGTAACCTGCACCAGCAATTTTAACATGCACCAGTGCAGGTTGTAAATAGCAAAATTGCACCAAGTGTAATCCTAAATATAACATATGTTGTAGTGGTGTACCTGTAGTGTCTAGTCAGCTGCAACTTCCTGGGTGACGTGACATTGAACAGCTTCCCTCGTCTGACTGGGCGGGTGGTGCTGAACATACATTGCTGAAACAACAGGTGCTTGTGTTACACAGGATCATCCTTGGAACATCCTGACACACTCCTGTTATCTAGACTAGTATAAAAAACAACAGGTGCTTGTGTTACACAGGATCATCCTTGGAACATCCTGACACACTCCTGTTATCTAGACTAGTATAAAAACAACAGGTGCTTGTGTTACACAGGATCATCCTTGGAACATCCTGACACACTCCTGTTATCTAGACTAGTACCACAAACAACAGGTGCTTGTGTTACACAGGATCATCCAGTGAACATCCTGACACACTCCTGTTACCTAGACTAGTATAAAAACAACAGGTGCTTGTATTACACAGGATCATCCGTGAGAACATCCTGACACACTCCTGTTATCCTAGACTAGTATAACAAACAACAGGTGCTTGTGTTACACAGGATCATCCTTGGAACATCCTGACACACTTCTGTTACCTAGACTAGTATCAAAAACAACAGGTGCTTGTGTTACACAGGATCATCCTTGGAACATCCTGACACACTCCTGTTACCTAGACTAGTATAAAAACAACAGGTGCTTGTGTTACACAGGATCATCCGTGGGTGCTTGTGCTAACATCCTGACACACTCCTGTTATCTAGACTAGTATCAAAAACAACAGGTGCTTGTGTTACACAGGATCATCCTTGGAACATCCTGACACACTCCTGTTATCTAGACTAGTATCAAAAACAACAGGTGCTTGTGTTACACAGGATCATCCTTGGAACATCCTGACACACTTCTGTTACCTAGACTAGTATCAAAAACAACAGGTGCTTGTGTTACACAGGATCATCCTTGGAACATCCTGACACACTCCTGTTATCTAGACTAGTATCACAAACAACAGGTGCTTGTGTTACACAGGATCATCCTTGGAACATCCTGACACACTCCTGTTATCTAGACTAGTATCAAAAACAACAGGTGCTTGTGTTACACAGGATCATCCTTGGAACATCCTGACACACTCCTGTTATCTAGACTAGTATACAAAACAACAGGTGCTTGTGTTACACAGGATCATCCTGTTATCTAGAGAACATCCTGACACACTCCTGTTATCTAGACTAGTATAAAAAACAACAGGTGCTTGTGTTACACAGGATCATCCTTGGAACATCCTGACACACTTCTGTTATCTAGACTAGTATCAAAAACAACAGGTGCTTGTGTTACACAGGATCATCCTTGGAACATCCTGACACACTCCTGTTATCTAGACTAGTATAAAAACAACAGGTGCTTGTGTTACACAGGATCATCCTTGAACATCCTGACATCCTGACACACTCCTGTTATCTAGACTAGTATCAAAAACAACAGGTGCTTGTGTTACACAGGATCATCCTTGGAACATCCTGACACACTCCTGTTATCTAGACTAGTATAAAAACAACAGGTGCTTGTGTTACACAGGATCATCCTTGGAACATCCTGACACACTCCTGTTACTCCTGTTATCTAGACTAGTATAAAAAAACAACAGGTGCTTGTGTTACACAGGATCATCCTTGGAACATCCTGACACACTCCTGTTATCTAGACTAGTATCAAAAACAACAGGTGCTTGTGTTACACAGGATCATCCGTAGAACATCCTGACACACTTCTGTTATCTAGACTTGTATACAAAACAACAGGTGCTTGTGTTACACAGGATCATCCTTGGAACATCCTGACACACTCCTGTTATCTAGACTTGTATACAAAACAACAGGTGCTTGTGTTACACAGGATCATCCGTAGAACATCCTGACACACTCCTGTTATCTAGACTAGTACCACAAACAACAGGTGCTTGTGTTACACAGGATTATCCTTGGAACATCCTGACACACTCCTGTTATTTAGACTTGTATACAAAACAACAGGTGCTTGTGTTACACAGGATTATCCTTGGAACATCCTGACACACTCCTGTTATCTAGACTAGTATCAAAAACAACAGGTGCTTGTGTTAAACAGGATTATCCTTGGAATATCCTTACAAGCTCCTGTTATCTAGACAATTACTGACCAATTCACAGGGAGAAGATCTACATATATAATGTTTAATGTGAGCTGCACAGATCACCTAGGTCCCGTTCCAATAAGTAGTCTTAGCACTTGACTATCATAAGCCTATATTAATGTATGGGCGTCACAATCAGGTTAGAGTTAAGAAGTTGGGGTAGGTTGTTAGGCATATTGTAGGGTATGTCATGAAGTAAGATGGCCACCTTGATCTTGTCCAGAAAGCGCAGGGTGCTCGCATAGCAGGTACAGCTGGGTATCCTGGGGTCGTCCTCAGACGTGTCCTTGGTGTCGAGGCTGATGTCCAGGTTCAAGTTCTCGGACCGGAAAGCTCGGAATGAGTCATGTTCCTGGATGGTACAACACCATTACATTTCACATGACAGTTTGCACTTTGTATACTTAATGGTTGCATGATGAAAAAGAGAAGGTGACACATTTTGGTGACATTCCAAGAATAACAAAGCAGAACGCCAAGAAGCATCATTAAACCTATGTCGGAAATCAATCCTGCATCATCCATGACCAGGGCCCTGTTGCACAAAGCTATCATAGCGCTACGACTGTCGTAAGTCTATTTTACAGTATAGGAGGTACGACAGTCACAGCGCTACGACTGTCGTAAGTCTATTATACAGTATAGGAGGTACGACAGTCACAGCGCTACAACTGTCGTAAGTCTATGTTACAGTATAGGAGGTACGACAGTCACAGCTCTACAACTGTCGTAAGTCTATTTTACAGTATAGGAGGTACGACAGTCGTAGCGCTATGATAGCTTTGTGATCCGGCGCCTGACCTTTAATATAGTTTACTGCCATATATATGGTATGAAGATATACATGCTAACATATACTGTTTATGTAAATTTTAATACTGAGTAGAAATTTAGTACATTTCCTGTTGCATGTTATAGAAGTTGACTGATGATAATGTTATACTGACCCCCATGGAGTAGTCCGGGACCTTATCAGGGGCGCACGGCATGACAGAGTGATGGTCATTGGCCCCTCCCAGACACAGCCACTCCAGGCGAACACTGCACACAAACCATTGGTCAAATATCATGGCACGTAAGGAAACATATAAAATTAAGGGACTATTCATTTATTAATCAGGAGGGCCTATATTTGTATATAGTACAATTATTTCTGTGAAAGGAGGAACTGTGAAATTTAATTTGTTTGTCCACCAGACAATTCTTTGTTTGGGGCAAAACCTGAGCACAGTTTTCAATATCCCAAGGAACTACAGAATATGATTTAGTCCGTTTGAAGCACCTAAATATCAAAATTCATGAATATCGGGAACTTATGTCAAGCATTAAAATATTTTTGTCATTAAAATAATTTGTCATTCGGAATAAATGCTGTAAAAACAGGTGCACTCACCAGAACCGCACATTTGGCAGATGCAGAAGTCGGATATCGTCGTACTTGGAGGCAGTGCGTGTGTACACATCAAGGTCACCCTTTAACACCCATTTACCTGGGGGATACAAACTCACATCAGGATTTCAAAAACATTTGAAAATATTTTGTAATACAGCGAAACCTCATCAGATTTGGACCATTTTATTCTGGCTGGTTGGTTTGTTGTTTAACACAGCACTCAGCAATGTTCCAGCTATATGGCGGCGGTCTGTAAATAATCGAGTCTGGACCAGACAATCCAGTGATCAACATCATGAGCATCAATCTACACAATTGGGATAATAATAATAATAATGTGTCCATTTATATAGCGCCAAACTCCACACTAGGTAGGCTCATAGCGCTAACAATCAAGGCACAGCACATTATTACCCCGGATAACCCAAGCTGCCTGTTAGGCGCTAGAAGGTTATAGTCATATGACTTTTTTCTCTGAGCTCGACGCCGCTTAACTTCACCGATTTGTGACCTGAGCTTTGAGAACAGGACGACGCGCCACCACAATACGATGACATGTGTCAACCAAGTCAGCGAGCCTGACCACCTGATCCCATTAGTCACCTCTTACAACAAGCATGGGTTACTGAAATCCAGTTCTAACCCACATCTTCGTGGGTCCAATTATTATTCAGGAATTTCACCTATCAGACCTGTACTAAACATAAGGGTAATAAAATAATGAATTTGGATTGTTTTCCCAAAATCGACAACCAATGGTTCTGGGAATCCTAGATAAACCCCTTGATACTACAATAATATCAAGCCACATCAATACTGACCGTTTGTCCAGTCAACAATAACCCCTGTCCATGTCCAATCCATGAGTTCCGTAGTGTTGAAGGGGTCGAAGGAGGCATGGTACTGCCAGCTCATCTTCTGGATGGACATGGTCAAGCGTCCATGCATCAGCAGACGTATCTTGTCCCAGAAGGGCAGCGGGGCGCTGGGGTCGATGGAAGGCTTGTTGATGAGATCCATGGAGAGGTTGAACAGAGCGGCAGTGGGCTCCCAACATACTCCATAAGCCATTGTGAAGGAGGAAACGTCTGCAGGACAGAAACAGCAGAATGCTTGACCATAAACAGCTGAAGGAGACCTCATAATGATATATGCAAATACCTTGCCTCAGACTATCCTAATGTTACGACTGATGTTGTTGATTTTTTTTGTGTATACTCAACATTATTCCAGCCACATGGCCATAGCTTGGATTATACTAAAAAAGTTTCAGCTGCATAGAAGTTGAATACCATATATTGCTGCATAAAAGTTTTTTTGTACCTACAGCTAGGGCAAGAATGATGACAATTTTTCTGGATATACGACATCTTTTATTCTGTGAAAGGCAATGTTTCAACATAGATTCTAATGTTGTTGTCAAGCAAGCGTCTGTCGAAATGTCGCCTTTCACAGAATAAAAGAAGTTGTATATCCATAAAAATTGTCATCATTCTTCTAAACTCAACTCAACTTCTAAAATGCCCATCAAAGAAGTAGAGCTAGGGAGTTTTGAAGGGGGGTCACCATAAGCAAAAGAAGATTTCATTTTTTCCTTTTACTGGCATCAGATAGCCACTGATGTTGTTTGATAGTCCCAACAGTTCATTTTATTTCTATATATTTCATTCAAATAATCCCTGCATTTCCATAAATATTTATCCACTTGCTACCATAAATATGAGATATACAGTATGTGAAAGTGAATATCAGACGACCAAGACACCAAGGCGTAAGCCCACTGACTTCTGTTGAGCAAAAGGCAAACATTCTTGAACATACACTGCCACAGAAACGACTTCAATTTCATATAAGCATGGTACTTCACATACTAACACAAAATAGTTTGCAGTGTACATAAAATCAATCCCTAACACTCTTTTAAGACGACTGACTCACCACAGCTGAGATCGTAGAAGAACTTGAGAGGGGGCAGACTTCTCTCCACGGACATGTTGCCCCATGGTTCATCCACCTCAACCACGCATGACCGCCTGGCTGAACATCAAGGAAAACAGACAATGAACTACACTGAAGACCACAAGAAAGTAGGCATGAATGAGTGAGGTTGTACGCCACTTCGAGCAGCATTCCAACAATCAGAAATGTCTTCACATATTCTACCCAGGTTGTGAATCGAACCCAGGTCTTCCGCAAGATGAGCAAACGCTTTACCCTCAGTGGATTACTGAATAGGAGAATACATCCTTAAAACCCCACTATGAAACAAAATCCACATGTTTGCAAGTCAATGGAAGTCAAATGCCACAGCAATAATTAAAATCTGCAGTACAATACTTGTCTTCATCACCTAAAAGCAATATGTCAGTTTCAAATATTATAAAAAAGACAGATGTCTCTTTAAAAAAGCCATTGGTCCATAACAACACAAATTAATTCATTTCAGACAATACTTGTTTGGTGTATAGTGCCACACTCAGAAATACCTAAACCTTAAATGATGTTTGGATCGTTCATCTGTATACACGGGCATGTTTATCTTTCTATGATACACAAAACTGATTGATTTATAATGTCAGTTCTATATTCAAAAAGAAGGATACATCTGATTATTCATATCAAAAGTTGAGTAGTATATAATAAGCATCTATTCACACCATCAAGGTATGACATGCAATCAACCATGTCTTAGCCTAGTGTACAGTACATAACCCTGTGCACTTCAAAGAACCCACAAATCCGTTGGTATATGACTAGATGGTGTCCACATGAATACGTGCAAAGACCTAGTTGCGGGTACAGCAACATGCAGTAAAACTTGGACAAAGTACTGTGACTATGTGTCCCAGTCACATTAACTTGGTGCGCCTAGTGGCTGCCCAAGTTGTATGCTCTCCTGGGAGTTGAGATTGAAAAATTTGATGCGCCATTGAGATTGACATCCAATGATTGAGGGAAAAAAACAAAAGCACTTTGAGCATGCACATGGGATGGACTATAGTGCTATATAAATATCCATAAAAAAATAATATGAACCACTTGACACAGTTTGTTGGCCGGATCCTGTAATTCATTCCTTACAAAGAAAAACTATATTGCAGGTTAAATTGTAACAGGTGAACACTGCATACCTCTCTTGTTTCCTTCCTGCTCGGCAGCCATGAACAAGCCCCACATGTTCAGGTCCTCCACGTCTATCATTGGCTGGGAGTAGTCTCGCAGCCGCACTATCCAGGATCTGATGCTGATGTTTACGTTGCGGCACCACAGCGTGGAGAACTCCAGACCCTCGTCAGGGTACGGGCTGGAACATCGAGTCAGTCAAGTCACCCACATTCATCCGGTTTACCGTTGTCTTTCACAATTAACATCTACAAACAGTCTCAAAATTAATTACTTCAGTGTTATGAAAGTCTAATGAGTATGATTTGACGTTACTTTAGCATATTTCTGGCAAATATGGCCATGGTTGACACCAGGAATGTATCCATTAATCACCATTCTAACATGTAAAGCACCATTGAGTAGCTGCATATAGCTGGAATACATAGGCTATACAAACAATTATTATAAAATGACGAAAGATGGATAGAATTTTTACGACCTATATCTATGAATGCATTCAGCAAGACATATTTTTTCAATTTAATAATCATGAACATTCACAAGTGTAACAAAACAGATGGGAACAGTAATGTAAAACTAGAGCTAAGTTTGGTAGATGTCCTGAATGTTTCTTAACTATTTACATATACGTCCATCGCATCCCAATTGGATAGATTGAGGCTCATGATGTTGATCACTGGATTGTCTGATCCAGACTCAATTATTTACAGACCGCCGCCAAATAGCTGGAATATTGCTGAGTGCGGCGTTAAACAACAAACAAACCAAACATATTCATCACACAGGTCATTCAAGTGGATTCTGCATGTGGGTACAATGTGTGAAGCTCATTTCTGGTGTCCCCCGCCATGATATTGCTGGAATATTGCTCAAATCAAAATTTAAATAAACTCACTCTCTCATTCAAGGGAAAACCATCAAATCCAACACAGATGACATTCCTTTCTATACATCCTAATTGAATAAAATGCATGATAAGGTATGGCCCTCTGATTTACAGGTGCATGTTCAAAGCCCTACCATTATTATATGGGTCAACAGTGAGTGTTTGGCCAATTTCTCAACTCTCCGGGAAGTATACAACTCAAACTGCCACTCAGGTTAACAGTCACATAACCATCCTATCAGGTACCCATTCACTGCTGGATGATCAAAGGTACATTTCAAACACAGTCACCTGCCTAAGGAGACATCTCATGGTCTAAGTCATCCTTTCAAATATTCTTTAAGACCTTTGATGCTTAATACCCCGTGAAGACCCAGGTTTTAACTGATCTTCAGTAACCCATGCTTGTCGTAAGAGGCGAATAACGGAATCGGGTGGTCAGGCTCGCTGACTTGGTTGACACATGTCATCGTATCCCAATTGCGTAGATCGATGCTCATGCTGTTGTTCACTGGATTGTCTGGTCCAGACTCGATTATTTACAGGCCACCGCCATATAGCTGGAATATTGCTGAGTGCAGCGTACAACTAAAGTCACTCACTCACTCAATCGATGCTGATTTGTGGTCTGTGTGCTATGCACATGAACATGTGACATCATTGCTGTGTGGTTACTGAGGAGACGTCAAAAACAAAGTAAAAACAAGATAAATTTGTCAGGGTAAGCAAAATAGAATACATCTGTGTGTTTGGCCCACCTATCAGGGTCGACCTGCTGCATGTGCTTGACAACGTTCTCCTTGCCGTGGTAGGAGCGGTCAGCCAGTGCTGTTATCTCCAGGTCCTCAAAGGTCCAGGTGAACAGTTTGGTCCTCATGGGGGTGTTGCTGTACTGCTGCTGACACCGCTGGATGTACACCTCCGCACTCCGCATGGCCAGGGACAGGTACAGCTCCTCCTGCTTGTCCACTGACAGACAACATCACCGTTAACACCAACACCATCACTAACAACGAAGGACATGTGTGATCAAGCACCTGCTTGTCCACTGACAGACAACATTACTATTTATACCAACATCATCATCAAGGAGCAGCTTCTTCACTGACAGACAACA
Organism: Haliotis rubra; assembly: GCF_003918875.1. NCBI lineage: Eukaryota > Metazoa > Mollusca > Gastropoda > Lepetellida > Haliotidae > Haliotis > Haliotis rubra. The sequence goes on along the minus strand of NW_025767657.1, from coordinate 1,678,024 downwards.
TCACCGTTAACACCAACACCAACACCATCACTAACAATGAAGGACATGTGTGATCAAGCACCTGCTTGTCCACTGACAGACAACATCACCGTTAACACCAACACCATCACTAACAACAAAGGACATGTGTGATCAAGCACCTGCTTGTCCACTGACAGACATCATCACTGTTAACACCAACACCATCACTAACAATGAAGGACATGTGTGATCAAGCACCTGCTTGTCCACTGACAGACATCACCGTTAACACCAACACCATCACTAACAATGAAGGACATGTGTGATCAAGCACCTGCTTGTCCACTGACAGACAACATCACCGTTAACACCTACACCATCACTAACAATGAAGGACATGTGTGATCAAGCACCTGCTTGTCCACTGACAGACAACATCACCGTTGACACCAACACCATCAATAACAAGCACCTGCTTGTCCACTGACGGACAACATTACTATTAACACCAACACCATCATCAAGGAGCAGCTTCTTCACTTACAGAAAACATCACCTTTAATGTCAACAATGCTAGATACATGTATTCAAGGACCAGCTTGTTCACTGACACACAACATAACCGTTAACATCAGACAGAACTACATTCGGAACAACTGTTGTCAACAGTGGATGGACACATTAATATATTCAAGGACTAGCTTGTGTAGTGCAAGAAAACATCACTGTTAGCATTAGATAGGCACATACTAGTACATTTAATACTATTGTCAACATTGGACAGATATTTATTCAAGGACTAGCTTGTCCACTGAGACCATTAACACCAGATGAAGATACACCACTACATTAAATGCCACTGACAAAAATAGGATGGTCACATTTATTCAAGGGCAAGCCTGTCTAATGACAGAAAACATCAATGCAGGGCTCCTGATAATTTTTCAACATCAGGCGTACGTACTCATTAATTTTTCAATATAGGAGTACTGCAAAAAACTTAGAGTACATTTAGAGTACTGAATAGAATTTAATGGCGAATCAGTAATATTGTGTTTCGTTTCATATATGCACCACAACATTGCTACTCTTGTGGGGGCGGTGGGGTAGCCTAGTGGTCAAAGCGTTGGCTTGTCATGCTGAAGACCCGGGTTTGAATCCCCACATGGGTACAATATATGAAGCCCATTTCTGGTGTCCACTGCCGTGATGTTGCTGGAATATTGCTAAAAGCGGCGTAAAACCAAACTCAGGCAGGCAGGCTACTCTTGTGTAAACAGGTCAATAAACAACAATACAATACTTTTTCAGATAAATACGTCTGGAAATGATTCTAAGACCGTACACCATTGCTGTGGTGCGTATCTGCTACGTTTTCTAAATTATTTCCTACCGTATCGTGCATATGTTTTATCCGTACATACGCGGATACGGACCTTATCTGGAGCCCTCTCAATGTCAACATTGGATGGAGTGCTGTTTTTAGAACTGCTGGCTTTAAATGTATTCATTGACCAGATGTTTTGTTCACTTTTATATCCTGGATTAATGAGGTAACAAATACTGTGGACTGTTGTGGTCTACTTACAAGGAATCCTGCGTTTATTTCTCTGCAGTTCCAGAATCTTCTTGTCCATTAGTGTCCGCCGCGTCTCATTCTGTTCCCCTTCGTCCTTCAGCAGCTGGCAAACACAGATACACATACAGATGCAGCTCGTGAAGTTTGTTGTGTTGGCCATCACAAAACACAGCACTTTACCTATGGATATATTTTACTTTATCCCCAGCCTGCTTCGGACCCAAAGACGTTAAAAGATGGTTGTTAAAAGAGGTACTGAACATTTAATCTTCTGGGCAACCAAGGATTGTTGTTTGATATTTTGTTTCGAAATGTGAAGAATTCTGAAAGGAGCAAAATTTTCCTTCACTAACATGCCAGCAAGACATTCAGTCATTTACTGGACTCAGCTCTAATCCCAATCCTATCCGATAGCAATTCTAATCTAATCTACATAATCTAATCTAATCTTATCAAACCTAATCTACTCTAATCCGATACCAATCACAATCCAATCCAATCCAATCACAATCCAATCACAATCACAATCCAATCACAATCACAATTCAATCCAATCTGATAGCAATCAGAATCCAAGAAAAATCCAATAGCAATCACAATCCAATCCAATTGAATAGCAATCACAATCCAATGCAATCAAATAGCAATCCAATCCAACCCAATCCAAATCAGACAGGATAACATCAGATCAAACAAAATCGAATTAAATCAAATCAAATTTTTCCAGTAGTTTGGGAGAACAAACTATTGAAAAAAATGAGTGCCAAACCCTACAAACCTCATAGTTGTCACCAAGTTTAACCTCAAAGGGGTCATCACAGATCTGTACACTGAAGAACTGGAAAGGAGATAGGAAACATTTAATTTCAGGATAGAAATGTAGGGTTAATCCAGTGTACCACAGTGCACTCACAACAGTGGTCGATATTTAAGGTACAACAGGCAGGACACAGCTCTTTCATTGCATCATTCACGTAGTAAAGTTCATGTACAAGTAACACCTCAGGGGTGGAAATAACTTTAAAATTGCTAGTGTACTCCGGTACAGTGGCACATGTAAAATCACTTGCCCTGATAATTTTTCCACTATACCGGCCGTTTTCTTGTTGATTTTTTAAATAAACAACATAATTAATATTGGAAAGTCAACTGGACACCGATACAGTGTGATATAAAAATTTGCTTGCCCGACAGAAAAAAACTATGGACTCGGGCAATGGGTTATTTCCACCCCTGCACCTTGATCAGTAAATAAGGACCTGTAAGACATACAGGGTCCCGAACCACAAAGCGTTTGTAACGTTACGACCTGTCATAACTCTTTAGTTTGTCATAGTCTTACGACGTCATACTGCTATGAACGTTTTGTGCATCAGCACCCTGGTTCGAAAGCTGAAAAAGTTAGATTGGGTAATGAATTGATCACAGTATTGTACACCTTTGAGTTGATTCATGTATGCAGGCAAATCAGAATTAAATCATGGTAATGTAGTGGTGGCGCGTGGTCCTGTGCACAGAGCTCAGGTCACGAATCAGTTGAAGTTAAGCAAGTTGAGCTTGGACAGTCCTTGGATGGGTGACCGTGTTTGGCAGCTGGACTTCTGAGAGTTTCTAGGACTTCAGTCCTGCCCCACAACGAAGCACATGTGATACATGTGGTCTCACCTTAGGCAAGTGAGTTTGTTCAAATTGCCTCTGTTCACCCAGCAGAAAATGGGTACCCGGTTGGATAAAGTCATGTGACTATAACCTTCTAGCGCTTAACAGGCAGCTTGGGTTATCCGGGGTAATAAGAATCAGATTCTGATTAAGCACCGCGAGCAATCACTTGGTGTTAGGAAATGTGCGCTATAGAAGATGACTTATTATTATTATTAATGTTGATTTTACAGATTTGACACAAATACACACCTGGACCCCATTCCTCAAAGCGATCATAGTGATAAGATGATCGTAACTCCCATACTTTAACATAGACTTACGACTGTCGCAGAGCTATGATCACTTGGAGGAACGGTGCCCTGATCGGAAGCTGTATACAATCACTGCTTACCTTGACTCTGATTTGCAGGTCTGGAGGGAGGGGACTGTCAACTGTGAAGGGTTTCTTCTTAATGTGGTGCACCAGCTTCAGCCACTTCACAAAGTTCATAACCTAAGATGGAACAACTTGAAGGTTTAAATCCCATTGCAGTTTACAAGACATGCCTTTGTATGGAAGAATTAACCTGTATCATTGGAAAAGCACATGTAGGCATCACACTGTCTGTTGGTTTATAAAGAACCCCCGAGTCCTTCGGTACTGAAGCTTATCTGTATTCGCTTTTTGGTGTTTAACGCCACCCTCATCAATATTCTAGCTATATGAAGGTGGTCTGTAAATAATCGAGTCTGGACCAGACAACCCAGTGATCAACAGCATGAGCATCAATCTACGCAACTGAGATACGATGACTTGTGTCAACCAAGTCAGCGAGCCTGACCACCCGAGTTGCTTCTTATGACATGCATGAGTTGCTGAAGATCAAACCTAACTCAGAATTTCACAGAATTCATCGGTGTTCACAGACATACCTTTCAAGGAGTGAGGATTGTGCAACATATTTTGCAAATAATACTCAATAATTGGATACAATGTTTTTCGTAAATCTTTACTGTTTCAGGACAATTTCTGGAATGTTGTGGTGAATGACCTAAAGCTTTGTTAAATACTACTCAAAACAGATTAAGGAGGCCCAAAGTATTACCACAGTAATATGAAATGATGGTGTCCTACTAAATTTGTCAAGAGTTGTATATATTCTGACAATAGAATAATGACAACTTTAATGATATCCAGGATTCCAGAATATTCGAGCAAGTGGACACCCTTTTCTTTTTGACACTGACAATGATGGAGACAGGACTTGCTACAGACAACACATATACATGCATTTTTCTGGAACATATTAGAGAAAGGGTGTGCAGTCTCACCTCCTCAAAGCAGGCAGCAAAGTTGTACTTGTAGGGAAACACAACCTCAAAACTGTTAAATGATATGCTCCTGAAACAGAAATCAAAGGTTCAATTGATTGCTGATTTCACTCCTCCAATAATAATAAGAGGTCACACTTAAAACATTCTTAAGAGTTTACATGCACAAATCAATTATTTTCGCTTATATTTGCAAAAGATTTTTTATCATCAATTTCTTGATCATATCAAGTTTTTCTTCCAAATACTCGACACCTTTAAACTCAGTCATTTTCATTATTTGTTTGTAGTTTAACGCCACCCTCATCAATATTCCAGCTATGATGGTGGTCTGTAAATAATCGCGTCTGTATCAGACAATCCAGTGATCAACAGCATGAGCATCAATCTACCCAATTGGGAACCGTTGACATATGTGTCAACCAAGTCAGCGAGTCTGACCACCCAATCCCATTAGTCGCCTCTTACAACAAACATGGGTTGCTGAAGACCAAATCTAACCAAAATCACTAGTACATTTTTACTCAATGGAATTAAAGTACACCAAATGTATTCTGACCACAATTAATCTGACATGGCTCTTGCAATTAAGACAACAATATCATCAGCAAACTTACTGATACTGGTCATCTATATTCCAACCTAGAATTCCTGTATTTTCAGGGAAAAGACAAGGCTGAGGACCCACATTGTTAATTCAGGGACAGTGAACCTGTTATCCATCATGGTTGGTAAAGTATTCAAAAGAACTCATGTACAAGCCTGAACTGATCTCACCATGCCTTGTTTGTTGGGAGGGTGAGTTTCTGGGTCTGACTTGGACTCACCATGCTTTGTTTGTGCGGTGGGTTTCTGGGTCTGATTTGGACTCACCATGCTTTGTTTGTGGGGAGGGTGAGTTTCTGGGTCTGACTTGGACTTACCATGCTTTGTTTGTGGGGAGGGTGAGTTTCCGGATCCCTTGTCGCACAGCACTCAGTGTTGAAGGCTGGAGAGTTTCCACTACAAGGTCCTGAAATCACAGACATGGCAAATTACAATGTAGTCACGCTCGCCTTTTTCCTTCTAAAATACTGTTATCAAGCAACTTGTTCTGTAAATAAGACAACATGTTACATGTTCTTGAGGTATATATACTACTGCAAAACGGCTAAAGAGCACACACAATTTATTCATATGACCAAAGTGACTCTGGCATGACTGACTGGACCACCCATAGCCACAAAAACACCAAAGAATACTAAACACCAAAGATTACTCATTTGTTCGTTACGATGCCGTGAGAAAGATACAGTGTGAGGTGCTGCATAGGGTTGTGCAATATAACCGGTTTACCAGTATTTACCGGTTCAGACATGAAAACGATACGTATTGCGATACGCTGATCGAAAACCGGTATTTTGACTTGCATTCGGAAAACTTCGTAACACTCGGAAATTTTCGGATATTTCCTTGTTTCGTTTGTGCCAAATATTATTCACTTTTATTTTATCATGATTAAAAGTTGTTATTAAAGCTTAATCAAGCATAGTGATTTTGTTGTGTTTTTGCTCTATAAATCAAGCATTAACTCGATTATAAGTAGTTTTTTGTTTATAAATACTTCATGCAATATATTGCAATACATATCGCAATACATGCTTTCGCATCGCAATATATCGCAATATGAAAATTCTCTGCAATACCCACCCCTAGTGCTGCACAGACATGCCAGGCCTACCTTGATGGTAATTATCCGATGCTGGTCGAACTGCACGGTGAAGTTCTGTACTTCCATCAACATGTCAGGCAGAGTGGCGGTGAGCAGGATGCTGTCTGTCGTCACGGAGACACTGGAGGACAATCATATTGTTATCACATCAACAAGGTGGAAGCTCATGCTTAACGACAAATGACATAGACACTTACCTGTGTCCGCAAGACACCTACTTCTTTCACCTGGACACCTACCTGTTTCATCTTGACATGGGGCGGTTGCATAGCCCAGTGGTTAAAGCGTTCGCTCGTCACACTGAAGACCCAGGTTCGATTCCCCACATGGGTACAATGCGTGAAGCCCATTTCTGGTGTCCCCCATCGTGATATTGCTGGAACATTGCTAAAAGCAGCGTAAAACTAAACTCACTCACTCACTCATCTAGACACCTACCTGTGTCCTCTAGACAGCTGCAAGGTCAGCCTGGTTTCTGCATGAACCAGGACGTTCACACAGACACTGGAAGACTTCTTAGTGGAAGACTCAGGGGGTGATAGAAGATTTTCTTCTTTTGCTGTCAAAATACGTAAGTCTTCATAATCATTTTTGGAAACAAAGTAGGAAATCATTTAAATAGCTTGGTTCCGAGTTGAACGGAATGGACGTATTACTTAGTAACAGGGATGTTTATTGACGACATGTTTAGCGATTTTGGGAACAGAGGGTATAGCATTGGGCTGTTCTTAATGAAAACACAAGGTAAACAGTAGGTTTAAAATGAGATTATGATGGTTCCATTTGTTACTGAAATCCAATTTATTTACCCAACATTTTTTATTATTTTCTGTCTTTACCATTTAAATACCATTCACAGAAAGTTAGGACTTTTACCAGTTATTATTACTAAACCAAGCACTAAAAAGATGATTGAAAGATTGTGCTCACACCTAATACACTGTCTAAATAGACACTCCAGGCTATAAAACAGTTTTTCAAACTGTAAAAAGATTTATAGCTTGAACACTAGTTTACACCCACTGAGCATAATTGAGGTGAGGTGAGGTGAAATGGGGTTTAACATAGCACTTAAGAATATTTCGCTCATATGACGACGTGCATGTATGTGTAGGTGCGGCTGCTTGTACTAGCCCAGACTGAGGCTGGTTATATAGTGCTAGCCCACTGAGATACCATGCCGCAGTGAAGCATGAATACCCCACTCAGAAACATTATACTGACTCCAGCCGACCAGCTGTTTGTTTTACCCATTAATGCCGAATGCCAGGCAGGGACCAACAAGTACCATATTTTAACGTCTTTTGGTATGACGCGGTCGGGGATCAAACCCGCGACCTTCCGCTCTCCGGGCAGACGCTCTAACCACTACACCACGGAGGCGGTCCTGAGCATAATTGACACATTACTGACGTCATGTTTAGCGATATTGGGTACAGAGGGTATACCATTTGGCTTAATGTCAAACAAATTGTAGGTTTACAATGGTTATCTTTGTTATTGAAATCGAATTTACTTCCCTTACATTCTTTACCAACATTAACATTCTGTGCAAAACAAACAACCTGGTGCCCACTTCTACTGGAGTACCAGCTTCAGAAGACAAGCAATAAATATCTTGGGTAGTTACCAAACACTGGCAACCCATCTCAACACAACCCAACCACCAATGATCACCTGCCTTTGAGTATTGCCTTCAGGTGGGTGAAGTCAAGTAGAGCCTGCTGCAGACACATGTGACAGGAGGTGGTCCACACCAGCCCTAGCTCCTTCAGGATGTGTACCTGGATCTCCTGAAACAAGGAACAGAAGGACACTGTACAGACACATGAGACAGGAGGTGGTCCACACCAGACCCAGCTCCTTCAGGATGTGTACCTGGATCTCCTGAAACAAGGAACAGAAGGACACTGTACAGACACATGAGACAGGAGGTGGTCCACACCAGCCCTAGCTCCTTCAGGATGTGTACCTGGATCTCCTGAAACAAGGAACAGAAGGACACTGTACAGACACATGAGACAGGAGGTGGTCCACACATGAGACAGCCCCAGCTCCTTCAGGATGTGTACCTGGATCTCCTGAAACAAGGAACAGAAGGACACTGTACAGACACATGAGACAGGAGGTGGTCCACACCAGCCCTAGCTCCTTCAGGATGTGTACCTGGATCTCCTGAAACAAGGAACAGAAGGACACTGTACAGACACATGAGACAGGAGGTGGTCCACACCAGCCCTAGCTCCTTCAGGATGTGTACCTGGATCTCCTGAAACAAGGAACAGAAGGACACTGTACAGACACATGAGACAGGAGGTGGTCCACACCAGCCCTAGCTCCTTCAGGATGTGTACCTGGATCTCCTGAAACAAGGAACAAGAAGGACACTGTACAGACACATGAGACAGGAGGTGGTCCACACCAGCCCTAGCTCCTTCAGGATGTGCACCTGGATCTCCTGAAACAAGGAACAGAAGGACACTGTACAGACACATGTGACAGGAGGTGGTCCACACCAGCCATGAGACTAGCTCCTTCAGGATGTGTACCTGGATCTCCTGAAACAAGGAACAGAAGGACACTGTACAGACACATGTGACAGGAGGTGGTCCACACCAGCCCTAGCTCCTTCAGGATGTGTACCTGGATCTCCTGAAACAAGGAACAGAAGGACACTGTACAGACACAGAAAGGAGGTGTAGTCCACACCAGGAGGCAACTCCTTGTAGGATGAATGTACCTGGATCTCCTGTAAACAAAGGAGGAAGGACACTGTAAACAGAGTGAGTATCAGTTCAGGAGGTGGTCCATACACAGAAGGATGTGTACCTGGATCTCCTGAAACAAGGAACAGAAGGGACTGTACAGACACATGGTAGACAGGAGGTGGTCCACACCAGCCCTAGCTCCTCTGGAGTAACAGGATGTGATTTGTGGAGTAACCTGGATCTGGAGTGAAACAGAAGGAATCAGTTCTGGAGTAAACACAGAAGGAATCAGTTCTGGAGTAAACACAGAAGGAATCAGTTCTGGAGTAAACACAGAAGGGATCAGTTCTGGAGTAAACACAGAAGGAATCAGTTCTGGAGTAAACACAGAAGGGATCAGTTCTGGAGTAAACACAGAAGGAATCAGTTCTGGAGTAAACACAGAAGGGATCAGGCCTGGACAGAAGGGAGGGGTGAGAAGGTGGAGTAAACACAGAAGGAATCAGACCTGGAGTAAACAGAAGGAATCAGTCTGGAGTAAACACAGAAGGGATCAGACCTGGAGTAAACACAGAGAGACCTGGAGTAAACACAGAAGGGATCAGACCTGGAGTAAACACAGAAGGATCAGTTCTGAGAAGGGACAGACCTGGAGTAAACACAGAAGGAAAAGTACAGTAAGCACAGAAGGAATCAGTTCTGGAGTAAACACAGAAGGGATCACAGAAGGGGATCAGACCTCAGTAAACACAGAAGGAATCTGGAGAGTAAACACAGAAGGGATCAGTCATGGAGTAAACACAGAAGGAATCAGTCTGGAGTAAACCTGGAGTAAACACAGAAGGGACCTGGAGTAAACAGACCTGGAGTAAACACAGAAGGAATCAGACCTGGAGTAAACATAGAAGGGATCAGACCTGGAGTAAACACAGAAGGGATCAGACCTGGAGTAAACATAGAAGGGATCAGACCTGGAGTAAACACAGAAGGGATCAGACCTGGAGTAAACACAGACCTGGAGTAAACACAGAAGGATCAGACCTGGAGTAAACAGAAGGGATCAGAAGAAGGATCAGACCTGGAGTAAACACAGAAGGGATCAGACCTGGACCTGACCTGGAGTAAACACAGAAGGGATCAGACCTGGAGTAAACAGTTCACAGACCTGGAGTAAACACAGAAGGATCAGACCTGGAGTAAACACAGAAGGAATCAGGAGTAAACACAGAAGACCTGGAGTAAACACAGAAGGAATCAGACCTGGAGTAAACACAGAAGGAATCAGACCTGGAGTAAACATAGAAGGGATCAGACCTGGGGTAAACACAGAAGGAATCAGACCTGGAGTAAACACAGAAGGGATCAGTTCTGGAGTAAACACAGAAGGAATCAGACCTGGAGTAAACACAGAAGGGATCAGACCTGGAGTAAACACAGAAGGAATCAGACCTGGAGTAAACACAGAAGGAATCAGTTCTGGAGTAAACACAGAAGGGATCAGACCTGGAGTAAACACAGAAGGAATCAGACCTGGAGTAAACACAGAAGGGATCAGACCTGGAGTAAACACAGAAGGGATCAGACCTGGAGTAAACACAGAAGGGATCAGACCTGGAGTAAACACAGAAGAGCCAATTCAGCCATAAATATAGGGTAAGATACTACACATAGAAAGGATCAATTATGGAGTGAATTGTGTAGTAAAAGACAGAAGGCGACAATTCTACCATAAAAGTAGCAGACGACAAAAGTAATTAAAACATAAAGCACCAATCATTGAGTCAACACAAAGGTAAGTTTTTTTGGTAATGTATACAATGTTTAGATGTCATATGGTGTTTCCCTGCTATTATATCGCTGGACTACTGCAAAACTGGAATGCTCACTCACACACTCACTCTACCCTAACTGAGAAATAAACACTACCTTTTCAGCAGACTTGACTTTGACTCGTATTTCCCTGATCTGAGCGGCTGGACTGGTCAGCTCACTGGACCGGGTCAGTGTGTACTGCTGCAGAGGTAAAACACAGGCTGAAACAACATCTGGGGCACGGCAGTGTTGGTGCAGTAACAAGGGAATATACTGGTAAATCAATATTGTAATCAGACACAAACAGTGCTCCTCGGGGAATCTACCTTAGTGTTGTATGACGGTAGCCTTGTGGTTAAAGCGTTTGCTTCTCACTCCAGAGCCACAGGTTTGGTTCTCCAATGGGTACAATGTGTGAAGCCCATTTCTGGTCCCCTGTCATGATATTGCTATAGTACATCAACCTACTCTCACTATTTGTCCCACCTTTACGCTGTTGGAAACCATTTGCAAGTGTGCCTAACTATGCCATACCTGGCATCCATTAAAGCAATCTTAGTGCTAGGTAAATCATTAGTTTAACACAAGCATACCATTGCAACAGACTGAACAGGACATGTTTATCCCTTACCTGTGATCACTGATTTTCTGTGATCCATGAATATAATTGTGAGCACCATAACCCCCTTTGCACACAATGCTCATTATGGTGTCTTGGCAAACAATAGAGACCGATTATTCTCTGGTGCAGATGTTTTGAACTGAATGTGGACTAGGCCCCTTGTCCTTAAGTTCATAAAACAAATAACTTTTGTCAAATCTCTTAGAAGTTATGTCTTTGTGTCTTGACGACGCAAAGAGTCCATGTTAGAGTATGGAAGCGGAGAATTTATCCAAGTTTTCATTATGGCTCTGCCTTAGTATAAAGCTACTTGTGTGCAAACTAGTTATCACTGGCCTCAACTTACATCATCTTCTTGAGGCATGTAGACAATCTTGGCTCCATCCACAGCCAGTGTAGACAGAGATTGTCGATGGTCCACTGTGATGTTGTCAACTCGTAACATCAAACACACTGGAGGAGAGGCAAACATTCAGTCAGCAACCATGAAACCATGAATATGGCTGTCAACATTTAATTCTGGTACTCACATCTTGATTACATCTGCACTGAGCAATATATGACAGCAGTTAAATAATGAAGTTAATGTGTAAACCTGTGGTAGATATAATGAGCAACAATACGTACAATCAGTGTACCATGGCACTCTAACAACCATGCCACGGAGCCTTCCTATCCAATACATTAAGTCGCCTCTTACAAGGATAGCCATCTTGGAACAAGTTCTACCTCAACATCCTTATGGCTGGTAACTAGCAGAAGAATTTACCGGTACTGGTAAATACAAAAATACAAAAGAGGGCAAAATGGACAAATTAGGGAAACACAGTACAGTATTTATAGATACAGTGGCACATTCCAGCACCGGTAAATACAAAAACACAAAGAGAGTGAAATGGTCAAAATTAGGGAAACGCAACCCAGTATATATAGATACAGTGGCATATTCCAGCACCGGTAAATACAAAAACACAAAGAGAGCAAAATGGTCAAATTAGGGAAACGCAACCCAGTATATATAGAAACAATGGCATAGTCCCGTACCGGTAAATACAAAAACACAAAAGAGGCCGAAATGGACAAATAATGGAATATGCAACAAGTTGCTGCACAAACTAAAATATAAATTCACATTACGGCTGGTAACTACCAGAAGAATTTACCTGGTTCATAATCACCAAAAGATTACAAGTCTGCACTGACCTTTGAAATTATTGCACAGGAATATATTGAGGTCTGACACATCAAACTTGACTGAGATGAGGAACTGATTCAGTAAGGAAGTCGTCGTGTGGGTGGAGGTAGGGGAAGGAGTGTGTGGGGGAGACACAGCCTGGGTGGTGGGGGCAGGTTTGATCTTGTTGAAGCTTGTTATGAGGCTCTGCAGAGAGGTCAGCGTGTTGGTTGACCACTCCAGCTGGACGTTGTCCTTCATGCCTTCTATCTTCAACTCCCGGGCCTAGTTTCTTCATCTGGGTACCAAACAGAACACGTCACACTCACTGAAGCCAGCAGCTCCTGTCGACTCACACTTAGATAAACACGTGTAAGAAACAGATGACTAAATTTATCCATTACCTTAACAGAGGCCCAGATAAGCTGCGTATCCAGGTAAAATACGCATAGAAAATTTTCAATTAAGCATTGAAAAATAATTCTTGCGTACCAATTACGCATTTAAAATGTCAGATACACAAAAAAGTTTAAAACAAATGCGTACAGAATATATTTATAAAAATCGCTTGCGTAATGAAAAAGACATCGATTGCTATCAAGTTGTACTGTTAGTATAGGACTAGTGTTGTACTGTCAGTATTGTTTAAGTGATTTTTTTATGAAATCATTTCCATTATATTGAAGTTGGTTTTGATTAGGTATGATATAAGGCAGGACATACCTGCTTAGTAAACTTACTCAATGACATAATACTTAGGTGAGTAAAATGACTGAAATACGCACATATTTGAAAGCAGTGGGTAACGGAAAATGAAATACCCACTCAACATTCATACCCACTCCAAAAAAATTACAGTGGGTACAGTACGAGCTAAATCTTATCTGGAGCTCTGCCTTAACATGACTATGATAGATAAATTATCTATTTACTCTGCTTTAAAAGTAAACAGCTTCTGAGTGACCGTAAAATTGTGTCTCAGGATCCATAAATACCCATTCTATCTGTACCACTGAACCTTTAAATATGCTACTCAAAAAAGTTTACACACACCAGACTCTCTATTGATAATGGGTAATCTGTCAGCCATGACAGTTAAACTACAGTAGTATTAAAATATTGCCTGTTCTTTAACTGTGGAACAATAGCAAGTAATATAAGTCAAAGACCCTGGGCCCCAAATCACAAAGCATTCGTAACATTACTCTTACCATCAGTATTCCACAATTTACCATAGGCTTACAAATGTTGTAGTGCTATGAACGCTTTCTGGATCAGAGCCCTTATTCTCGAAACATTCGTAGCCCTAAGAATTCTTAACTTTGATCGTAGCCAATGTGTTAAGAATGGGCTTACGGAGTTCGTGGGGCTACGAACGTTCGAGAATAGCTAGCCTGGGCCCACTTGCACAAAGCGATCTTAGCGCTACAGTGATTCTAACTCCCATCCTCTAACATAGGCTTAAGATAGTCGTAGCGCTAAGATCGCTTTTGACAAGTGTGATTAAGTCTAATTCTGACACATTTCGCAACATTCAACAGACTGGAAGAAACCTTATTCATTTTAACCTCATCGATCCACTGACTTTAACAGGCACAACTGCATCCGATATAAAGGTAGGACACAGATATTCAACAGACTGACAACATTTATCTCGTTAAGTTGTCACATTCCCAGCTCTAACCTTGAGTATGAGGATCCCCAGGTAGAATACCTGGTCCCAGTAGTGTTTCTTACGAGACAGGTTGTCAACGGCAACCTTCTTGTCGGCATGGCAACAGTAGATATTTTCCGTTTCCAGCTCACAGGTCATGTCATGTGACTGAGTCCAGGATACCTCTTCTGCCTGCTCACCATGTCCTGTAACAATGGTAACAGCCAAGTGAAAGTAAAGGCCTTTGAGAATTGGGCAGTGTAAAGGGCAGTGTCAACTAACAAAGACAAATTGACTATCTTCTTTATAAGAAACACCCACGAAAATCCGGGTTAGAATTGATCATCAGTAAGTAACCCATGCTTGTCGTAAGAGGCGACTAACGGGATCGGGTGGTCATGTTCGCTGACTTGGTTAACACATGTCATCGTATCCCATTTGCGTAGATTGATGCTCATGCTGTTGACCACTGGATTGTCTGGTCCAGACTGGATTATTTACAGACCAATGCCATATAGCTTAAATATTGCTGAGTGTGGCGTAAAACTCACTCACTCACTCACTGTATAAGAAACAGTTATTATACAAAAACCCACAGAAAACTGCACAGGTATCAAAGAGAAACGAGGCTGTCTCACCATTGAGCCAACAGACATGAGGCTGTCTCACCACTAAGACAAGAGGTGAGGTGAGGTGAAATTGGGTTTAACGTCGTGCTTGAGAATATTCGCTCATATGACGATGTGCATGCGCGTGTATGTGTATGTGTGGCTGCTTGTACTAGTCCAGACTGAAGCTGCTTTTATAGTGCTAGCCCACTGAGATAACACGCCGCAGTGAAGCATGAATGCCCCACTCAGACACATTATACTGACTCCGTGCCGACCAGTCCTTGTTGTACCCATTAATGCCGAGCGCCAAGTACCATATTTTAACGTCTTTTGGTACGATGCGGTCGGGGATCAAACCCGCGACCTTCCCACTAAGACAAGAGACATGAAGTGGACTTACCACTGAGTAAAAAGACATGAGTTTGTCTCACCTTTGAGTCCGGGTTTAAAGAACCAGGTGAGTTTGGACCTAGTGATGCCAAGCCTGAAGCCGGCACAGGACGCTGTAGAGAACATGGAGGACAGGTCTGTCATCACAACCACAGAGTTGCATTTCTTGCCCAGCAACCAAGATGTCAGGAACAACCTGCAACAGCCAACACCTCTTACTTACACATACAGGGGATTCTGTGCAGACATAGCACCATTAGGAAGACCTCCAAGTATAACTGCATGTCCACATTAACATCTACACCTTAATACCTTAACATTTCCAAAGCATATTTATTTTTGTATAAGTCTTGGTGCCTTGTCACCCACAACTGAGCATTTGAAGGCAAACAAATTCCACTTAACACAAAAAGGTAGCTTCTTTGAGTGGTATTTTAGAAGTTGGGCAGTATAATATCGACACACTTCATGGATAACAACTTCTTTTATTACCTGAGTGCAATGTTGTGATACAGATTCTTGTCAATAGAGGTGTTATGAGTACTTGCTAATCACAACCACCTTTTTAGTGCAATTTCTTCAAAACAAAAGAAGACATCCACTATATTTATGGATTAAGCATTACTTCTTCAGGAGAATGTGTGTTAAATTTTTCTGTCTTTATTGTTTTTATATTTGATTTCTTTTAATCTATCACAGTAAACTACGTTATCTCACTTTGTTGGTGATGGACGTGCAGGCTTTGGTGGTGGAGGTGGAGTAACCTCCCCCTGTGACATCTTTGACAGCACCAGGACCCAGTACTGGACCTCTTCGTGATGGTAGTGGAAGAAGCCGTTCAGGACGGAGATGTTCATATTGACCAGGTCCCCCAGGAGCTAAACACAGATCAACATACAGTACTGGATGAGTCCTGTTGACACTCTTGAATGGCCATGAATACCATTACAAACAGTAACAGCTTAAGAGATGAACTAATGTGTACTTAATTTGGAGGTTTCAAATGTACCGGAAGATTTGATACCTGTAAATATCATTTACAATGTACAGGGAATGTGTATCTGTGTTGGATGAGGTTGAAACATTATTTACAGAAGCTTTATAAACTCTGAATGAAAGAACTACATTCGTGAGAAATACAGATGAGTGAGTGAGTGAGTGAGTGAGTGAGTTAGGTTTTACGCCGCTTTTAGCAATATTCCAGCAATATCATGGCAGGGGACACCAGAAATCGGCTTCAACACATTGTACCCATGTGGGGAAGAAATACAGATGAAGGCTGACTGATCAATGAATGGATAGTGTTTTATTCATAGATATCAAAGCAGTGTCCTAGATGAAAATGATAAAATAAGACAAGAGTAATTCCACTGACCTGAGTTTTGATGTCAATCTTTTTCAAGCCAGCAAAGTGGTGCTGGGGAGAACTGGTATAAAAGTCTGGAAATTATGAAAAGAAACACATTAATTCTAGCAATAGTACCTGGTAAGTTACGTTTAGTTAATTACAAAACTTCTGTGAGTAGCTTTCACAGTTAAAAATCTCTGGACATACCTTTCTCAGTCCAAAATCTTTGGACAAATTATAACACAATCATATCTCATATTTTATTTTGATTAGACTCCCTTTCACATCCTTGTTCACACAACAGTGTTGGAATATTCATTTTTCAATCAAGTTACAACCTTGTCTCTTGGTCCAAGATGACATCGTTTGTAATATTTTATTGACACAAGAGTTACAATGGTTGCCAAACTCAAGGCCTTTTTTGCTACAAATTCACATTCAATGCCAGACTGCCTAATGAAGAACTTTCCAAGACCAAATTCAAATTAAAGGTATTTTCAAGGCAAAACTGCAGCAATCAAGGTTGATTCAAAGTCTAGGTATTTTCAAAGCCAATTTTTAAAATTAAAAGTTGATTCAAATTTAAGGTATTTTCAAGGCAGAACCCCCAATTCTAAATGGTATCAAGGGCAAAATGCATGAATCCAGGTTTATTCAAATTCAAGGTATATACAAGCCCAGGCCCCGATTTCTCGAAACAAACTTAAGTCTGAGTTTTGACATAAGTCTGAGTTTTTACTCAAATTTGAGAAAACGCAGGAAAATGCATTTCCCAGAATAAACTGAAATCAATATTAAACTCAAACTTAGTAGACAATTTGAGTTTGGTTGATAGATTACCTAAGTTGTTTGGGCTTTTTTTATTTAAAAAATGCAGTTGAGTTAAAAATTCAGCTGTTTCAAATTGTCAAACTCAGTTTGAAATTTGAGTAAAAACTTAAGTTTGTTTCGAGAAATCGGGGCCAGACTTGGTATTTTCTAGGCCAAACCTAAAATTCAACTTTGATTCACATTCAATATGCTTTCAAGGACTAAGTCATAAGTCAAAGCCTTTATAAGACCATGGCCCCATTCCTCAAAGCAATCATAGTGCTACAAATGCATACCATATATTACCGTCTATAAGCTGACCCCTTAAACTTGACCCTTAAAATCAGTGTCAAAATGGTATGTTTTGTACATAAGCCGATCCCCCACGATGGGGTCCTAATCCAGGCAAACACAGACCACAGACAACTGCCAGTTACCAACAATTTTAACTTTGGTCCACATTATTCAAAGAATTCACAATCATATTGCATCTACTCACGCATCGAAATGAAGTGTAGTTGACAGAAAATGGATAATATATTTTGTTTCGTTAAATATCCTACTTATTGTAGTTGGACGATCACATGTCAACAAACTGGCTTGCTTATTTTACCCCATTCAACAATCACGAACTGATTACCGCCTTGTTTGCCATGGACTGCTAGTTTACAGTAACATCGGTAAAAATGTGTGAATTTAAATGGCTTGCTTATTTTACCCCATTCCATGTGCGTACAACTTCCGCTTACCACGTTGAGGGTCTGTATAACCTTAGTGTTGATTATATATATTTTATATTTATAGAGCAAAAACTGTAATTAAAATTATACAATGCTAGGATATATTTTTGGGGGTTAAATAATAGCACACTGTATTATATTTTACTGATGACTGCGTCAGAATTCACCCCAATATATATTATTATGCATGTTTGAACTTGATCGCCGGGGGAACGTGTGCACAGCTGATTGCTATTTCCGGCTCAAATACACATGGTAATCTTAATCTTAATTAATTTATAGAGTAAAATCTGTAATTAAAATTACACAATGCTAGGATATATTTCTTTGGGTTAAAGAACAGTATTCTGTATTATATTTTACTGATGACTGCGTCAGAATTCATCCTGTTATATTATTGTGCATGTTTGAACTTGATCGCCGGGAAGCGTGTGCACAGCTGATTGCTATTTCCGGCTCAAATACACACGGTTATCTTAATCCCTGCAAATAATACAATGCCCAGCAAATACAACTTAGAAAGGTAAATAATCTTGTCTAGTGATGTTTAATTGCAAATTTGATGTCTTTACAAACAAAGTCGTCTTCTGTTGTTTGTTCACGTGAAGTGATGCAATGTTGTTTTCTCACCCCTGGAAAAAAGTTTGACGAAAGCATAACTCATAAATAAGCCCCTCCCCTTCTACAGACTGCTTTTTTTTATCCTCAAAATTCGGCTTATAAATGGTAATATATGGTAAGTCTTTTTTAAAGTATGGGACTTACGATCTTCTTAGCACTACGATCACATTGAGGAATGAGGCCCATGTCTGCCTTGTCTAAGTTGTTGTGATGATACAGCTACAGCATACGTTATTGTTTAGAACCACACATAATGTTTGCTTGCATTCACATGGTATAGAGGAAGTTTGGCCTACTGGTCGACAGGTGTCGTGTCTTACCTTCCAGCAGAACACTGAGAGTCAGGTCAGTGGCTCGGTCCCGGCTCTGGTTGTGGAATCCCACATGGAACAGCTTAAGTGATACAGACAGGCTCCTGTAATTCATTGGAAACACAATAGTAGGAATATTACAAAGTGTTGTAGAATTTGTGCTAATACTAGTTTGCTATATCCATCAGCTATTTTCAACTGAATACATCACAGAAACATTTCAAGCAAACATATTTCATGACATATGGCATGTGAATAGTTCTAAGAATAAATGTTGAAATGAAAATCAAGTTATGCTTTTATCAGACATGGTTTTGAAAAAAAATGAAAGAATCATTTGTAGAGAACTGTTATGAGGAAAACTATGCATAGTTAATTAATCAATGTTTAAAGGAAAATCATGTAAGTTTTTATTTCAAGACATTTGTTTGTTTATTAATATTAAATAATTATATGTAGCGAACTTTATGAGAAAAAATATGCATAGTTTACCGTTGCTTCTTTTCCCTGACAATCTTCACATCAAGTTCAGTAAAGTCTATACCAACTTCTTGCTGAAATATCATTGAACATTGCATTAGCCTTACTGGACTGAAAACACAAACCACAAATGTGAAAATGAGTTTCTCCATTTGTTGCCATTCGTTGGTTTCACATTATTTTTCGACTCGCTGTGCGCATGCGCAGAGTGTGTAAAAACTATCCACTGGACAACTTCCAGTTTGGTCGTATGCTTTACCGATAGTGTAAACACACTCTAAAGAAAGCAAAAATCAAAACAGATATATGGTTTATGTCGAATTTAAGTGATCTCAATTCATTTATGAATGGAAAGGACCGGGGTTAGTTAAATAAATAGCTTTACGTTTGTTAACAAGCTCTTGTATAAACGCATCTCACCACCACCCGTCCAACGTGCTTCCTGCACATCCCCTTCTCACAACTAAAAAACACATCTCTGATGCAGTTGCCACCAAAATAGGACATCAATTATTGAAAAGCATAGGCAACTGGATGTATGTCCTCAACTATGAACAGTTGTCACACGTAATTAATCTTCATAGAGCTTTTATTTAGAGAGTGTTTACAATATCGGTAATACAACCAAACAGGAAGTTGACCAGTGGATATTTTTACACGCTCTACGCATGCGCACAGCGAGTCGAAAATTAATGTGAAACCAACGAATTGATAATGGTACCATCATATGTTCCAAATACAATGTAATTTGGTCTCTAAACTGCAAGGGTATCAGGGTGAAACTTCTTTGAGTGGCATTTAGAAGCTGGTATGATGAACAGAAACTATTTTTATGGACAGACAACTTCTTTATTGCAATGGATGCATCATTTCAGTGTAGATGCTGACACGGTTATCAAGAGATACACAACAGAGGTGAGGTGAGGTGAGGTGAGGTGAGGTGAGGTGAGGTAGGTGAGGTGAGGTGAGGTGAGGTGAAATGGGGTTTAACGTCGCACTTAAGAATATTTTGCTCATTTGACGACGTGCATGTGTGTGTATGTGCGGCTGCTTGTCCTAGCCCAGACTGAAGCTGGTTTTATAGTGCTAGCTCACTGAGATACCATGCCGTAGTTAAGCATGAATAACCCTTCTCAGACACATTATACTGACTCCGAGTCAACCAGTTTTTGTTGTACCCATCAATGCCGAGCACCATTCAGGCACCAACAAGTACCATATTGTAACGTCTTTTGGTATGACGTTGCCAGGGATCGACCCCGCAACCTTCCGCTCCCCGGCAGACGCTCTAACCACTACACCACGGAGGTGGTCGATACACAACATAATGGACAAGGAGAATATACATAGAACACAAATACCCTTCATATATATTCTCCTTCTCCTGTTTATAAGGATGTGAGGTGAGGTGAGGTGAAATTGGGTTTAACGTTTTACTTGAGAATATTTCGCTCATATGACGATGTGCATGGGTGTGTATATGTATGTGCGGCTGCTTGTACTAGCCCAGACTGAAGCTGGTTTTATAGTGCTAGCTCACTGAGATACCATGAAGCAGTGAAGCATGAATACCCCACTCAGACACATTATACTGACTCCGAGCCAACCAGTCCTCGTTGTACCCATTAATGCTGAGCGCCAGGCAGGGACCAACAAGTACCATATTTTAACGTCTTTTGGTATGATGTGGTTGGGGATCGAACCCGCGACCTCCCGCTCTCCAGGCGGACACTCTAACCACTACACCACGGAGGCGGTCGATACACAACATAATGGACAAGGAAAATATACACAGAACACAAATACCCTTCATATATATTCTCCTTCTCCTGTTTATCAGGATGTGGAGGAGGACAGTATCATGAACAAGTTTGCCTGACATATTCCTCTACTTACAATACTGGAATATTTCTGGAAGTCAATAGGCTTTGGCTGTTCCTCCAAGTTTTCTGTTTCAGTTGGTGCTGAAAATACAATATTTTTACAAAGGTGCATCTCACAACTAAGGAGGGCACTCTAAGATACCTAAAATATCTCTAAAATAAGGGGGGTCACTGTAAAAAAATCAAACATTTATAAACGGACACATCTCACTGAGAGGAGGGATTCCCTGTAAAGTGGCATTTACTGATTTAGACAGTGGCCAACAATTACGTCATCCTGCAGATGAATTATTGTCAGCGAATTAGGAATAACATCATGTAACAACCATATTTTTAAGGAAATAATCTCCCAAAGGTCTGTATGTGTCCTGCTTCACTGACCTATTTGTGCGTCTGCTGGAGCAGCCATGTTGGACTCAATGCTCTGCAGGCTGGCCAGAAATCCTGTTGACAAAATACATATATCACACAATGCAGAGAAATCACCACAAGAAGACAAAGTCATCAATATCCCCCGCAATGGCAAAATACTCTTCATGATTATGTCTACGAGTTATGATGATGTCAAATATTTAGGTGTGTATATAGAAAAGTGGAAGGAGAGTATTGAAAGGTTTTAAAGTTCTGCTCCAGAAAGGAGCACTATCACCAATTTCAGTCTATGTCAAACTTGTTGCCATGGAAAAGCCAAAAATATTTTATTCAGAAATCCAAAACTACCAAAAAAGCACCAGTACACCACCAGATCTATGTATGTGCCAAGTTTGGTGAAGAAACATTGAACGGTTTTAGAGTTCAGCTCCAGAAAAGAGCACAACCACCAATTTCATTCTAAGTCAAACTTGTTGCCATGGAAACGCCAAAAATGTTTTATTCAGAATTCCAAAACTACCAAAAGGCACCAGTTCACCACCAGACCAATCTATGTACCAAGTTTGGTGAAGATATATTGAACGGTTTTAGAGTTTTGCTCCGGAAAAGACAAATGTGCACGGACGGACGGTGTCCATTTTAATACCCCCGCAAAACGCGTTGCGGGGGATAAAAATATTTTATTCAGAATTCCAAATCTACCAAAAGGCACCAGTACACCACCAGATCTATCTATGAGCAAAGTTTGGTGAAGAAATATTGAACGGTTTTAGAGTTCTGCTCCGGAAAAGTGTACTCACACTAATTTCAGGCTAAGTCAAAACTTGTTGCCAAGGAAACGCCAAAAATATTTTATTCAGAATTCCAAAACTACCAACAGGCACCAGTACACCACCAGACCAATCTATGTGCCAAGTTTGGTAAAGAAATAGAGAACGGTTTTAGAGTACAGCTCCGGAAAAGTGTACTACCACCAATTTCAGGCTAAGTCAAAACTTGTTGCCACGGAAATGCCAAAAATATTTTATTCAGAAATCCAAAACTACCAAAAGGCACCAGTACACCACCAGATCTATCTATGTGCCACGTTTGGTGAAGAAATATTTAACGGTTTTAGAGTTCTGCTCCGGAAAAGACAAATGTGCACGGACGGACGGATGGACGCACGCCACGGACGGAGTCCATTTTAATACCCCCCGCAAAACGCGGGATAATCAAAATGGATATCAGTTATATGGACACCTTGGAAAAATGTTATATCAGTTATTGAAGGATAAACAAGACATAAGCCATTTTGAAAACAGTTGATCTGAAAACAGTATTTATATCTTAAACATTCCTAAAGCTGTACGTGTTGGTTAGATGGAAACAACAAGGGAGGTAACTCACCTTCTGTTATCATCATCTGCGGTTTGGATACCAGTACACGAAGAATCTGAAACATGTTACAAACCGATAATACATGTTTGTGTGATTCCTTAGCTGCTCGGGCTTGAAGTTAAAAAAAAACATATGCACAGCTTCAGTTTCACAGCTTCTTTGTCTTTGGAGCAGCACTTCCTTAATTGTACATTCCATTTTCAATTTTCTTGAACACAGTCCCTTATCAGGAAGCTGAACAAAAGTTTTCTGCTCAGCAGATCCTATTTCATGCTGTCTATGACAGGATTCCATCCGTTTCAAAAACAGACCACAGTCTAGAGAATCAAATCCCAGAAGTTCATAATCATTCCCCTTGTGGTTTCAGTGAGATGTCTTAACATTTGGATTTTTGGTTTATCAAAATGTTATTTGACAAATGAAATATTCTGTATAATGGGTTGAATAAAGTCTACCTGCCTGTGGGCCTGACAATCAACAACTCAAAACCAATCTTGAGGAAAGTCAGATAATTTAAACATGGACAGGATGTTTTTCCAAAGTAAAAAAATTAAAAATTTTTACTTAAATATATTTTTTTACTTACAAAGGCTTTATATCCTGACAGAGCAAGACAAACATGTCCCGTAGCTCACCTTCAATTTACGAGGATCTTCTTTGTTAGCTTTGATTTCCGTGAAGAGCGAGACAGACACTTCCCAGAGGCAGGAGGGGGCTGAAGATGGCTCCTAAATCACACATCAATATCTTGTTTGCGGAAACTAACACATGCTGATATCTAATCTTACTACATTTACACATGGCGATATTTATAGTCTGCAGTAACAAACAGGAAATGTAAACTATTTGCGTCCATTCTCAATTTGTTTGATAAAGAACTCATTATTTATATCATTATTCATATATTTAATTGACTCATTATTTCTTATTCGATTAATTTACAACTCTTATGGATGAACATAAGTTTGATTCTTGCTATTACCATGGAAACCAACTCGTGATCCAGAATTTTGAACTTACCTCCTCTACACTTCGATGAGCTTTACATGTGATTCCATTCAAGTTCAAGGACACAAGACAGCTGGAAACAAAGTTATTCTATCTGTTACAGTAGTTTTTCATCAAGGCAGAAAAAATCTTTCAAAATAGAGAAACAATAATCGCAAAAAAGTAAGAAATATTTAAAGAGTTCGTATCAGGTTAATTTCATAAAACACTCTTGATGAAAAAATAACTAATGCATCCACTCAAAAGTGTTCAAACCAAGCAATTTTGAAGTAGTTTTTGTTTCTAACAATTTGCATGAAGCACTTTAATGAAACAACCCACTACAGTCACTCAAACCCTTGATCAATGAGTGAGTGAGTAAGTTTAGTTTTACCCTGCTTCAAGCAATATTCCAGCAATATCATGGCAGGAGACACCAGAAACTGGGTTCACTTGGTCAATGAACTTGGAAAACATGTAGGGTGTAACTGGTTACAGAGAAACTCAATAAATGCCAAATGTGTTCAATTTGCACAGAGTGAGTGGATCAAAATCTGAGAGTACCAGTCGTTTTCCACACAGAGGTCTGCTGCAATCTCCTGGCCTGTGATGTGTATCAGGCAGTCCGGCACCATCGTCTTGAGCAGCAACACTGTCAGGTTCTGTACACGCACACCTAGAAACTGAAACATCGCTACAGTTCAAGCAGTGACGTCCTGATGTTGTGAGATACATTTTATTTTGATATGTTTGTTTATCTATTTATTTATTTAGATCAAATAAACATGGGCATGTAGTGACAATAAACTTTGCTGTGCTAGGACTAAAACCACGGACCTTCTGTGAAGCTGACAAGGTAAGGACGTCATCATTATATGACTGCACACCCTGCTACATACTCCTCCGTGAACAAAATGCACATCCCGGGCATAGCAGTTTACTGAGACCTATATTTTGATAAAAAAAAACATGCTCAGCCCCTTGTTGTGTGCCCATATTGGATTCGAATCACAGGCCTCCTGATCAGAATTCAGATGCCTTGTTCATATGACCAAGAGGTTACCCCATCAGCAAGCTGCCGAGGTAAGTATGTCACGTATGGGATGACTCCATGCCCTTCTATACACACATTATTTAAAAAATAAAGAAACTGGCTGTCCCTGTGTCCATCATGCACTAGTGTTCAAGGGTCTAATATTGCAACTACGAGAACAAGCACCGGTGTCATCTGTGTCCAAGTTTCTAATATTGCAGCCACAACTTACCTGTGCCAGATGAAGCACCGGTGTCATCTGTGTCCAAGTTTTTAATATTGCAGCCACAACTTACCTGTGCCAGAACAAGCACCTGTGTCCAAGCTTCTAATATTGCAGCCACAACTTACCTGTGCTAGAGCAAGCACCTGTGTCATGTCCCTGTGCCTCTGTGTCTGTGGATCTGCCTGTCTTCGTGTCTGCCTGTCTGGCGTCTGTCTGCCCTGGCCATCTCCATTGTCTCTTCCAACATCAGCCTGAACTCGGACATCTTGGATACACACCACAACTGGCTTCCTAACAAACCATGGTCACAAATTAAACAGTGAGTGAGTGAGTGAGTTTATTTTGACACTGCTTTTAGCAATATCCCAGCAGTATCCCTTCAAACATTGTATCCAAGCGGGGACTTGAACCCGGGTCTTTGGCATGATGAGCCAACACTTTAACCACTTGCCCAGCCACCGCCCCACAAATAAAACAGACTCCGAGGGGTCATAATGCCCAAAACAGACATCAAATCTAACAATAATTTAATGACTGAGCAGGCTTCTATACTGATAGCATTACACTTGTGATCCATTTCAAACACAACCGGAATGCAGTGCAGCATAAGGACTTCCTTCCTGTTGTCTTTATACTCAGGAACACATCATTACCAGCCAACATGGCATTCATAAGTCTTCTGATTTGAATATACAGTAGAACATGGATATAACGAACTCCAAGGGACCAAGAAATTTAGTTCACTATATCCGTTGTTCGTTATTCACATTTGACCACCATCTTGGATTGTAGAGATGTAGACAAAATCAGACACGTGACCTAAGGCAGCCAATCATACTACGGCAATGGATACCGTCCTCGTCAACGAAAACGGTTGTTGAATGGGTTAAACACGATATGTTTGTTTTGTTAATTAATTAATGACCATCAATCAATGTTGATTCACCGCCAACAAGATTGATGTATACTGTACCGCTAAGTGGCTGAGCTGACACTGAGTGAGTTCGCTAATCACGTCGTTAATTGGCTCTTTGGGGTAGTAAATCAGTTCGCTATAGCCGTTAATTCGCTACTCACGAGTTCGTTATTCACGTATAATTTTAATGATATTATAAAGGACTGTTGACGGGACTTTTAAATTTGTTCGCTATATCCGTTTGTACGCTATATCCGTGTTCGCTATAACCATGTTCTACTGTAGTACTAAAACAGGGCGCAATTTTGAATGAGTGAGTTTAAGTTTTATGCCACTTTTAGCAATATTCCAGCTATATCATGGCAGGGACACCAGAAATGAGCGTTGAGCGTTACAGATAGTACCCAAGTGGGAAATCGCACTCCATGTCTTTGGCATTACAAGCGAACACTTTAACCACTAGGCTACCCGACCATCCCTCAATTTGAATGTAGCTCTATGTCAACAAACTAGTGAGCACTGTAGGTTCAGAATACATTCAGAATTGACCATTTTAGAATGGAGACACATTTCACAACTGTTACAATGGGCATAGGCGGTTCTTTCAAAGGAGGTAACTCAGTGGTTTACTGACTATAATCAGATCACAATTCTCAAGAAGTCTTGGAAATTTGTAATAGTTATCTTCAAAATATGAAAAGATATATATGCCTACCTTCCATTAAATTTATATTCATAAGAAATATTGAAAGTTTTTTCAAGGCATTTTATCCATCTTCAAGGTTGAATCTATATCTTATGTCAATCCATCAAACACATATTCCATGAAGGCCTCAAAGGGTTAATTGCTATTTCAAATTATCAAAGTAACAAGTAAGCTTTATCTTTCCTGATATAAATACAATCTGTTCAACATTCCATCACTTACTTCACTTCTGGATTTAAAAAGCAGCTAGATAGCCATATTCGGTCAAGTTCCTGTAAAAGATTAAACATATTACATTAACAAGCTTTTATAAAGAAAGACATTTGTGTAGCATTGTCATAATATTTCTACCAAAACAATAAGAATAATCTACTGGAAGAACACACTCACCACACTTAATCCTCTCTTAATGATGATCTGTACATTTCCAAAGTTGAACAGGCCAATCTTCCCAAACTTGACCTGGATGTCAAAGTACTTCTTCAGGATGAGGGAGATCACCCAGGCAATAACCCTGTAAAGAGAGAAACGTTTTAAAAAATGCTTCACTCTAAAAGCCATAACTTGTGTTTTAGCAACACATAAGGTTGTTACCTAGTATATGAAATACTACAACTTGATCTTACTGTACAATAAATACATTTGTATTTCTACTGGACACAGGCTCAGACCAGATGTAATTGTACATGACAAAGACTTAATGGTGGTCCGATTAATTGAAATAATCCAAGATTGGTCACAATGACTAAACGACCAAGCAATTGATAATGTTTTCTCATAATTGAACACAAACAATTTGGAACACTTGTTTGCATTAACAATATTTTTAACACTTGTTTGCATTAACAATATTTTTAACAAGGTTGGTTTTGTCTGTTACATTTCATAAGCACTACAAGCTCGTTATGATTGAATTTATCTTAAAGACTCCAGGAGATTTGTGTTCCTAACATACTAGTCATCCTTTAAAGATGTGAAATTTGCAGATGCATTTTGTGCAATATGCAAAATTATCGAAGGAACTATATGGTTTTTCTCTATTTTTTGTGCATTAACAAACATAGCCAGGAGAATTTGATAAATGACGCTAATCAATTATCCTCAATAATTGATCGGTTGTAATGAACCAATCATCAATTGTGAAATTTTAACCAATTCCCAACACTAGCTTAGACCACAGGTAATTTTACTTGGCACAGGCAATATTCCACTTAAATAACAGGAGTCTGTAAACAATTAAATCTGGGCCAGAAATCCCAATGATTGACATGATGAGTAGTGATGAAGCAGGCATCAACCCCATCAGTGAGTCTGACCACTGAACCTGTTGGTTGCGTCTTAGACAATGATAGGTTGCTGAAGACCAATTCCTCCTCCGACATTTCCAAGCTGGCCATGTAAGTCAATGTTCATCAGCCAGGTATATCTATACAAAACCCTTTATTTTCATTTATATTATCTTATAACAAGCAAAGGTTGCTGAAGACCAATTCCTCCTCCGACTTTTCCAAGCTGGCCATGTAAGTCAATGTTCATCAGCCAGGTATATCTACATGTATATTAGACTTTAATTAACCAATCACAATCCAGTGTTTACTGAAGTCATGGTAGAATTTATTTTCATTAATATTATCTTATAACAAGCAAAGATTGCTGAAGACAATTCCACCTCCGATTTTTCCAAGCTGGCCATGTAAGTCAATGTTCATCAGCCAGGTATATCTATACAAAACACTTTAACAATTTAGTGACTTAAGCCACATCTTATAACAAGCATAGGTTGCTGAAGACCAATTTTATCCCAGATCTATTCAAAGGTCACAAGTGAGTTGATAATTTAAAATATGGAATATATATGAAGTATAACAAGAAGACAAAGTCATCAATATCCCCCACAATGGCAAAATACTCTTCATGATTATGTCTACTAGTTATGATTGTCAAATATTTAGGTGTGTATATAGAAAAGTGGAAGGAGAGTATTGAAAGGTTTTTAAAGTTCTGCTCCAGAAAGGACACTATCACCAATGTTCTATCTTGTTGCCAAGGAAATGCCAAAAATATTTTATTCAGAAATCCAAAACTACCAAAAGGCACCAGTACATCACCAGATCTATGTATGTGCCAAGTTTGGCGAAGAAATATTGAACGGTTTTAGAGTTTTGCTCCGGAAAAGTGCACTACCACTAATTTCTGTTTTAGTCAAACTTGTTGCCATGGAAATGCCATAATATTTTATGCAGAATTCCAAGACTACCAAAAGGAACCAGTACACCACCAGACCAATCTATGTGCCAAGTGACTGATGGACTGAGTTTGGTTTTACGCCGCTTTTAGCAATATTCCAGCAACATCAGCAATAGAAATGGGCTTCACAGTACCCATGTGGGGATTCAACCTGGTCTTCGGTGACGAAATAGTCTGTACTAGGCTACCCCATCAAGGTTTTAGAGTTCTGCTCTCGAAAAGACCAATGTGCACGGACGGGGGCCTTGAACGGACGGAGTCCATTCCAGCGTTGCAGGGGATAATTAACAGTGAGTGAGTGAGTGAGTTTAGTTTTACGCTACACTCAGCAATATTCCAGCTATATGGCGGCGGTCTGTAAATAATCGAGTCTGGACCAGACAATCCAGTGATCAACAGCATGAGCATCGATCTGCGTATAATTAACAACAAACTGAGAGCATGTTACCATGGTAACAAGAAAAAGAACCCAAGGGTATTTTAATAACTTGGTTTACAAA
The DNA here is from genome assembly GCF_003918875.1 of Haliotis rubra. Classification (NCBI taxonomy): domain Eukaryota; kingdom Metazoa; phylum Mollusca; class Gastropoda; order Lepetellida; family Haliotidae; genus Haliotis; species Haliotis rubra. The sequence goes on along the minus strand of NW_025767657.1, from coordinate 1,648,269 downwards.
TTTTCAACAGAAGACAGTTCTTATTTATCTACAAGAACTTCCTTTTTATTTCAGAAGTTAGTTAACAGGACTGGTGAATTTATTACAGTCCCAAATGATTTGATATCTTACAAAAATTGTTATTTTTGACTGTTAGTCAAAAAGAAAATATTCAGCAGTTCAGTCACTTCAAAGAAATTTGAATAAGTGGACGTGGTTTAGAAAGTTTACAGTGCTTAACTGTCTTAAGACTTGAAAAATACTCAAACAAATGTACAGCTAAAGACATATAAAAAGCCCAATATTATTAGCAATCAAATTTCCTACACATCACAAAGCATATATGTCTTCTATTTTGTTTGTTTCAAAACTGTTATCTTTTTGTGAATTAAAACCTACACAAGGAAATACAAGGCAAACATTTTCTTTTCATGTTATCTGATCATTCTCCTAATCTGACGAGAAGGAAGTGTTACTATAATAATCTATCTCTTTCATTCAGAATGATATGCAGCTAACTCTGTGAAAATATTTCAATGTCAATGAAAGCTTCAACTCTATAGTCAAATAACATGCCGTGACAGCCTATTCATGTAACTGCATGTGTAAACAGGTCTTAATGTAATAAATTTAATTTAATCTCGTAAAGCTGTTAATTTGCTCATAATTATCATAAAGTGACAATGCTGGGATGGTGTATTAATATTAATGTGTAGTAGTTATGAATCTATTTACAAATATCAAGGGTTAATATATTGAATAAATTCTTTTGGGACAGAATGTGTCTCCATTGCTACTTGTAAGACCTGGCTAGCTATTCTCGAAAACGTTCGTAGCCCTGTGAACTTCGTAAGCCCATTCTTAACACATTGGTTACGATCAAAGTTAAGAATTCTTAGGGTTACAAACTTTTCAAGAATAAGGGCCCTGGATCACATTTGCCACGCGCGTCGTATGATAAAGTAGTCTACGATTTTCCCTACGATATTTTAGGCATCATAGGTGACCGTGGACTATGACGTTTGTGTTCACATTGTCTACGGACATCATGCAATTTCCTTGGGGACAGGCCAAGGTAAACCTGCATGGAAGCTGCACAGAAATCGTACGGAGATCGTATGGAGATCTTACAGAGGTCGCAGAGAGATCTTACAGAGGCCGCATGGTGATCGTGTGCTGGCCATGCGCTGGTCATGCGGATATCCCACGATCCTTTAGTTAAAAAATATTGTGCATTTACCACACAATCAAAGTGCGGGTTCTTTGCCGGGACCTGCAGTGCCCGTGCGATACCACCTATGGGCTATGGGCTTACGATTATTTCAGTTTTGTCAAACCCCGCTGTTTGACAAAATCATAGAGGCTATGACACCTGTAGAATCGTGTGATAATTGTACGGCTGCCACCAGTCGCCGCACGGCGACCGCAAGGAAATGGAACTACGGGCAGTTCACGGGCACCCTTGACCCGTCGTAGTCCAAATGTGAACCAGGCATTACTGACGATATAACTGAGAGCTAGAGGGGATTGTGGGTAAACTTGCTCCTTAGTGAACAATGTTGGTTGTAATAGACAACCAGCTGGATTGGGTGGTCAGGCTTTGTGTCTTTGTTGGTGATGTTTACATACTACATGACATGGACTGTTGCTAACATCAGTCACTACATTATCTGGTCCAGGCTCAATTATATATGGTCTGCCATGGAATACTACTGAGTTCAGAATTAAACAACATACAAACACACACTAATTAAAACAAAGTTGTTGTTAAACGCCACAATCAGCAATATCCAGCTACATGACAGAAGTCTGTAAGAAATAGTGAGTGAGTGAGTGAGTTTAGTTTTACGCCGCTTTTAGCAATATTCCCGCAATTTCTCGTGTATCAAGGCGAGGGGACACCAGAAATGGGCTTCACACCTTGTACCCATGTGGGGAATCGAACCTGGGTCTTCGGCTACCCCACCGACTGACTGAGTTTTAGTTTTCACCGCTTTTAGCAATATTCCAGAATATCCACGGCGGGGACTTAACGGCTTTAACTACTAACCACTAGGCTACCCCACCGCCCCTATAAGAAATAGAGTCAGGACCAGACAACCATGTGATTCACTTCATAAGCATTCATGATTTTTATCAATGTAATGAATATTAAACAGTAATCATTAAAATAATTTATACACATTTGTAGCCAAGCAACACAGAATTCAATCAGTATCTTCTCATACTATGCACTGCTGAAAAATTAACAAAAAACATTTTCCAAATTTAAATCAGCAATAAATTATTTTAAAAGAAATATGTGGGAGTAATATATTCAGTTACTCATAATGAATCATTATCATGATGTCATGATTTCCTGCTGACGATAGATTAACATCACTAAAGTGTATAGGAGAAATACACTGTTTCCTCGTTTTTCATTTGAAGATTGAATTATCACTGTGACAATAACTTTCAGATCTAGTGACTCAATATTATTTTTAACCCATCAGCTGATCATTTTAATTACAATACAGTATTTATTAGTACTTGGTGCAAACATCTTAAAATGGTACACTTACAATAAAAAGGAGGCAGAGGATGGTATTATTTAATTTTGAAAAAAATAATTGTTTTGGGATTAAATGATTAAATGTGAGTTATGTCTCTGAAAAAAATCAGGCGCCAAGTAAATATCTGTCATTTTTACAAATAGTTTCATTTTTACAAATAGTTTCATTTTACACGCTGGATATCAGTTCATTATGGCTCAAGAACATGCAGGTGGTACAAAAAAGTGAGAAATAAATCAAATATTGCTGAAAACTGACAGTTCAACACGTAATAAGAATCATTTACATTAAAAATGAGGGCTCGTGGCAAACTATCATCATCTTATTCACAAATTGGGTTTCTTAAATTTGGTGTTATTTTAACATATTTTTCAATTCCATCATGTAAAACTTACCACTAAAGCCATTAACTATTAACTAACCATAAAGTCATTATAAAACATTAAAACCATTAAACATAGATGGGAATATCAGTGACCAAGACATTCAAATTGGTTCAACAAACAAACAAAGTTCTTATATTAATAAATTCAGAGATATGTTACTGTTAACAGAGCATGAATGGGTATCATGGAACAATTTAAGCCTCCATTCTCTTTTATTGGTTATTAGTGAAATACAAGTCACCTTGGCAAAGCCAAACAGTTACAAGTATAACAAAATGAACAGGCAATTTTGGGAACCATTATGACCATAATAAAATTAATTGGGAATTAGGGAATTCTTACAGACATTTCCTGCAGACTTGAGGTGGAATAATGGCCAAGGAAGGTCTAGATGAAACCCTGGCTCAAATATTAGACAGTCCTATAAAGCTTCAGCAGGTATTTACATGACGCGAATTCCTGCGTCCTATACGCATACAAATTGACAATGGACGCAACCAAATTTATTAGCGCATCCACAGGGACTCAGAAAAAGTCCAAATACTTTTTGTAAAAATTCCAATCAAGTGACAATAAGTTATCACTGAGTTTGCTACTAGCTGGGTTATGGTATTATTTGCAATATAATTACTTTAACAATTAATGTGAGGATCATGATACACAATGCAATAACAGTATTGATAATAATATTAGTGTCTGGACCCCCATTTTGTTGCCCAAGGCCCCTGGAAATTAAGAGTATGAGTCCCAGAGACCCTCAAATACAGGACTCCATGTAAATCCCTGCTTCAGCTATAAAAGTAAGAACAGTGTCTAAGATATTACAGTTGATTGCATCCTGAAGGGTTCTGCATCCTTAGAGATCAGCTATAAGTTGGTGGAGCAGGGGTGGAAATAACTTTAAAATTGCTAGTGTACTCCGGTACAGTGGCACATGTAAAATCACTTGCCGTCCGTTTTCTTGTTGATTTTTAAATAAACAACATGATTAATATTGGAAAGTCAACTGGACACCAGTACAGTGTGATATACAAATTTGCTTGCCCAACAGAAAAAAACACTGGACTCGGACGTCGGGCAGTGGGTTATTTCCACCCCTGTGGAGAAGTAATACACTTGTTTCATATTTTAATAACTGGGACAAGTTATGCACAACCACACATTCAAAAACAGTAAGTTGAACTTCAAACTGCATTGATCAGTATTTCAGTTACAGTTGGCAATCAACACAGATCATAGAGATTAATAATCAGGAACTAAATATCAATCAATAATAACAGAGAAGTAACGTAAAAAATGCAAAAAAATATATATAAGAAATCATATGTCACACACTGGTGAGTGGTGACATATTTAGGCATGGATTAACAACAACACAACGTCCTGAACATAATTCAGAAGCAGCCGATAGACAGAGAAGTATATTTCTGTACTGTGTGAGCAAATTAACACAATACGAGCTTATCCATGCCACAATTTTCAGATCAATAACTATTAATAATTCTTCAAATAAATGACATTTCTGATTATTGATCTTAGCACTACATTTATCAAAAGTCTTTGTTAAAGTCTGGCAGTCACGATCACCTAATCTGGCAGTCACGATCATCACTAGGACTTTGACTGTTATAAGTCTTTGTTAAAGTGTGGCAGTCACGATCACCTAGGACTTTGACTGTTATATAATTCTATGTTAAAGACTTTGACTGTTATAAGTCTTTGTTAGTCAGTCACTCATCACCTAGGACTTTGAGTTTGACTGTTATAAGTCTATGTTAAAGTCTGGCAGTCCATCACCTAGGACTTTGACTGTTATAAGTCTATGTTAAAGTCTTTGGCAGTCGATCACCTAGGATCACCTAAGACTTTGACTGTTATAAGTCTATGTTATCACCTAAGACTTGGCAGTCCACGATCACCTAAGACTTTGACTGTTATAAGTCTTTGTTAAGGTCTGGCAGTCACGTCACCTAAGACTTTGACTGTTAGTTAAAGTCACGATCACCTAAGACTTTGACTGTTATAAGTCTTTGTTATAAGTCTATGGTCTGGCAGTCACGATCACCTCAGACTTTGACTGTTATAATGTCTCTGGCATGTTAAAGTCTGGCAGTGTTAAAGTCTCAGACTTTGACTGTTATAAGTCTATGTTAAAGTCTATGTTAAAGTCTGGTTATATCATCACCTAAGACTTTGACTGTTATAAGTCTATGTTAAAGTCTGGCAGTCACGATCACCTAAGACTTTGACTGTTATAAGTCTATGTTAAGGTCTGGCAGTCACGATCACCTCACGACTTTGACTGTTATAAGTCTATGTTAAGGTCTGGCAGTCACGATCACCTCAGACTTTGACTGATATAAGTCTATGTTAAAGTCTGGCAGTCACGATCACCTAAGACTTTGACTGTTATAAGTCTTTGTTAAAGTCTGGCAGTCACGATCACCTAAGACTTTGACTGTTATAAATCTATGTTAAAGTCTGGAACTTAGGACCATCTTAAGAATTTCAATGTAGTAAGTATGTTAGGTCTAAAAAGAAATGTTGTGGTACCAATTACCTGACCGACCCTTGAATTCTGGTGCCGACCCTATTTTATTTAAGCAGACTGAATAAATTAAGCTTTCAGATACCATTGTTTTTCCCCGTTGCAACAGATATCGGTCATTCTGATAGAGAAAGTCAATATGATAGCCGCAAGCTTGATTCAATAAACAATTACACATTGATACATGGGTTATTAGTTTGTACTTTCCTTCTTAAAAGATATGTAAAAAAAAATTTCCTACCCACCCACCCTAAATTTTAAACAGGTGTAATCGGAACCACAACATCTTTTTTATTTGGCCTTAAAGTCTGGGACTTATGATCGTCTTATTTCATTTAATCGGACCACCACTAGTTTAAACATGATGACACTAAATCAGCCAGGCCACCCAGCATCTCCGTTAACGGTTGTCTCCCAAAACATCCCATAACCCCTACAGCCCAATACCCTTATAGTGTAGGCCTTGGGTGTTAAATAGATCATAAAATGGCTCACAAGGTGATACAAGCATGAAACTTGGCACAAATGTTCATGAGAACCTACTGAACAATTTCATGGATGGAGCCACTCAGATTTCAGTATAGCATAGCAACGGTTGCTAGGCAAAGCATTTTCCTTAGCAACCGGCACCAATGATGCAGTTTCTGAACAATTGTGAGGTGCTATGATTCTGCATCGCAACTCATTGTTCTAAAATCACTGTAAAATGATTGAAGAAGTTTTATGCTAGCAATATGTGTGATACTGACTCACCTGATGTCATTCAGGCCATCCGGAATTGTTGCTGTCATATAAAAACTATGAGATTTCGCTTTCGTTCTTGTTGAAGACATCATAGCTCATGTGAGGTAAAGATGGCTACGAAAAGCTGGTATATCACAGCCCTGTCTTTATTTTATTTTTGCGTAGGAATTGTTCTTTTTGGAAATTAAAAGCACCTTAACAGCAAAACTAATAAACTTCAGCTCACTACCGAATACAAAGCAACTGAAACTGTCATTAAGTGAGTTAAAGCCATGATGCCACTACCAAAACCTTAGGCATTGTCACAGTCAGTTGTGCATGTACAGTGCAGTTTAGATGTACACGAACACATTAGCAGGTGCTACACAAGATCCGACAAGAACATTTCAGCAGCTCTGGACAGGTGTAAGAGGTGATCGGGATCGGGTGGTCAGGCTCGCTGTCTTGGTTGACACATGTCATCGGTTCCCAATTGCGCAGATCAATGCTCATGCTGTTGATCACTGGATTGTCTGGTCCAGACTCGATTATTTACAGACCGCCGGCATATAGTTGGAATATTGCTGAGTGTGGCGTAAAACTAAACTCACTCACTCACTCTGGACAGCTTCGGGAAAGTGTCACAAGAGGCTTCCACTGTTCTGGGCAAGTCCATCCCCACTCAACAGGAGAGGGCACCTGCCGATATGGCCCTGTGGTGCAGCCCCAGTAATGCCAACCTTGCAATACTGCCCTCTTGATATGTTGCTGTAGGGCAGCCTTGGTTGGAGGAAGACCTGACATCTGACGTCCTTTGTGAATGAATACGTTCTTTCGGACTTCATTGATGAAAGAACATGTTGCTGTCCTGTCATAAAGGAGTATGGTGAGGTACTCCAGAAAAGCCTCTGTCTCTTCAGCAATTTGCTCAGGTGCATTGTCCAGCTCATACAAGGTTGCAGTGAATTCATCATGTGTCTCCCAGACTTTCCATGCAGTCTTCTTCAAAACTGGACAAGATGGGACACAGTATCACAGTCTGTGTAAGCATGAAACATAGGAAGCGCCAAGGATCTTTGTGGACCAAGTGAAATACATATCTCATGAGCTGAAGTGCACCTAAAGTCCTTTCCACAACCAAAGGCAATCCAGAGTTCTATCTGTTGTGTCTGCGCCAGCTGCTGCACAACAGCCACTGCCAATACTACCACATCGGTATCTACAGTTCGAACAAAGATCTTGTGGAAGCCCTGCATAACAGCATCTCTGACATGCACCATTATCCTGGAATCTGCTTCCTCGTGGTTGCAGGGAGTACAGGGAGTATAATAATAATAAATAATAATAATGTGTCCATTTATATAGCGCCAAACTCCACACTAGGTATGCTCATAGCGCTAACAATCAAGGCACAGCACATTATTACCCCGGATAACCCAAGCTGCCTGTTAGGCGCTAGAAGGTTATAGTCATATGACTTTTTCCACCGGGTACCCATTTTCCTGATGGGTGACCAGAGACAATTTTGAACAAACTCACTTGCCTAAGGTGAGACCACATGTGTCACATGTGCTTCGTTGTGGGGCAGGACTCAAGTCCTAGAAACTCTCATGAGTCAAGCTGCCAAACACGGGTCATCCATCCAAGGACTCTCCGAGCTTGAGCTTTGAGCACAGGACCACGCGCCACCACATAGTATAGTATAGTGACACCATCAGTAACAATGAGATGCTGGTCTGTCGATGTCTTTGCCATTAGTTCATTATTCAGGACTTTGAACAAGTCAGTGTTGTTCTTGCTCAGGCAAAGGAACTGTTGCCAGTTCTTTGGTGTGGGGTAGACTCCCCAACCCATCTGTGTTGAATAGGGCCACTGGCACGCTGTTCTCTTGTCTGTGCCTTGAGACTGTTATCAAAGTAGTGGTCCCAAACATGCACTGGTTGGATGGGCATATCGGGTTCGAGTCACATGTGATGCCTTTAGGAAGGATTCTGCAATACCCAACCACTCCCCTCCAGCCAATGACCCAACACTTTGAAACCTGTCATTTCTGTGTGGAGGCCTCCCAGCAGTATGACAAACTTGTCCTCACCATGTCGAGGCCTCCCAGCAGTATGACTAACTTTGTCCTCACCATGTGGAGGCCTCCCAGCAGTATGACTAACTTTGTCCTCACCATGTGGAGGCCTCCCAGCAGTATGACTAACTTTGTCCTCACCAAGTGGAGGCCTCCCAGCAGTATGACTAACTTGTCCTCTCACCATGTGGAGGCCTCCCCAGCAGTATGACAACCTTGTCCTCACCATGTGGAGGCCTCCCAGCAGTATGACTAACTTTGTCCTCACCATGTGGAGGCCTCCCAGCAGTATGACTAACTTTGTCCTCACCATGTGGGAGGCCTCCCAGCAGTATGACTAACTTGTCCTCACCATGTGGAGGCCTCCCAGCAGTATGACTAACCTTGTCCTCACCATGTGGAGGCCTCCCAGCAGTATGACAAACTTGTCCTCACCATGTGGAGGCCTCCCAGCAGTATGACAAACTTGTCCTCACCATGTGGAGGCCTCCCAGCAGTATGACAAACTTGTCCTCACCATGTGGGAGGCCTCCCAGCAGTATGACAAACTTTTCCTCCCATCACCATGTGGGAGGCCTCCCAGCTTCCAGTATGACTAATTTTGTCCTCACCATGTGGGAGGCCTCCCAGCAGTATGACAAACTTGTCCTCACCATGTGGAGGCCTCCCAGCAGTATGACAAACTTTGTCCTCACCATGTGGAGGCCTCCCAGCAGTATGACAAACTTTGTCCTCACCATGTGGAGGCCTTCCCAGCAGTATGACTAACTTTGTCCCTCACCATGTGGAGGCCTCCCAGCAGTATGACAAACTTTGTCCTCACCATGTGGGAGGCCTCCCAGCAGTATGACAAACTTGTCCTCACCATGTGGAGGCCTCCCAGCAGTATGACAAACTTGTCCTCACCATGTGGAGGCCTCCCAGCAGTATGACAACCTTGTCCTCACCATGTGGGAGGCCTTCCAGCAGTATGACAACCTTGTCCTCACCATGTGGGAGGCCTTCCAGCAGTATGACAAACTTGTCCTCACCATGTGGAGGCCTCCCAGCAGTATGACTAACTTGTCCTCACCATGTGGGAGGCCTCAAAGCAGTATAACAAACTTGTCCTCACCATGTGGAGGCCTTCCAGCAGTATGACTAACTTGTCCTCACACCATGTGGAGGCCTCCCAGCAGTATGACAAACTTGTCCTCACCATGTGGGAGGCCTCCCAGCAGTATGACTAACTTGTCCTCACCATGTGGAGGCCTCAAAGCAGTATAACAAACTTGTCCTCACCATGTGGAGGCCTCCCAGCAGTATGACAAACTTGTCCTCACCATGTGGAGGCCTCCCAGCAGTAAGGACAAACTTGTCCTCACCATGTGGAGGCCTCCCAGCAGTATGACTAACTTTGTCCCTCACCATGTGGAGGCCTCCCAGCAGTATGACTAACTTTGTCCTCACCATGTGGAGGCCTCCCAGCAGTAAGACTAACTTTGTCCTCACCATGTGGAGGCCTCCCAGCAGTATGACTAACTTTGTCCTCACCATGTGGAGGCCTCCCAGCAGTATGACTAACTTTGTCCTCACCATGTGGAGGCCTCCCAGCAGTATAACAAACTTGTCCTCACCATGTGGAGGCCTCCCAGCAGTATGACAAACTTGTCCTCACCATGTGGAGGCCTCCCAGCAGTATGACAAACTTGTCCTCACCATGTCGAGGCCTCCCAGCAGTATGACTAACTTTGTCCTCACCATGTGGAGGCCTCCCAGCAGTATGACTAATTTTGTCCTCACCATGTGGAGGCCTCCCAGCAGTATGACAAACTTGTCCTCACCATGTGGAGGCCTCCCAGCAGTATGACTAATTTTGTCCTCACCATGTGGAGGCCTCCCAGCAGTATGACAAACTTGTCCTCACCATGTGGAGGCCTCCCAGCAGTATGACTAACTTTGTCCTCACCATGTGGAGGCCTCCCAGCAGTATGACTAACTTTGTCCTCACCATGTGGAGGCCTCCCAGCAGTATGACTAACTTTGTCCTCACCATGTGGAGGCCTCCCAGCAGTATGACAAACTTGTCCTCACCATGTGGAGGCCTTCCAGCAGTATGACAACCTTGTCCTCACCATGTGGAGGCCTCCCAGCAGTATGACAAACTTGTCCTCACCATGTGGAGGCCTCCCAGCAGTATGACAAACTTGTCCTCACCATGTGGAGGCCTCCCAGCAGTATGACAAACTTGTCCTCACCATGTGGAGGCCTCCCAGCAGTATGACTAACTTGTCCTCACCATGTGGAGGCCTCCCAGCAGTATGACAAACTTGTCCTCACCATGTGGAGGCCTTCCAGCAGTATGACAACCTTGTCCTCACCATGTGGAGGCCTCCCAGCAGTATGACAAACTTGTCCTCACCATGTGGGAGGCCTCCCAGCAGTATGACAAACTTGTCCTCACCCATGTGGAGGCCTCCCAGCAGTATGACAAACTTGTCCTCACCATGTGGAGGCCTCCCAGCAGTATGACTAACTTGTCCTCACCATGTGGAGGCCTCCCAGCAGTATGACAAACTTGTCCTCACCATGTGGAGGCCTCCCAGCAGTATGACAACCTTGTCCTCACCATGTGGAGGCCTCCCAGCAGTATAACAAACTTGTCCTCACCATGTGGAGGCCTCCCAGCAGTATAACAAACTTGTCCTCACCATGTGGAGGCCTCCCAGCAGTATGACAACCTTGTCCTCACCATGTGGAGGCCTCCCAGCAGTATGACAAACTTGTCCTCACCATACAGTGTTGGCAACGACCACTGTAGTTGTTTCAATTTGGCATATAGAGGTTAATCTACGCTTATCACTGGTTGGAGTCTGGCCAGGATTAACGTGTTGCACAGCTGACCTCAGGATTTCAAAGCAATGCCGAAGCATGGATGTGAGCTGGCTTCCTCTACAAAAAGAGGCAGCATGGCACTGATACATTGTAGAATGTTTAGATCCTGTACTGTGCTGGCATGGCATGCTGCCCAATACAGAGTGGACTCTGCAGATACTTCATCATCATGATGCATCTTGACATGACTCAGCCAGTCATATTCTTTTTCCTTCTCCTTAGACATGGTGTTGTTGGATGAGGTCAGATTACCAGTGATTTTCAGAACAAAGACATCACTTGTTGGTAGACCTGTAGGCTGTATTTCTATGTGATGGGCAAGTTTGTCATCTTTCTCAGCCCCTTCTCTTGGGTTATTGAATTAGTGAAACCTCGGCCATTGTCCCCATCCCCATTGACATCTTGCAGGGTGAGATTCTGGAATAAGGACAAGCTGGTGCCATGGAATGAACTTGTAGAGGTAGGGTTATGATCGATGTTGTCCGCAGCACTCGTGATGAAGTGACCCTTTTCGAAGTTGGGGAGGGCAAACTGTGCCAATGTGATGGTAATAGTCCAATACATTATTGCCCAATGATGTGATCAAGTCCATTGTACAGCGATATACCAAGGGCAAAAAAAACACCAATCGTTACCCTTGGCTCGACTCTATATCTACTAACTACCAACTACAGTTAACTAGCTAATGGACATGGGACTGTTAGACAGCATTTGGGATAATAAACTTAACTATACTGCAACTACAAGTCTAAAGCGTTAGTACGAGTATTTAGATCAGCTGACACTGAAGTCCATGCTGAGTTACACAGCTGTGATGTCACCAGTAAACTGGTTGTGTGCGGACATTCACTTTATTTATAAACTTTTACTAACGTGTACAGAATTCAGGTTTTGCATTTGCTAAGATATGATCATCTTGGATTTTTGGAGGCAATCATGCAGTGCTGGGCACATACACTTAAAATAAAGACAGGGCTGTGATATACCAGCTTTTCGTAGCCATCTTTACCTCACATGAGCCATGATGTCTTCAATAAGAATGAAAGCGAAGATTTTAACTCATAGTTTTCATATTACAGCAACAATTTGGATGGCCTGAATGACATCAGGTGAGTCAGTATCACTCATATTGCTAGCATATAACTTCTTCAATCATTTTACAGTGATTTTAGAACAATGAGTTGCGATGCAGATTAGCACCTCACAATTGTTCAGAAACTGCATCCTTGGTGTGGGTTGCTAAGGAAAATGCTTTGCCTAGCAACCGTTGCAATGCAACACTGAAATGAGTGGCTCCACCCCTGAAATTGATCAGTAGGTTCTCATGAACATTTGTGCCAAGTTTCATGCTTGTATCACCTTGTGAGCAATTTTTTGCACCTATTACCTAGACTACTACAATTAGCTAAAACAACATGCAGCATTTACCTGTCTGGCATAATGAACTGACCCAAAGGAGAGATTACAGGGTGGAGTATACAACGGCATTCAAAAAGTAGTCAGCCTAACTATATTCGCAATGTCCGTTTGAAAAGCTTCTATTTTATTTTGAAGAAATTATTAGCAAAACAATATCCAAAAGTTTACATATCACAACACTATGAGGTATAGTATTTCTTTATATATACATGTATATAAAAAGTTGAAAAAAAAAGAAAAACGATCTATCATTTGAAACCTCTTGGATAATGGTAAGCCCTCAGATAATATCATATAAAATATGTTCAGTATAGCATTGAATGACTACTCGTCATAATCAACATTCAAAGATTTGGATTGTTTGATTTACATTTAGACAGGGTCTGTTTTTCAAGACACCACCATTTTAATCTTTCAAAAACTGTGTGCAGATATTCAAGCTGGCACTGGTTACAATATATTGAGAATGAAACATGAGAATAAGTTATGTCCTTATGATTACGTCATCTGAAAGGGGTTGGGTAGTGTCTCCAAAACAAGCTCTTTGAGTAAACATGAAGGGGGAAGTCACTTTAACAAGCAACTGTAGTTTCAAATTGCCTTTTTATGCACTTTATCTAAGTTTGATTCTAGCGGACTTCTACCCATCTCAAACACACAAAATGTTCCTTGCATATTTTGTTTCATGAAGTTTGTGATGCATTTATTGCAGATTTGGCATTTTGGGGGGGTCCAAGATAAAAAGTCAACAAAATGGGGATCGTGAGGCTGGAACATAGCAAAACCAATTTGCTTGAGTTTGACAGATAATATGTAGAAAAATAAAACATAAAAAACATTCAATATGTTATGACATAATGATATTTAATGAAGTTAATTAACCCTTAAAATTATTGAACTTTTCAAATTTTGTTATCATCCATTAAAACTATTCTCTCAAACTCTTAGTTTAGTTATTGCTCATTAAAATCATTCTCTCAATTGCTAAGTGTTTGGGCTGGTCCATTGTATGAAATAGGTAACAGGTAGGAGATTAGCAGTGCACTGGACCATTAACTTTGTTGTTATAAGCTGTAGGGGTTATGGGATGTAGGGCTTTTGGGAGGTTACCCCATTAACATTTCAAATTGTCAGTCTGAGACATAAATATCTACACGTACACGACACGATGAAAAACTGCCATCATCCACTTGAAGATCTAAATGGCAATATTAATTGTAATGCACTTTGACCAGCTGAACATTAGCAATTCCTAGCTCTATAAAATAGACCCGATGTTAAACCTGAGATTATCTGATATTATATCGAAATTGTGAGCTCAGTTTTCGACGTCATTATTCGCAGTTGAACACGGATGACATATTGCCAAGTGGTACAATATGGTTGCATAGTGTGGGACCATACATGGCACCAACAAGGTTTTACATGACAGGCAAATGTGCTTAATGTAGAGAATGGACACAAAAATTAAATTCACTGCATCCAGAGGGATGCACATTATTATTCACTTAACCCACACCACATCTATTACTTTGCTGAGTGTTTGGTTGTTTCTTTCAGAGCAGTTACGTGCATCATTTCATCCACCAGTCCACATAATCAATGATTCATTCCAGGCTCTGAATATAATATCAAACCTTACAGTTCTCTACACTGTTCCTTCACAGGACCCTCATATGGTCTGCAGGGACCCTTAAAACTTATAATTAGGGGCCCCTGAAGCAAAACCCTGCACCAAGATGGTTCTGCAGTAATTTATCCAGAATTCTAAACTTGGTGCCCCTGGCAATAATATTGGGGAACAATGTTATTTTGTTCCATTTTGGATATTGTATCTTGATACTGCTTCCAATGCAATAATTAGAGAATAACCAACGAGGTACGAGTGATTACGGGAAATATGCCCGAGTTGAACATTATTTTAACGAGGGCATATTTCCCGTAATCACTGCACCCGAGTTGGTTATTCTATTTATTACCCATAATGTAATTTAAAAAGAAGAACCCCGAAATAAAAACCACCCGCAGACAGGACTTGTGACCTCAAGCAGCTGATTGTATTCATGCGCGTATTAAACCTAACTTCTCCAGCGGTAATAACATAACTACGCTATGGAAATAGTACATAATAAATCGCTTTGAAATACAACAAAATTATTATGTCTGGAATAATTAATTAACATTTGTTAATATGATAAAAATGATCTTTTAAATATATCATTGAACTAAATAACAGCTAAACATTTATTCGATCAAGTCAGTCCGACGGAACATCGTTCATTCACGACTGACGTGTGTCTAGTGATGGGTGACGGTGTAGTGTTGAAACACACTCTGGCAAAAACCTGTCAATTTTTGGGAAAGTCAACGGTTAAAAGTGGGGAAATCTAAAAGACAACCATCCCACGAATCCATCTAGAAAAAGTTTTCTGTCAAGAAACTCAACAAGTTTGAAGATTAAACAACATTTTGTTCTGTGGAAGGCGTGTTACACTCCCGTCTTAGTAGAGTACAGCAATTCCAAGAAGGATAACTCTAGTCGGAATCCGAGTCTATGAAATGTGTCATCTCTGCATTGGATACTGGGACAAACCTCTCGGATTGATTAGGAATGCATGGATATAAAATGTCATCTTGAAGAAGAACATTTAGCACTGATTCCGGTAAGAAAGGAGCTGTTTTCTGGTTCGATGGCATGGACGCCGTGTCTGACTCACTTGTTACACTTTCAGGTAACACCTTTAGTCGGTATCTTGCTGTTTCTATTTCCCCGAATTCAGTTTTAACAACAAACAGGTTTTGGGAGTTCAAGGGCTGTAAAATTCTTATCACTCTTCCTATTTGGTCACCGTCAACTTCGGGTAAGTGACCTTGATCGGGGTTAGCCTAACGGCGGCCATGTTTGTTTACAAACAATGCAAACGATTGTTTTGGTGTTTTTCTTAAAGATTATATAATTTAAAAAGACTACTATTTATAACACAATTTTATTGCTAAATAATAACGTCTAATAAAAAGATTATTCATATTCTTTAACCTTTATGTTTTCTTTTTTAAATCTTGGAATGTGTGATTACAGCACGTTCTAATTATCAATGAAACGGTAAAAGTTGTCAATGAACGTGGATCATGAAAAGTAGTTCTGTCAACCAATCATATTTCTTCTCTGCTTAGCTGACCAATCAACGTTGAGAATCACTGAAAAGCACATGTGCAATTATCACAAAGACAATCACCTGTGTATCCTAGCCCTAATTTGTTATTTATGGGTTCTGTTAAGGCCAGGCCAATTTTATTCCTTGTTTTACGGATCCACCTGTCGCATTTTTTCAAGAATAAGAAAAAAAATAAAAATTAATTTTACCCACTCAAAAAATAAAATCCTAAAGTTTTAATTGGCCCAAAATGTAAGCTTGCAAAAAAAGTTTTTTTAGATTGTTTTTTGCCCCATACACTTCATAAATTGCCAAAAGTAAAATAATTTGAGTATTTAGACTGACTGACTGAGTTTGGCTTTACGCCGCTTTTAGCAATATTCCAGCAACATCACAGCGGGGGACACCAGAAATGGGCTTCACACGTTGTACCCATGTGGGTTGAGTATTTAGAAGGAATATTACTTTGACTGGTGATTGTTTTTGTTTTTTTCCCTCCTGCCTTTAGGTTTTCTGAGGACAAAAATCTGTAAAACAAGAAATAAAATTGGTCTGGCCTAACAGTACAATACAGGTTAAGTCTACAAAGTCTAGAAAAATTGGAAAAGTAATGACATTTGGTCCAGGATTTGGGGGTCCCATATCAGCCTCTGTGCAGGTCCATATAATCCCTGTTCTGCCAGAAGTCTGCATTGAGGAAAGTGGTAATACTTTACTTATAGCAGCTTCCATACTATTGTGGTGGTGACTGCTATACTTTAGTTCTTAGTTTTCAACAACGGTAACTATTGTAGAACTATTGTACTCCCTAACAATCAATGCCACCGTTCATATATATGGGAATTATGAAGACAGGGCTAAACACTCACCCAAATTCCTGAACAAGACCACATGACTAGTAACTTCTAGCAGATTCTTACTGGTCATGCTAAGGGACTCTTAATGTCAAATTCAAATTTGCGTGTGCTTTGTATAATTTTATCTTGAAAATGACACAGAACTAAAATTCCCTCCTCATAAGACTTTATTCAATCAGAATCAGAATCAGAATTTTCAGAAAACAGTTTTGAATATTTTACTGACTTCAAAAATTTAAAACCCTAGTCAAAAGCTCAAAACCTGTACAATTATATTGACAGCCTTAAACATCTACTAGACTGTCGGGATAGCACTTATCAAAGTTGCACTGGTCCTGTCAACATTTTACTAGACCCGGGCCAGTGGGATAGCGTGAATGTCGAGCCCTGGAAGATAGTACAGAAGAAACATTTACTATGCCATTACCAGGGTTTTACCTTGACTTAGGAAGGTGGGACTCCAGGAGACCCCCGGTAATGCATTTTGCGGGTCCTTGCTGGTTATATGAGGGTTCTGTAAAGTACTGAAATGGTGTGGTGTAGTGTATATTCAGATAATTACTTCAGAGCCTGGAATAAATCAGAGATCATGTGGACTGAGTGAGTGACTGAGTTTTAGTTTAGTTTTTACCACTTTTAGCAATATTCCAGCAATATCACGGCAGGGGTCACCAGAAATGGGCTTCACACATTGTACCCATGTGGGGAATTGAACCCGGGTCTTCAGGGTGCCGAGCAAACGCTTTAACCACTAGGCTACCCCACCACCCCTGATGATGTGGACAGTGGTCAGGCCTGAGTGATACAGATAACTACTCTTGGTGCGCTGTAGGTAGACTTTCCATATCTTTGTGCGTCTGTTTGGACGTGGTACTTGGGTATTTGTGCACCCGTTATCTTGTGCATTGGACACAATTTCCACGTCCACGTGGTACTCGGGTATTTGTGCATTACAATAAAATCATCCATCCTGTTAACTCAGAGGTTTATTCAGGCACATTCAGAGGCTGATATTGCTGTACCCAAGACATACTTGTTACTTGAATTCCTTCCCTAAAATCTCTTTGTGACTATATGTAAGTAGAAATATTAGTTTGTCATACAGACCCTGAAACATATATACCCAATGCAGCCTGTGCAAGTCTAGAACGTGTGGCAAGTCTAGATTATCACAATTTCTGACAATGAAGAAAGTCTCTGCACTCCTTCTTATTGTATTCTTATATGTATAATTATCTATTAACATAATTTAACACCTTATTTTTCGGTAAATTATTATTATTTCAGAGACTAGATGTTAATACAATAGAAATGTCTGTGCCACCTATTGTTGTACTTTACATCGTCAATATTTTAACCCCTTTTTGAGTGAATGAGTGAGTTTAGTTTTACGCCTCACTCGGCAATATTCCAGCTATATGGCGGTGGTCTATAAATAATCGAATCTGGATCAGACAATTCAGTGACCAACAGTATGAGCATCGAGCTACACATTTGGGATACGATGACATGTCAACAAAGTCACGAAGCCTGACCACCCAATCCTGTTAGTCGCCTCTTATAAGCATGGGTTACTGAAGATCAATTCTAACCTGGATCTTCACGGGTCAGTTTGCAGTATGTAGACCTGAACCATTGTATGAAATAGCGTCTGCCCGGCAGCCGCTGCTTGCTAGTTACATGGCCGGATTACAACTTTATTTTATAGCCAGCCCTTTGGGCCAATACATGTATATATATGTGACTATGTCATTGACTACAGGAAATATTTTGAAAATAATTTACAAATGTGGTAGCTAGACGACACCTGTATAGATCATAATCCATCAAACCATAACTTCCACAGATCAGCCAACACATTTATCTAACACTAAATGTGATTGGTCTAGAGAATGCTTTCAGCCAATGAACAATGTTGTTCTGTTTTAATAGTATGTAACAATTACAATTAAATATTTCCGTGAGCAACATTGTCTGCTGTTAAATTGGTTTTGCACATGTTTAAGTTTACCTCACTACAAGTAATTCATTAATTACATTATTTGAACACCTTATCTCAGTTTCCTATTTTTAATACAGAGCTGGTTACATGTTAACAGGGCCAGCAACATGTTTCAGGTATCAGCTCTGTGGGCTTCCTGTTTTTTAAGGAGTTTCATACACTTCCTGAACATAATGGACACATACCTTCCAAATCAGTTATATCACATTGACCCTACAAAATTTCAGCATTCAAAGAGAATCATACCTATTCTGAATTAAATCTATGCTTTACCATGTCTACTACAATATAAGTCTTAATAAGTAATAAATAAATTAGGAGCATAAAAAGAATATATATTTAGCAACAATGTTATGAAAACATTGTGAATAACAAGCACTCAGTGCTAATTGTATCCACAGGACTGTTTTGTTTGAAAATTGAAATTAAATTGTTATGTAGTGGCTAAATAGGGAGTACTGCACTTCACTGGGTGCACTTTTTCAGATAAATTAGCGCTGCTGGGGTTCCCTAACCCTAACCCCTAACCCTAAGGATCGTAAAGGGTGCCTAACCCTAAACCCTAAGGATCGTAAAGGGTGGCATACCCTAACCCTAAACCCTAACCCTAAGGATCGTAAAAAAATTTTATAGCCGCTAAATAATTTCCGATTTAAACCACTGGCCTTCTGATCCAAGGCCAGACACATTGTCCACATGACCAAAGAGGTAATGCCGACAAGGTATGGATGTCATCTCTGGGATGACTCCATGGAGTGCTACAGTTAGTTTAAATCCAAGAACAAGTTAATTTTGATTTACATAACCAAACTGATCATGGTTACTCCTTAATCCTGAATAACGGACTCATATGGGACCAGTAGAGAATCTGCTCCATGGTTAACAATGGAACTTATATACATGTCATTGGAGCAACAACATACACTGCGTGGTCAGACTTAGTGACTCAGTTGATTGCATGTCATTGTACCACCACAGAGAATATTGCTTGAAATAGCATTGATTTGTCTGGTACAAACTCATTTATACACTGTTTAAAAACATATAGTTTGTATAATGCTGAGCGTGATGTAAAACACAACCAAAGCAAATATAATCATTTGTCCTTTTTCAATTCAATTTTTCATTTTGTATAACTGACACTGATGTTTGACATAAAGGTTGCCGACAACACATATGATCATCGACACGTATATCAAAGGATAATATTTGTGGAAAGATTAAGAATTGGGCTGAAGGTATACATGAGATTTATGAATCTTTGATGGATTAATTAATATAACCAAAACTTTATAAAACATAAACTTCATAGTGTTATGAACACTCTGCAAATGAATGTGAGTGGTGAACCTCCACACAATACACTATTACTAATCTTATATTTACACATCATGTTATTCCACAAATACATTCATGTGACGAATGAGTAATTAACTGCATGCTGTCAGGTGATTTGGAAGCTGAAAGTTTATTTTGATAACAAATTGCAGACGATTTTTCTGCTTCAATCAAGTCAATTTACCTGCTCAGAAGCCAGAACAGAATACCAATGATAATCAGTGTCCACACAAAAGAAGGCATGATTATAGTCAATGTTCAGGTATTCTTCCGAAATGTGTACATTTGTCACTCATTGTTGTAAACATGTTTGATTTCCTCCCACCGAAACGGGCACCTGTCAGCTGCCATGTTGTTTAGAAATATGGGTCAGCGGAAGTACTACTTTACAGAAACTAATTACATGCTTCATTGTGAAAACCCTGAAATGAATACGGTACATCGTTAGCCTAAAACATATCTATTCAAGTTGATAAAACATAAAAACAATGTAGAACGATGCTAGCAAATAATTATAAAATTATATTAGTCATAATTCATGTAAATACATTACAGGAGACTGACATAACGGCATATATGAGCTAAAATACAATAAAATGTTTCTCGGTTGTTTTTATATTTCAGACGTGAACGTATATCTATGTTTGTATGTTTAGAAATATGGGGAACAACAATTCAAATTCATTCAAAAACGAGAACCATCAAAAACCGAAAAATATAATAAGAGGGATATTGTTCAGTTACACAGGGTAAACATTTCTTTCTTGATATCAGGATATGACTTCTAAAACGAGTATATCCTCGATTCGTGATACTCATTATATAGTTAGGGGCGGTGAGGTAGCCTAGTGGTTAACGTTTGCTCGTCACGCCGATGACCTGGCTTCGATTTCCTACATGGGTACAATGTGCGAAAACCATTTCTGGTGTCCCCCTCCGTGCATGATGGTGCCGGAACATTGCTAAAAGCGTCGTAAAACAATACTCACTCTCAGACATACAGTTAGGTGAGGTGAAATTGGGTTGATCGTCGTGCTTGAGAATATTTCGCTCATATGACGACGTGCATGCGTGTGTATGTGTATGTGCGGCTGCTTGTACTAGCCCAGATAGGAAGGATGCCACACTCAGACACATTATACTGATTCCGAGCCGACCAGTCCTTGGTGTACCCATAATGCCGAAAGCCAGGCAGGGACCAACAAGTAACATATTTTAACGTCATTTGGTATGACGCGGTCGGGAATCGAACCCGCGATCTTCCGCTTTTCGGGCGGACGCTCTAACCACTACACCACGGAGGCGGTCACAGATATACAGTAAAATACAGTAGTTTTTAGAGTAAAGTGAAACTGCGTCTTTTTTCTGAAACGATTTACGATTGATGACAGCACATTTCTTTGAATAAAGCACAGGATTTGGAACAAACGCTGGCTTCTCGATTAAACGCTCGTCCTCGGTTAATACTACTAATGGTAGTACTTTATGCATGGAATTCTTCCGAAATTAATTATCTTCGCGACTAAACACCGCTGATAAAGACTGTCTGAAAAGAATATAGACGTGGGTTGCTAACCGAGGAAGGGGCGGAGGGGTAACCTAGTACATGTAGTTAAAGCTCGGTCGTCACGTTGAAGACCCGGGTTCGATTCCCCACATGGGTACAATGTGTGACGATATTGCTGGAATATTGCTAAAAACTAACTCACTCACTCCTAACTGAGGAAAGACGGTCTTTCGTGGCTTTGCTGTTTTTCTCATTTTGGGCGGGTTGTTTTCACACCTATAGAATGGTTAATATTTTGGATGTCCAGTAGGTCAAGTTTGGAATCAACGTGGGCATGTGTTGGTCAGTGGCACCGGAAACCAGCGTCTCAGGGGTGGTGACTGCTTGGTCTTGAGGTCGTCGCTGTTCGAATCCTAAGAGCGCCTTGGTAATAAAAGCTTTATCTTGTCAGCACCATACGCTCGTATGTTTCATAAAAACGGCATTCGTCACATTCACCGAGTCAAAACAAATCTATAATATGATTAATCGACGGCCAGTGACCAGTCGACTCCGGGCTCAAAGATTAAGGATTTACAGACCTCACAGAGGATGGGCCCGGACTGTAAGTCGTTGGCAGCGACGAGACTGACAGAGGGTGTTCACAGCTCATGGAAGGCAGCCAACAACGTCAACGTCTTACCGTCGCATGCACGTTCCCCAGTCAAACATCGACAGCGACCACAAACTCCTGCCAGCCGACAAAAATACATGATCCAAGAACCAGTTATATGGCGACAGTCTGTAAATAATGGAGTCTGGGACACGACAATCCAGTGATCGACAACATGAGCACTGATCTACGCAATTGGGATACGACGTCATGTGTCATCCAAGTCAGCGAGCCTGACCACCCGATCCCTTTAGTCGCCTCTTACGACATGGGTTACTGAAGATCAATTCTAACCCGGATTATCAAGGGTTTTGTGTGTTGGAAGCGTATTGCTCCGCCTCAATCCGGGCACCTTTCACTCCAGTATTGGTTGTTTCATGGCTGTCATTTAAAATCATGAAAATGTCGATTTCACTGAGATCGTTGTTAGATCTGTTCAGTATATTCTATATCTTCCCTTTCTGGTTTTCAGACCTACGTCGATGAAGTTTTACTTTTTCCTGAATTAAACCGGGTATGAGCTTCTTCTTTTCCTATTAAGACAGCATGTTTGCTGTGGTGGAATTGGGTTTAACGTCGTGCTTGAGAATATTTCGCTCACATGACGACGTGCATGCGTGTATGTGTATGTGCGGCTGCTTGTACTAGCCCAGACTAAGCTGGTTTTATAGTGCTAGCCCACTGAGATACCATGCCGCAGTGAAGCATGAATACCCCATTCAGACACATTATACTGACTCCGAGCCGACCAGTCCTTGACGTACCCATTAATGCCGAGCGCCAGGCAGGGACAAACAAGTACCATATTTTAACGTCTTTTGGTATAACGCGGTCGGGGATCGAACCCACGACCTTCCGCTCTCCGGGCGGACGCTCTAACCACTACAGCATGTTTGCGGTGCTGTTTTCCTTGTAAAACAGAGTTTGGACTCCGACCTACTGTTTTAAGCTGTTTCAAAAAAGAAAGGATTTGAATCTTCTCTTTTTCACTATGGTAGAACCCGTCGTTCTATAAACGGCTTTACACCACTGCTACCCGCTTATTGTTTGCAAAGTTAGGCAAACGCTTATTCCCTGAATGTATATCATTTTGATCGAAACAAAATATTCATTTTAAATTGAAAGGAGCCCCAGTGAGATAGGTACATGAAAAGTAGGAACGTGGTAAAGATTTAAAATTTGGTTTATTTCGTCAAGGCTATAAATGTGAATATAGGTATAGTGCCTAAAATATCTTGTTTAACGAAAAACGCATTGTCAGGAAGGTTTCTCATGATCACATACATATGTCAGGACTCTTTTGTCGATATAACTGTTTAATCCGTACTCGCCGCACACCCATCTGTTCGGAGTCTTATTCACAACGTGATTATTTCTCATTCACTCCGTCACCACACACGCGCGCGCGCACACACACACACACACACACACATCCGATCCCACCCATTCCTAACCCCAACCCAAATGTTCTGAACAGTCAGTATCATATGGTTTCTGATGGCCATGCTTACTTCGATTGTTTGCGTTATAACGAGGGTGTGTGACTCCTCACACACGTCGTATATATTTAGATGTCGTATATGTGTTTTAAAGTTGCCTTTCACAGGTAAAAAAATATTTCACAGCTGATCATGTGAAAACTATCGGTTTCTTAATGTCCCGTACTCGTCCCGTAATTTTCCCCTTCCGCTGCAATGATAAAGCTCGAAATGAAACAATTGTCATTCATGTCAAGATTTTCTCAGATTATGGGTCTCCATGTCAGTGTAAAAGGAATTATTTGTTTCAATCAAAATTATACATATCGATGTGTGAGTGTGCGTGCGTGCGCGTGCGCGCGCGCGCGTGTGATGTGTGTGTGTGTGTGCGTGCGTGCGTGCGTGCGTGCGTGCGTGCGTGTGTGTGTGTGTGTGTGTGTGTGTGTGTGTGTGTGTGTGTGTGTGTGTGTGTGAACAAGTGATTTCTGCAGGTATATAGGCGACTATATTGTCACTATCTGTAACGTGATACGCATGATAACGACATAGATACTACCGTTATGCGTCGCCTGAAGGTGTTAATGAAACATATAGGAGTGAAATTGTTTTTCAATCTATTTAAATATATCTACTTCTATTATAAACACACAGACAAAGTCTACATCGACCGCAATATGACCCGAGTGTAGATCTCGTCTGTTGTACAGGATTTTCTAGGTCACCACACTTGCACAGTTGGTTTGACATTCATGGTCGTTCACGCTATCTAAGCTATCGATTACTCTTCTGAAAACATATACTTTTGATAGAACAAAATTGAACAGTAGCCTGTTGTATTTCACAGCTGTTCATGTAATTGGCGAGAAAGCTATCACTGTTTCTTAATGGCCTAAAGCACGAAGATACATGTAGTCATGGGTTTGAATCCCAGAGTTTAACAGAAGATTCCCGATACCATACTCGTCCAGTAATGAAGTAAATAATTTTGTTTGCCACAGGCTTAGGCCATAAGTAATTTTAATGGCCACGTGTTTAGACCACAGGTAATTTTGCTTGCCACAGGCTTAGGCCATAAGTACTTTTGATGACAACAGGCTTAGACCATAAGTAATTTTACTTGCCACAGGCTTAGACCACAAGTACTTTTATTGGCCACGTGCTTAGACCACAAGTAATTTTACAGGACACGCGGAGTAGCTCATATCTACACTACAAGTCTATCTCATATCTACACTACAAGTCTATCAACTATAAAGTGAGTCTGTAGATAATCGGATCTGGACAGATCCATCAACTGATTGACACGATGAGCGTCGATCAAGTAAATTTGATGAAGATAAGACACATTGATTCGTGTTTCTCTCTCACTACGTAGTTTGGAGTGAGTGAGCATGTCTTTTTTACGCCGTTTCTAGCAAACTACGGATATAACGAACTTAAATTTGTGATCCCCTTGAGTTCTCTAAATGCGTAGATTATTCTACCAGCAATATCAGGTCGAGGGACAAACATATTACCCGGGCCTTCGGCGCTTTAGTGAGTGAGTGAGTTTGGTTTTACGCCGCTTTTAGCAATATTCAAGCAATATCACGGCGGGGGACACCAGAAATGGGCTTAAAACATTGTACCCATGTGGGGAATCGAACCCGGGTCTTCGGCGTGACGAGCGAACGCCTTAACCACTAGGCTACCCCACCGCCCCCCTTCGGCGCTTTAACCACTAGCTGTCGTAAAAGGCAACTAACAGGAGCTGCTGGTCAGGCTCGCTGAACTAGTTGACACATGTCTTCGTATGCAAAGTGTGTAGGTTGATGTTCCTGATGTCAATCTAGATAATTACAGAGCGCCGTTAGAAACGTTGTATAAATTTTAAAATACCGTAAATGTCAGATTAAACCCAGGTCTTTAATAAATGCAAATATAACCTAGGCCATACAATCCAGTGATAAGTGTTATATAAAAACTACTGTTTATTGTCAGTGAGTCGATTTTAGCAACATTCCAGCAAAATCACGGCGGGGAACACTACATATGTGCTTCACACGTTGCGCTCATGTGGGGAATCGAACACGGGTCTTCGGCGTGACAAGCGAACTCTTTAACCGCTAGGCCACTCCACCACCCCTATACTGTTTATTGTAATCGTCGAAAAGCAAGATGACTAGATAAAGTGAAATAACAGTATTAGGCATAAGCAAACCACGAATTGCAGCAATGAACCAGCAGGCTTGAGGTCATATTGGTCCCCTGCCGTGATATTGCTGGAATATTGCTAAAAGCGGCGTAAAACTAAACTCACTCACTCATAGAGAGACAGGCAATCTGCATTTGTATAGATCTTTTTCACATTTTAAATTCAGCTTGACAGCTTGTACTCTATTCAAGTTTTATTTAAAGAAATATTTCCGAAGAAGAAAAAATTATGACTTCTGAGTAAAGGTCGCAGCTTTCTCTGACCTCTGATGTGTAATACCTGCATCAGGACCCTCCTTTTGACTCTGGCGAAGGAAGGACGGGAAAACTGATACAGGCGAACGAATGACTGAAAGACTGATACGAACTACGGGATACCCTCACGGTACCCGAGGTCGCAAGGCTCATTTCTGTGGTAGACGTAATATATATCGTTTACCTCACCAAAAACAGTACAACGCTGAGGTATCTGACTTACCGTCAAAAGGCGTTAAACGTCACCTTAAGCTCACTTTCCATCGACCGTAGTCTGGTTCACAGTCCCCAGTATTTTCCGCTAAAGCTCTAAATGAAGCAATGTATTATTTATGTCTTGATTTGCTCAGGTTCTGAATCACTCTTCTCACTGGGGCTGCTTGTCAATTTAAAAGGATTTAGCTGTTTCTAACAAAATTTTATAGAGAGAGAATACTACACGAGCAAGTGTGTGACACGACTTATACGAAACGAGTCTAGCTCGGGCAATGCATAATTTTGCACGAGTTTCGTTTAAGTCGTTTGACTCACTTCCTCGAGCGTAATAATTTCTTTATTATTCAGTTTATTCATGTACATTTGTGCACTAAACCACGCTAAGCAAGTGTGACGACCCTGTTCATTGACGTAACGTTGAATTGTTTAATGACGTTACAGACGACGAAATACAGAAACAATGGTTGCTAGGCAAAAGTGATATGTGCACATTGCACATATGATATTTATTACTCGCACGTGGAAAATACTGGGGTGTAATATAACTTTACGGCAATATTACACTAGTGTAGTACCGTTAGACATAATATATTATGACGTGATAATGGTTACAGTTATGGCGTCACAATGCCAATGCCTCTGTGTATCATAAACAGAATACTAAACTCGCTAACGTGAAATACCATTTTTATTAAACTCGTGAAAGATTTAGTATCAAACTCGCTTTCGTTAGTTGGATACCAAATCATTAACTCGTTTAATAAAATTAGTATTACACGGAAGGTGGTTTAGTATTCTCTATATATGACACTGGTTATGCTTCACCATATGGATAATAATTCGCGTTAGTCAACATCGACCTCAATATGACCCGATGAGATCTCGTGTGAAGAACAGGATTTTCGAGGTCACCACATACACAGTTGGTTTGACATGCTCATTCACGCTATCTAAGCTATCGATTACTCTTAGAAAATATATACTTTTGAAAATCCATTTAAATTGAAAAGGTATCCCAAACAGCTGGGAGATTCCTGAACCTGAGGAAAATCTAGACTTGCTTCATTAAGGGCTTTGGGATTACAAAATTACATTATGGAATAAGACAAAAAGGGTTCTGGGACTGTGAGATATGACATAAAAATGCCATTTGAATAAGAGTGCATAAGGATGTGACACAGTGATACAGCACATGGAAAAGATACCATATAATTTGCATTATTGAACATAATGGTGGCATATTGTAACACGTGGAATAACCTTTGTCGTCAGGGTAACAGTCTTTTTCTCAATACGTTATAATGGTTTATTATATCCAGATACACTTATAGATCTTTCTGTGTGAATGTCTGACGTATAACAACAGGTGGCGCAGTTTCGCTTCTCTGTATTTATCTAAAATCAATCAATTTATTATTAGGGATCTGGACGCAAAGTCATCGCCATTCACGGTAACAGCTGGCCAAGCTCGACTGTCACAAACTATACGCCTTCATATATACGTGATTGTTAGAGCGCATCGGTTAAAGTGCGAGTAGATTTATTTTATTTATACACCCAACAACCTAGATTTCTCACGTTAGAGTAACGCTGAGTTGTATGAAATACGCATGTTACATCACGCCGAATAGGTGAGTGAGTGAGTCTGGGTGGGTTAGTGAGTGAGTGAGTTCGTCCCTTCAAACGTTACTCTCATGTCAAGAAAACTGGCCCAGATTTAACTACAATACCGTTGCAAACGTCATAAAACACAACTCTCTCATCACTTAGAACAATTAATCGTGCACCTCAGGCATAGACGGGATCTAATCGTTAAGATAGGTGTGATAAATCCCGTATATTGAAATACGAAACGATAATCTTGGCGTTGATTTACGGCATAACCGTGAAGCTACGACGTAGAACTAGTTTTAGCAACCCATGCTTGTCGTAAGAGGCGACCAAAGAATTCGGTTGTTTAAAGCCTCACTCAGCAATATTCCAGATATATGGCGGCGCTTTGTAAATAGTCGAGTCTGGACCAGGCAATCCAGTGATGGACGTCATGAGCATCGATCTACGCAACTGGGTTACGATGACATGTGTCAACCAAGTCAGCGAGCCTGACCACCCGTTTGTCGCTATGGGTTCTTGAAGACCAATTCTAACCCGGATCTTCACGGATCCTTGGCAACACCTCAGTGTAGCAGCGGTATGACGTCTTCTCGGAAAGCCGAAGGTCGGTGTTTGATCCCCAGTCACTTCATAACAAAGTCGGACAGACAGACAGACAATTTATTAGAGTCTCATCTCAACATCACACATATGTCCATAGAGCAAAATAAACGTTGAGCCAATCTTTACAGACTTATGAGAGACTATATAACAAATACAAAACTAAAAGAGTATAGGATATAAAATACCTATTTACAGTTCCAAGTTAAGAGTATAAAGGGGCATGTCGCCGCCGTCAGATAAGAAAGCAGGTTTAGGCTGTATTACAAGACACTTATGGATAGGACAGTAAAATCTAATCTTATCAATGTCACTAAATGACATAAAACCATCAGTAAGCTGCTCACATTTACTAGACAGGTGTGGTGAGGTGAGGTGAAATTGGGTTTAACGTCGTGCTTGAGAATATTTCGCTCATATGACGACGTGCATGCGTGTGTATGTGTATGTGCGGCTGCTTGTACTAGCCCAGACTGAAGCTGGTTTTATAGTGCTAGCCCACTGAGATACCATGCCGCAGTGAAGCATGAATACCCCATTCAGACACATTATACTGACTCCGAGCCGACCAGTCCTTGTTGTACCCATTAATGCCGAGCGCCAGACAGGGACCAACAAGTACCATATTTTAACGTCTTTTTAGTATGACGCAGTCGGGGATCGAACCCGCGACCTTCCGCTCTCCGGGCGGACGCTCTAACCACTACACCACGGAGGCGGTCTTCGTATGGTATCGAACTCAGTCGACAGTACTGTTGTTAAATACTTGATTTGTTTATATTTGTTGCAAACAGCAACGTTCCAGCTACACGACCGCAGCGTGTAAATATATGTAATGGAGTCTAGACCAGACATTCCAGTGATTGACATCATGAGCATCGAGATATAATGAGTCTATTGAGATGTGTCAACGTAGCATGACAACCTTCTCGACCCTGCCATGATGGCACGGTGGGGTAGGATAGTGGTTAAAGCTTCGCTTGTCACGCCGGACACCCGGGTTCGATTCCCAGCAAGGATACAATGTGCGAAGCTGGGTGAGTGAGTGAGTTTAGTTTTACGCCGCTTCTGGCAATATTCCAGCAATATCACATCGGGGTTACGACAGAAATAAGCTTCACACATTGTAGTGCATGAGTGAGTATGGTTTACCGCCGCTTTTAGCAATACTCCAGCAATGTCACGACAGGGGACACCAGAAAGGGGCTTCACGCATTGTATCTATGTGGGGAACCCGGGTCTTCGGCATGACGAGCGAAAGCTTTTAACCACAAGGCTACCCCACCGCCCCTCTTAGATCGCTGAGAATGTACTACATGATATAATATAGTTTTAATCATATTCCTGATGAATGGACAAAAGAAGCACTGCCACGTCGTAACAAAGAATATAATGGGGTTGTTATCTATAAAGATGCTGTGTATTTATATAGGACCACCCCAATATTCAATATTTAAGTATTATATGGATCATAGTATGAACTATTAAATACTTTAATATTGAAAATTGGGGTTTTCCTTAACTTTTTTGTTGAGTATATGTAATACAATAATTCATATACGGAATCAATTATTGCTGTTTTACAAAACTTTTTTCTACCAATATAGAAATTTAGATTAACAATTATCGTTCACGTCAGATTGTACACCAGGTTTCTACAAATAATAAATAAATGGTAGTAGTTTATTATAGTGTCATGTGTTATAAATGATGGGACAGCATAGTACAGTATACAAAATGCAAACACCAGGCCTCGAAGGCCGAAATGACACCCTACAAATCCGTTGCTATGTAACTTCAGCGAAGCTATGCATCCTTGCATTTAGAATATACACACGTCTTAAATGCACTCGATGACGCAAAGTGTCCATGTAAACAAACGGGTATCGTCACTGTGTGTTCATTAGTCGTGAATAGCAAGCTGATAGGTAGTAAATATATACTGTGTGTATCAATCGCGGTGATCGGATTAGTGATTAGGGTGTTTATTTAGCCTGAGAGCGTTGGCGGCTCGGCTTTAAGTTTATATACACTTCTAAGTAGCA
The DNA here is from genome assembly GCF_003918875.1 of Haliotis rubra. Taxonomy (NCBI): domain Eukaryota; kingdom Metazoa; phylum Mollusca; class Gastropoda; order Lepetellida; family Haliotidae; genus Haliotis; species Haliotis rubra. Next base: position 1,617,796 of record NW_025767657.1, on the reverse strand, counting down.
GTAGGTTAACATGGAATATATATGCGGTGTAGTTCCAGTAAGAATTGAAACTGGGCGGAATGAAAATCTACGAGCTAGCGAAAGGAAATGTTTTAATTGTACAGATTGTGTAGAAGACGAGTTTCATGTACTGTTTCACTGTGATGTTATAATGATATTACAGAAAGACTTTTTTCATATTGCTATTCCCATGATGCGGACTTTTACGTTTTAACAAATGTTGGAAAACTTGTTGTGTCAAAGTACTGATATTTTTTACTATTTTGCCCAAACCTGCTTTTTTATATATACAGCCTTCAAAACCCATAAAGTATTACCAGTTTTATGCATTTACTACGTATATGCATGTAAGTTTTAAGATTTTGAAACGACTATTGTCTCTATAGAACAAACTTTATGGATAACAACTTCTTTTTATTCGTGAGTGCGACGTTTCGATACAGATTCTTGTACCGTTGTCAAGCATAATGGAACATGAAGAAGGGGAAGTGTATATATACTGGATGTAACAATGTAACAAAAAAAACAACATAATTAACATAATTGGCTAGGCAGAAAGCTGATGAAGCCAGAGAGTAGACAAAGGACAGGCGTGGAAGCCAATGATGTACAAATAATAATGAGATGTTTATACAGCAGAGTTTATACAGTAGATTGGGCTTGGTGGATGAGTGCATCATAAGCGGATGGAATGAAGTATCCTTGGTCTCGGTTGATGGTGGGCTTTTGGCTATTGGCTATTGTCTCTCATAACTCATATTGAGTAGTTCTGTACTTTTACTTTTGTTCTATGTATATATGTGTTTAACATCATGTTGTACAGCAGGGAGACGTAAATAAACAATTACCTGTCTGTTTGTCTGTCTGTCTGTCTATGTACGTAGGCCTGCGGCACCTTGAATAATGATTAAAATGGCGTCGGGACAGATAATTATATACTCATGCCAATAATGGTTGTCACCCCCTTCAATTTATTTAATTGGAGAGGGTGTGTGGGGTGTGTGTGTGAGGTGTGTGTGTGGGTTGGGGTGGGGAGGGGGGTGACAACCATTATTGGCATGAGTATATTTCGTGATTTCAACTTAGTTTGGTTATCTCCCAATTTGACACCCATTTGACAGACACTGAACTAGATGGTTAATTAGGGTAACACCTACGGGTATAATGGAACAGTCCAGTGAGTAGAGTAGGGTGAGCCTGAAACAGGTTGGTTATTGAGAGGTTTGATTGTGTAGATTGAACTTTGTTGTGATTGAATGATAATATGTCTTCTCATCTCAAAATTGTTTCTAAATGTACAATGTGAATCCCCCTAAAATTTATGTTTCGTCACGATATGGCTGAGATATTGCCGATGTGACGTTAAATATTAACTCACTCACTCACTAAAATGTATGTACAAAGTAAGTGACCCCCTCCCCTTTCCATATTTTTGTAGCATAAGTTTTAAATATTTTTATGTACAAAATTGCTGACCCCCTAGAAACGTGTACAAAATTCCTGACCCCCTACCTCTCCAGAACAAAATGGGTGACCCCCCCTTAAAATCTTCATCACACCCCCACACATACCACCCCTAGCCATACATTATGAACAGTCACTTATTGGAAGTTAACTGAGAAAACGTTTTGGTGGAGAGATATATAGACATGTACATTAAGTGTATTCGTAATAAATAATTAAGTGTACTCGTCATATGTCTTAATCTTGTGTGCAAAACAATTAACTTACTTATTCCATATGAAAAATATTTGGGTGCACATTTTTCTTTCACGTGGATATAAGATTTAAATAATGCAACAGAATCGCAATTTCTAATAGCTAAGGGAATATATTCCACATTTTAACTGCTGATGGAATAAAAGACGATGTTGAGTACTGGTGTTGTTCTATTTATAGTCTATTTGCAGTGAAAACGTACCGATGAATTTCACTTTAAACAAAAAAGTAAATCAAATAAAGTGAAATTAAGACTGCGAATCCTCATAAATTTGCCTTGCCAACTGAACATTTAAATCTCAGAATTTTATTCATTGTAGGACAAAAGTTGTTTAACAAACGATCATACATTCAAATCGCTGTTATTGGTTTGTATTACAAGGGGATGAGCGCAGTAGATGGAACAGTGAAACAAATGCACGTGCGGTTCGTGATGAGCGTTAACTTAGACCAACTCTACTTGTTCTCGGTGTTTCATTTAATGTGCATACACCTTGTGTCCTGACAACTTGGTATATATTTTACTCTAAATGCGTATAACGAACTTCGGATATAACGAACTCTTGTGTCCTGACAACTTGGTATATATTTTACTCTAAATGCGTATAACGAACTTCGGATATAACGAACTCTTGTGTCCTGACAAATTGGTATATATTTGACTCTAAATGCGTATAACGAACTACGGATATAACGAACTAACCTGCCAACTTCGTTATATATTTGACTCTAAATGCGTATAATGAACTTCGCATATAACGAACTGTTGAACTCTTGTGTCCTGACAACTTGGTATATATTTGACTCTAAATGCGTATAACGAACTTCGGATATAACGAACTCTTGTGTCCTGACAAATTGGTATATATTTTACTCTAAATGCGTATAACGAACTACCGATATAACGAACTCTTGTGTCCTGCCAACTTGGTATATATTTGACTCTAAATGCGTATAACGAACTGAACTACGGATATAACGAACGAACTGTGTGTCCTGCCAACTTGGTATATATTTTACTCTAAATGCGTATAACGAACTACGGATATAACGAACTGTTGTGTCCTGCCAACTTCGTACATATTTGACTCTAAATGCGTATAACGAACTACCGATATAACGAACTGTTGTGTCCTGGCAACTTGGTATATATTTTACTCTAAATGCGTATGATGAACTACGGATGTAACGAACTCTTGTGTCCTGCCAACTTGGTATATGTTTGACTCTACATGTCTATAACGAACTACGGATATAACGAACTCTTGTGTCCTGCCAACTTGGTATATATTTGACTCTAAATGCGTATAACGAACTACGGATATAACGAACTGTTGTGTCCTGCCAACTTGGTATATATTTTACTCTAAATGCGTATAATGAACTTCGCATATAACAAACTGTTGTGTCCTGCCAACTTAGTTTATATATATTTGACTCTAAATGCGTATAACGAACTACGGATATAACGAACTGTTGTGTCCTGCCAACTTCGTACATATTTGACTCTAAATGCGTATAACGAACTACCGATATAACGAACTGTTGTGTCCTGGCAACTTGGTATATATTTTACTCTAAATGCGTATGATGAACTACGGATGTAACGAACTCTTGTGCCCTGCCAACTTCGTACATATTTGACTCTAAATGCGTATAACGAACTACCGATATAACGAACTTATGTCCTGGCCACTGGCTTTTATATTTCCTCTAAATGCGTATAACGAACTACGGATATAACGAACTACAATTAGTGGTCCCTTAGAGTTCGTTATAACCGTAGTTTAGTGTTCTCCAGCACTAACGTCTAATTGTTGATATATCTCAGGTTCAATACAGGTAACTTTGTGGTGACATGGTCTATATCTGTTGATATATGTTCTGTGGTTTGGAGGGCGGGATGGTACCCTAGTGGTTAAAGCCATCGCTCATCACGCCGAAAACCCGGGTTCGAATCCCAACATGGGTACAATGTGTGAAGCCCATTTCTGGTGTCCTCCGTCGTGATAATACTGGAATATTGCCCAGACCGGCGTAAATCCTCTCTTCCTCACTCTGGCTTTGGTATTCCATTTGATGTACCTGTAAACAAGAAGAGACAAGAAATATCTGTTATATTCTGAAAATGCCATATTCAGACATTACAACGAAAACTAACTTTGACAGACTGGTTAGCCTATATATAATCCCTCATTCCCTATGGTGTACAAATATCTAGGGCCCTGTTGCCAAGAGCGATCGTAGCATAAAGAGGATCGTAACTCCCAAATTTAAGAGTTAGTCTAGTGGTTAAAGCGTTAGCTCATTACGCTGAAGACTCGGGTTCGATTCCCCACATGGGTACACTAATGTGTGAAGCCCATTTCCGGAGCGTCCCGCAGTGATATAGCTGGAATAGAGTTTTGCTACCATACAAAACTATGTTTCACGCTGGCTAGACATGACACAAGCAAGATGAAGTGGGGTTTCTTTTAAATAACGCGTATCATAGTTGTCTTTTGGACTTCAAGGTTACAGTGTTCGCTGACTGTTTTCAGCTTACTTATGTGTTACAAACGTTTGTTTTATTTTTTGGGTCAAATCTGGTTTGCATGTGTATAGTTTCTTTAGTCCCTCAGTTTACTTGTATAAATATGTACTGTGTGCGTCTATCTCGACGATCGGATTAATGATTGGCGTGTTTACATAGCCAGGAGAGCCGGGGGTTAGGTGTTGAATTGATGTACATTTAGAGCAGTGGCTTACCGTGGAATGCACGTGGGCTTGTCACACCTTGAAGGATGAATTAAAGTAGCATTCACACATAGTGACTGACACCTTTTAGAAGGATGAATTAAACCAGTAATGCATTGTACACATGTGGGGAGACTTTCTGACGAGCCAACGCTTTGACCAATAGGCTACCCCACCGCCCTCACACATAGAATTGAATTGACACGCACGGAATGAAGACGGTTGTTTTGTGTATGTTTAATCATCCTGTTGTTTTTTTATTGATTTATAAAGAGACCGTTGTGTTCAGCCCCTGTTATTTACATATATAACAAATGTTACAATCATATATTTTATTTGTATCTTGATTGAAATCGTGACACAAACTAAAATCGTCCAGTCACGTAAGCTGGAGACTTTAAACATAATAACACAATTGTGAATGCTTGATGGACTGGATCGAATTGTTTCAAACTAGAAAACGGGTTACCTAAAATTCTGAGGTGTAGCGAAATTGTAACATGTTTTTCAATGTCAATTTGTGATGCCAACATATGTTGTTTTCAATATGAATGTACTCCTAAGAATGATAAAATGAGTGACCGCCTTTCAATGATTGTTAATCAAAACATGTATCTCTGGGGGTAAATACGGTTCAGTCATCACATTGGGGTCTGTCCGTAAGCCGTTACAACAGCGTGAATCCTGCCGAGCAATCATAAGATATATATCCTAGAAATTAACTACGCAAAATTTGTTCGCGCGAAATTACGCATGCTTACACGAGGGGCATTTTAGCCTTAATGGCATAGGTACTAGCACATCTAAAAAATGAAACAAATCCATATTGAAGATGTTTACCATAAGCCTAATTTGAATGATGAATGGGTATAGCATGCATTAATACTGGAACTTCTAGGATATGTACATATTATGTGTTTAAAATTATAACATAAACTTGACAGTCGTGGACTCACGTTTCCCGGCGAGGTCACCAGAGTACTACTTGCACGGTCTGAAGCCTATTTGAGTAGCTGTATAGACAATAGTATTTCCGCTCGACCCGTGAGCATGTGACAGGAAGCAGCCAATGGCAGCGCGTTCTCCTTACCGCCTTGTTGTTCGCAGCAAGTCGCCATTACTGTCGCCATATTATGCGAAGTATCTGTTAATTGACAAATTTTTCTCGATTTGTGGCTAAGTGGATGTTTTAGCAGCAATTCAGGATATACGTGGTCTTTTTCAGAACATGGAGTGACCATGAGTCACCCTAGTCCAACGGGAAACGGCTGCTCTCTGGAGGATTGTTACACAAACTTGTTTGCCTTGGTAAGATATGATTTAAATGAGTATTATCCGGTGTCGGCTATTGTTTGCGTCTAATCGCGTGCTGCGTGACCTTCCTGCTTTAATGTTTCGGTATTTGCGAATATTGGCCAATTCTCTACCCTCCACCTTACATTTTACATGCTTCGTTTCCCAATTTAGATACTCGGTAACATATTTACAAACGGTTCGAAGCGATGTCACCTGCCCGTGCTCATAGACAAGCGATTAACAAATCTCAATCAATCAGTGTTTAAATATTGAAATGTATTTACATAACGCTACCGTTTGATGATATGCTCTTTCATATGCACAAATTGTGATGAAGGTCACTGATTTGTTCTGTTTTGTTGTCTAGACGGATCTTGGTGGCATAAAATGGCGTAAATTGACTTCAAATCCGGACAATGTATCGGTGGAGCAACTCGAAGATCCAGTGCTTGTTTCCTATGCACGTTGTATTCAAAGTGGTTTACTATGTGTTTGGAGACGAGTAGTGAAAAATTCAGAAGCTCGATCCCCGGAGCAGTTGTCAGTTGGCAAAGAACTGTGGGTATTTTGGTATGGAGACGAGCCGACCGGCATCGACAACCTTCTCTCCCCTGACCTAAAGGGTAAGTGTTTACTCCCATGATTGACAGCATGTCAAGGTGGCTGTGCATTGCATCACATGTCAGGCACCTGTACTGTTGTTCATTTCGCCAGTTTCTTGCATCAGTACACAGGCATGCTATATTACTAAACAGTTATTAATAACAAGGCAGTAGACACCTAATTGCCTATACACACTCGTATTACTGTGATGTTTTATTTAGGTCATGTTGACAGATCAGTTGATTGTCTTAAGTGGTGGATTCAAGTCCAACTCCTTATTGCTCATAATAGTTCAAAATGTTTTACATATATTGGTCTTAGGCACTATTATTTCAAACATGTTTCTACATTTGTTTATTTAATGTGAGATTATTAACAGAGAGGGGATTTAAACAACACACTTTTGATTTGTGTTTATTGCATACGCATTAGGAATTTAGTGATTAATGATTAAGTTAGAAGAACTGGGGACATTGTTTTGAGGTCATCTGCACTTGTAATTATCGTAAGTAAGCAATATTTTACATTTTTGAAAGGGACTATTTTTGTTTGTTAATTTAATTATTGTGTGAAGTCATTGATGACTACTAGGCCAAACTTGCCCCCATGTGTAATATTAATTAGATATGATTGGTTGTTCCCTAAAATTTCGCTTTGTTAGATGAGCATGTAGTCCCAAATAAGCAATAGGTTGTTTGATATGCCTTAAAGTATGTAACACTAAAATAAAAGTACAAAAAATCCTGCAGATACAAAATATGTATCCATGTAAAATACTTGAAGGATAAGTGAACATTCACTATTTTAGTTATGTTTACTTACTCAGATAATCATATTTGATGGAATTTTAAGACTTGGAGTTATGTCCCTTTCAAGGATAGTTACATTTCATATGTGTAACGATACACATTGACAATACAAGCACTGTTTAAGGGTCACTTGTAGCCCTTGTTTGTTGTTGTCTAACTTGGACCCTTGAAAATCAGAGTTAGAATTAGTCTTCAGCAACTCATGTTTGTCGTAAGAGACGACTGATTGGATCGGGTGGTCAGACTTGCTGATTTGGTTGACACATTCCATCATATCTCAGTGGCATAGATCAATGCTCATGCTGTTGACCACATGCTTGGTTATTTACTGACTGCCACCATATAGCTGGAATATTGCCGAGTGCGGCGTTAAACAAGCAAACAAAAAATGTCGGCTAACTAGATCTGCGAAGATCCAAGCTAAGAATTGGTCTTCAGCAAACCATGCTTGTCATAAGAGGTGACTGTCACCATATCCCGATTGCTGAGACCAGTGCTCATGATGTCAATCACTGGATTATCTGGTCCTGACTTAAATATTTACAGACAAGTGTTCATATATCTGAAATATTGCTGAGTGTGGCTTTAAAACAACAAACAACCAAATATTGTCTAAACTCAAATGGGGATTGTGTGGTCATGTTTTGTAGCTTGGTTGATTTTGTGTCATCCCATCCTGATCGCTAAAACCAGCAAGCTTTTGATAGGTTCTCATTCACGGAGTTGTAACATTGCTGAGTATTGTCATAAACAACATTCACTCAAATCAGTATCGATCTACGACTTTGGCTACCTGTATAGTCCTGTAAGTAACGGACAGGAAATTAGCACTGTCAGTTTGCTCAAACTGCTCTCCTTGATGTTAAACTAGTAGAATATTCAACATTTCTACAACATATTAACACAATTCAGCTAGTAGACTTTATTGGCTAATTTCAGTTTCAGTAAATTGCTTTTTAGTGATAATATAACAAATTATTTAAAAATTCATTTGAAATTGATGATCTTTGTCATGTACCAAATAGTAGGATTAAATTTTTTGACAGAGAATACAAATTATAATCTCATGAATACATATATTTTTTCTTAGGTGCAATGTGAAACAGATAGTTGCATTCCTTGTGCACTATCAATGTTTTCGTCCCATGTAATAGAGAGTTGCACAAACATTCCATGATGTTTCAACATTTACCTGAGAATGCCTACCTCCTGATTGTAATAGCTGCTGATAGTTTTCGGCATGCTGTAATAAAAGCTTGAAACGATGCCCAACATTTAGCATTATCTACATTCCTGTAAACAGAGAAGGCACCTGTGCCCAACAGTTGATTGTAATGAGCAGAATTATACATGAAAATAGCAGCATCTGATAATATGTATACCATGTACTCTACTGGCAGTCATTACTTGGCAAATCTTCTAAATGTCACAGGTAGACATAGACACAGGCACTTCATCATTTGTCAAAGATGAGTTAGTTTAGTTTTACGCCACACTCACCAATATGCCAGCTATATGGCGGCGGTCTGTAAATAATGGAGTCTGGACCAGACAATCCAGTGATCAACAGCATGAGCATCGATCTATGCAATTGGGAACCGATGACATGTGTCCACAAAGTCAGCGAGCCTGACCACCCAATCCCATTAGTCGCCTCTTACGACAAGCATGGGCTACTGAAGATCAATTCTAACCCGGATCTTCACGGGTTTTGTCCAAGATGAGTGAAAATCTAAAGACTAGTTGTTTTTTAAGGAACTAGTTCTATATGAACTGTGGACATGTTGGATATGACCAGTGGTGATTAACAAAGTATCAGGGGTTGAATGGCAGGGTTAGGTATAGTGGTTTGAGGGTGGCACGCAGAGTTCTGTCCCTTAGCAGTGCCAGGTTGCTGCTGTTGGGTATGACCAGTGGTGCCTAACCCTGTATTGGGGTGGTTATAGTGGTTTTAGGATGGTGTGATGAGTTCTGTCCCTTAGTGATGCCAGGATGCTGCTGGATATTCTCCGTGTCCTGAGCCCATTTTAAGAAAATGCCTTTCAATTTTAACACAGTTGGGACATTTTTACTAGCCTGCAAGAATTTGGAGCAGCCGCATGCTACTGTTAAGTTCAAACCCTGTTTGGTCTGTCTGCATCACACTTGTGTTTGTGGGTTTCACCAACGTGGTAAATATTTACCGCCTGATTCAATTCGGGCTTTCTTCCCACACCAAGCTGACATGCTGTGGTATTACTGCAAAATGATCAAAGCAGTGTTAAACCATATTCGCTTACCACTTTAAATTATTTTGTGATAAGGTCCGTCAGAAATCTATATGGTCATACCTCATATTTGCAGATACATGTGAAGATCCGGGTTAGAATTGCTCTTCAGCAACCCATGCTTGTTGTAAATGGAGGTGGTTAGGTTGTCAATCTTGCTGACTTGGTTGACACGTCATCATATCCCAAATTGGATAGACTGATGCTCATGATGTTGATCACTGGATTGCCTGGTCCACACTCGATTATTTACAGACTGCCTCCTACAGACTGCCACCATATAGCTGGAATATTGCTGAGTGCGGCATTAAACAAAAACCAACCAACCAATCATATTTGAAGATTGATGACATCTATGTTTACATTTTAGAAAATACCATTTGAAACAATGTGGAATTTCTGACTTAAGTGGTTGATATTACCTCAAGTATGTTTGTCAGGCCAGTGATAATTCTGATAATCATCAGCATGTTTCGGGTTGATCTTCACAGCTAGTACTTGAAGGCATTTATTACATAGTGCACATGGTGTCTATTTGGGAGTTGACACAAGAAAATAAATGCAGGGGAATTTATTTCAAATGAGTTATCCAATTGCCATAAACAAAACTTATGGTAAAACTTAAAGAACTATTACTTTTATAATAATAATGTCTTTGGAAGCCTCTTTGTTTAGTTTCTGACAAAATTAGTAGATATTTAATGATGGGACATTCAGCATTATTCCAACTATATGCAGAGATGCCAACCCTTACACATTGGGCGTAATTATTACGATTTTGACCATTAAATTACGCCATTACACTTGATCTGTGAAAATGACGCTTTTCTACCCGTTTTGTGAAAATCAATCAAGTGGATAAAATTTCACAGGGAATATTTTTCATGACGCACTAGTGCAGGGGTTCAGAAATGGCCTTACACCGATAGGAATCGCTTACTCTTAGCATCGCGCTCATTCAAATTAACTTGTAAGGAATTAAAGTATTTTGTGTCACCTGACCAACAATTTTTGATGTATGGAACTGCATAATGATTGGTCACGTGTATTTCTGTCTAGAATCTTTCCTATTCATGTGAATAAACCTTCTTAAAAGTAATTTTTATAAAGTTATCACCTTTCACTATGGAAGTGTTTTAAGTATTACACTTGTAAGGTTCAAATTACACTTTTTGACCTCCATTATTACACTTAGGCCCAAAATAGGGTTGGCATCTCTGTATATGGCGGCAGTCTGTAAATAATGGAGTCTGGACCAGACAATACAGTGATAAACAGCATGAGCATCGATCTACGCAAATGGGATATGATGACATATCAACCAAATTAGCGAGTCTGACCACCCGATCCCGTTAATCGCCTCTTTCAACAACCATTGGTTGCTGAAATCCAATTCTGACCCAGATCTTCATGGTTAGCTTCATTAACGTCATGCTACACAATTGGGATATGATGACACCCAGGCGAGCAAGCATGACCACTTGATTGTGTTATTTGTCTCTTATGACAAGCATGGGGATTTCAATTGCATTTGGGAACAGTATTAGGTATTAGAATGTGAACTTTCATGCTCTAAATATTCTGTGTTGAATTACAATGAATAATTGCAATGAAAAATCAATTTTTATCTTTGCTATAAAATCAGTTTGGTTTGAAATATCCATGGTTTGATATTATCAGACATTGTTTATTATGTAGTGATGCATCACTAAGAACAGCAATATTTTATCCACTTATGAAGATACCATGCATTGATTGCTACAAGTATGTACACCAAGGCGTGAGTGTGATTATTTGATAATCTCTGTAGATAACATGCTTTGTGATTAATTGTGTCTGTGATCAGCGTTCAGTTGAGCATCGCCTTATTGATGGATCAAAGCTGATGATTTACTTAGACTGGGGGTATTTTCAGATGGCTTCGTCATCCTATTCTAGCTAACAGGATTGTTAGGCTTCGATCAAGTCCTGTGTTTGTGATATAATGTGTCTTCTCAAAAGCAGTTAAATGGAAATGAAGTTTGGGGTAGTTATTGTATGCATTGTAAGCACTTGTTATTCATTATTCCTGAGTGAAACGGCAAATAATTCTAAGTGATTTATTCACTGAGCATAGTACAGGTTTTAACAGTATACAGCTTTTGAAATTTAAGCATGAAAATCTTGAAGGGTTACTATTGAGTGAGTCCTTAGATTGAAATGTCTCACCAGCAGTCCTTAAAGACAGCAGGAAACCCTTAATTTGAACACCCCCTATAATTTGGAACATTCATTGAATTTTGAACACCCACTATTTCAAACACTGCTATATAAATTGCTATGATGTGAAACACTGATGTATTGATATATTTGTAATTGCAATTGCTGTAACAAAATAAGAATTGATTTTGTATCTGTAATAGATATTGCATCCAGAAATAATTGTTCCGTTAATGAAATTCTAATGAAATCTGTTCTAACTTGATATGGGGAATGTTCTTTGTATTCTGTGTTACATTGATTATTTAGATGAAACCTATCATTTGATGTCCGTAACACAACTGTCTATTGTATGGGCGTGAAATACACACATGTTGCCAGTGAAACAGCTGACAATAAATAAACCCTGGGCACTTGACATGGACACATAGTTAATGTAGAAATCAAAATTACAATACCTGCAGTGCAGTGTTTGGTGAAACATGATTGACAGTTGTGCATTGCAGCTGGTGTGATTATAACACCACTTAGGCTGTTGGTTGTATGTGGGTCAAGTGACATGCATGTGGCTGTCGCTCTTGATAGAAGCTGTAAACAGTGGGTTTGGGGTTGGTAATAGTAGATTCGCATCAACGATAACATCCTACCTTATTTTGTAAACGTATCAGAATCTTGCAGATTTGTGAATTGTTTGAGGAGCATTCAGAATAGGTTTTGACAGATATTTGTGAATAAGTTATACATGTCCAAATATAATGAATTTATAATGAATTATAATTATTGAGGTATTTAAAAATTTGATTATGCCATTTTCTGTATATTTCTGTAAATTATGTAATTTTGTTAAATATATGTTGACTATTTAACATATTGAATTTATGTGTGAAATTACAACAACAAAATATGGAAGGCTATTGTAGAATGATTTATTTACAAATATTGTTAGTTATAAATTACTGAAGATCCTCTATTTCTACCTCAAAGTTTGTGATGAATGAAGGTTGTGGGTGGCACAGGTCTAAAGCATCAGAATTCATGGTGCAGAGAACATTGTATTTATGCGTTTTTATACTTTTAAAGATGTAATTGTGATGGAGCTTACCTCTTGAACAGGAATATTGCTAAAGGCAGCATAAAACCAAACTCGCTCGCTACCTCTTGAACATTTCTGGTACTCAGTAGAAACATCAATGTCACAGATATATGAGTCAAAGCTGTCTGTGGTAGACTGGTAGTTGTCATGGAAAGTTTTGTAGCTGATTTGTATAAAATCATAATAGACTGCAACATGTGCACTGTGTAGTTTGAACAGTGAGGGTTAAATCAATAGGTATGTCAGCTGGCATCCGGTTATACAATGAATAGCATGCTGTCAGTCAAACATACCGTAACTGCTGCATGTAATACAGTTACTATTACCACGCTGTAGTGCAAGCATAAACACGATGTGAGCGTCATCCTAGTGCCCAAACACTTAAGGAAATCAATGCACATATTGTGGAATGAAGACTTGAGGCTTTTCATTTGTCGTCCTAGATGCCACTGGTTTATTGATTTTTTTATGCTGAGCCAAGAACATTATCAAGGCATTAATAAACATGCTGTTACAGCCTGGCTAGGAATCGGCACTTGTCACATAGTCCACTGATACTCCGTCTTTCATCAGCAGGCGATTTTGTTTACCCACGATCTTTCCTCTAAGTTCAGGTGTGTAGTTTGTAGTGCTCAGGGAAATTTGGTCAGGCTTGGGAAAAAAAAGAATGGTCGTCTCATTACAGCAGCCTACAGCCTGGTATGAATAAATATAGTCAATTAGGCTCGCCTAGTGTTACGCGGGTCACTGTCATCGACCAGTGGTGAGAACGTATTGGCCCTCTGTATTGGTACTGGCTGTGTGGGGGGCTGGGGAAATGACGTCTTTATTATATCGGGTCCACTGAAGGGACGAGATGGATATTGCTAATAGAGTTGCAGTTCTTAGTTAATACATTTATTTCTTTACATGAACTGGTTGGTGAACGTTTTGTGTGTTATATTTTTAGTTCAGAAAATTTTTATAGTGTGTGCTTTGTTTTCAAATATGTTTATTGGATTTGCTGGAGAAATTAATCAGACGTTCTAGCTTGTATTAAAAATGTTTCTGTAATTAATTAAATGTATCTTGTATGAGTTTCTGTTCTGAACAGAACTATATGGTCAGTGATCTTGAGGAATGTATGGTGTTATCAGATTGCAGTCAGTTTGAAAGATTAATTACATAAGCTGAGTTGAAAAAGTCATAGCATGTAGAGCTAATGCTTTTACCACAACACTACAGCGATAGCAATTAGCAAGCCATCCTGAGTGGTAGATTTCTCTGTTGAGGAAATTCAGGAAGCAGCTTAACAGCAGACCTAACAGCAATGTTATGGGTTTGTTTTGATTCTTATGTAGAGCTGGTTTTCTTCATTGATATTGACTGATCAACTGCTGGGACAGACAGAGCGACAGATGGACGGTAGCAAAGATTTAGGAATTCCTCCGATTGCCTTCAGGCAGTTCAGTGATCACTTTCCCAAGTCAGACTAGCTGGCTGATGAAGGTGGTGTGTATTTCACAAGGTAATTGAGAAATGTCTGCACTCTTGACTGCAGCCCCTCGCCTGGTTAGAATTCCTGTTGATTTCATCCAGCCTTCATGCTGCTGTGTGTGACCTAGATTACACCCTCATATTAGCTGGTAGGGTAATTCAAAGGTAGCGTGATTGATAAGGCCTTGTTGAACAGGTCCACACGATAGCTGTATTTTCTCCACTGACATGTTTTTTGCGATGCCCTTGGCTCGTGTAACAAAATGCAAGTGTCATGGTGGCCCGTTGATGGGTGATGATTGGTGAAATGTATGATGTTTCTGTTTGCAGTAAGAGCGTGGACGATCAGGGGAATGTTTATGTCGTGCTGGTTTTCTCTGTAGAAGTGTTGTGGATTTGATGGCGATAGTTGTTGTAGAATGGATCATGTTTTAGAAGCTACTTGAAACTGGAATGGATTATGAGAAATCGTTTATACTGATATGAAAGATTTATTTTGTAATGTTTTGAAAAATGGTATTTAAATTGTTCAACTCTTACAGCTGTGTTTAGAACTGCGCCAAACTACAGTCATTACTGAGTGCATTTAAAACTGGAAATACCATGTCAACAAATCCGAAATTTCATATGCTGTTTAATCATTCAATATCATTGTCTGGTTTTATTGAATTGTATATGACGGCTTAAGTTCTTATCTGTTAAATTTAATTTATTGAAAATTACATTTAATATTGCTTACATTTGTTAAGTCTTGTTAATTCTTGTTATGAAAATAAAGAGAGTCTGGCTCCATTTGATATTTTCTTACCATAGTTTAACATCTGTAAATATTTATATTTCCGAGACTAAATGTGTATTAAAGATCATAAATGTTGCGATTCTCTAAAATAAAAGTAATAACATCTATAATTAACCCCAAACAAAAGACAAGTAAGTTTCTTTGAGAAACATATATATGAAATATTGAAACTGGTAATTTTTACAAGGTAATATGATGAACATTTCTTCCCTATTTCTACACATGATCAGCCCATCTAGGAGAATCTGATATACTAACAACATGCTTGTTTCATCAGACACCTGAATATTACCACCGAACACTGGCTAAGCACCGCTGCCTCCTGTACACAGGAAATGGGGCTGCACCTTGTACCCCTCCCCCTCCCCATCACCTGTCTGTCTGCTTGCAGGAATGTTTCCCCTCTGCTGATGAGCTGGCCACCTATAGACAATACACCAACACTCTCCTTGTGGGGGTGGAATATATGGTTCTGCTGTAACACTTGCTTTTAATATTGATGATTGGGTACTTAACACAATTGTGGACAGTTTATTCGAATGTTTGGTGTCAGTATTGCCTTGTTTTCTGGAATTTGCGGAGTTTTAAAGTTTTTGCTAATACTTGCATAAACAAGGTAGCTTTTATTCAGAAATCGCTGATGAAAGTGATATTGATGCAAAGATGCGATGGATTACATGTGCGCTTGTACATTTCACCTACTCTATATGTTTGGGCATGCAGGATATGAATACATCTACATGATATAAACTTGTAATGTTATAGTGCTACATATTTAAGAGGTAATTATGAACAGACATGTTTGTGAAGATTTATATATTGTGGAAGCAACATTTTTTGTGCTGTGCAGAACTAATTTAAGAGAAGAATCAAATTGATTTGAACCCTCTTTATACTACTTTCTTGACATATCATTATGCAGTTGAAATGTGGATTGTGGGTTTATGAAATGTTAATCAACCGTAATCTGCCAACTATGGGATTGAGTGGCACATGCCTGCACTGATAATCAGTCTTTCTGTCACTGATGTAATTTTGGACTGATAATAAGTGCAGCATAACATTTACTAACTCTTAAAAAGGGTTGTTTGTTGTATATTAGTACTTTTCATACCTGCTTGTTTGTCAATGCCATGGCCTGTATATTTCATTGTTGGAATATGGCCTTTGAATATGTCAATAAACAAGGTATGCTTGTACATTGCATTGTTGGCTTGATATTTGAATATGTTAATTAACAAGGTATGCTTGTACATTACGTTGTTGGCATGGTATTTGAATATGTTAATAAACAAGGGATGCTTGTACATTTCATTGTATGAGCATGGTCTTTGAATATGTCAATAAACAAGGCTTCCTGTACATTTCAGAGTTGGAGCATGGGTCTTGGGACAAGGAGAAGGACAAGGACAGTGGGCTGACTTATGAGTGCAGGACGCTGTTGTTCAAAGCTTTACACAACCTGATTGAAAGGTGAGACACACCATACATGTGTTTGATCAAACTTTCCAGTGTTTTAATTTGGATCCAGGGTGATCTAGAAACTACATGTTTTCTTTTAGTAGGCCAATGTTATACATTTGTAGTGAAAGATAAGTTATTGGGAGATTGATCTTTATATTGTCACCTATAGCTGGCTCAGAACTGACTGGAAAATTGTTGTCCTTTTGAAATAGTTTCACATCATGTAATATTTGTTTAAGAGGTGGTCTGATATCAGTGATGTATCAGTATTTGGCTTGACAATATTTTGTCTGACTCAGGGTAGAAATATTTAGTTTTCATTGACACTTTTGTGCAGTCGAGTTATGTTTAACGTGTAGCAGAAATAGACCCAGTTTTCTAGCTGTTTTTGAAAGATATGTTTATATGTAATTCTTTTTACCAAAGTACACTTGGTCTGAGGTAGATCCTTCCTGATAAGATTTTTTCTTCTTTGGCAAAGATTTAAGATTTCTTTTAGTTTTTTAAGTTTGTTTTTATGGATATGTCTGATTCTTTTATATTTGAATGTCGGAGTAGTTGCATCCAGTAAAAAACTATTTTCATGTCCTCAACATTCTTTATACTTCAGGATTACATAGAGCTTTGTTCAGTTTTCTGATGCAAGCAGATCGGTCAGTTGTCTGATTTATATCAGTGTTCAAAAGTTGCAAGGATTTTTAAGGTTATTATATAATTTGAGCAGATGGGTAGCTTAGTGGTTAAAGTGTTTGCTACTCACGCTGAAGACCTGGGTTTGATTCCCCACATGGTTACAATCTGTGAAGCACATTTCTGGTGACCCCACAGTTAAAGTGCTCCACATATTGCTGAAAGCATTGTAAAACAATGCTCACTCGCTCACTTGTATAATATTCTAATCTGAGAAGCCTCCTTATCTTAACACTGTGGTCAAAACAATGTAGATTAAAATGTAACAAAAGCCTACTAGTGTGATACTAGTAAAATTTAGGAAATACTTGTGACATTTTCGTGTGGATAATCACTTGTCTAATTAGATGGCAAGTCTGCTGCTGAGAATTTGTGCAGACAAATTAGAACAGTATCTTTGAATCTCTACAAGAACCCCATCACTTTCAAGTTTTTGTTGTTCAGTAGACTTCTATAGCTCTATGACTGCTGAAGTGTTTGATTGACATTTAGAAGTTGTTGATCAGGAAGATATGACTGCTTCTGGGTGACAACTTGTTTGATAGTTGTCAGGTAAGTAGCCTCATGTCTTCACTACATATTGAGCCTTAATGACTAGCCTGAAGCCCCAGTCTAGTAACATTTCTTTTAAGCCTGTAAACTTGCCTAATGAAGCCCCATGTGAATCTGAGAAAAAGAAGTATTGAATATGAATCCTTTGTATTACAAATGCAATTTATTTTGATTCGAGACTGCCTTTGCAGTTGTTTTTAATTTGTGGTTACTTTTTCTGGTTTTGATAAACTGAAGGAATTGGCAAGCGTTGGTAGTCTGCTTCATGAACAAGTTGTCCTCAGTGCATGTTGTTGATTACTGTAATTACTGCGCACTTAATACTTGCATTGTACTCAGTAAGTGTATTACCAGCCTTGTTTGGTACACTTCATTAGATTGGTATTGGGGTGGAAATCAATCGCTTTGCTCTTGGTTTCTTTGGATCAGATGGTTTATTCACAGCGTTTGCCTTTTTCAAAATCTTTGTTATTGTAGTAGGTGAAAAAAAAGTAAGGATACTACAGATTGTTTTGTTCTTTACAATATTATTTTAACAATTGGTATATTGCAGGTGGTTGTGGTAGTTAAAAAAACAATTTGACCATTGTCTGAGATCTGGGTTCAATTCCTTATGTAGGTGCAGAAGGTGAAGTCTGTATTTGGTGACCAAGCCATGAGATTGCTGGAATATTTGCCTGGTCATTGATATATGTTGCAATGTTGGAAATAGTAGTCAGGGGTGGAAATAACCCATTGCCCAATGTCCCAGTCCAGTGTTTTTTCTGTTGGGCAAGCAAATTTGTATGTGACGCTGTACTGGTGTCCAGTTGACTTTCCAATGTTAATTATGTTGCTTATTTAAAAAATCAACAAGAAAATCGTCCGTTATAGTGGAAAAATTATCAGGGCAAGTGATTTTACATGTGCCACTGTACCGGAGTACACTAGCAATTTTAAGTTTTTTCCGCCCCTGGTAGTTAATCTTGTTTCATGAACTTTTCTGTACTGAACACAGAGGTTTGATGGTGCTATTGTCAGCAGAATATTATAAATGTTTTCAACAGTAAAATTTGTTATGTGAGATGTATATATAGCATTTGTATTCAGTCATAATTTATTTCTTGGTACTACAGACTAGTTGCCAGTTATCGGTCTAATTTTGTTGGGTTCTTGAGACACCATATATGATTGTTCAATATTCTTTGTGGTGTAGTGGATAGAGCGTCCGCCCGGAGAGCGGAAGGTCGTGGGTTCGATCCCTGACCGTGTCATACCAAAAGACGTTAAAATATGGTACTTGTTGGTCCCTGCCTGGCGCTCAGCATTAATGGGTACAACAAGGACTGGTCAGCTTGGAGTCAGTATAATGTGTTTGAGTAGGGTATTCATGCTTCACTGCGGCATGGTATCTCAGTGGGCTAGCACTATAAAACCAGCTTACGTCTGGGCTAGTACAAGCAGCCGCGTATACACATACACACGCATGCACATTGTCATATGAGCAAAATATTCTCAAGCAGGACGTTAAACCCAATTTCACCCCACCTCTTTGTGGCGTAGCTATAAATGATGTAAGCTTGGAACAGATACTAATAGCATTGGCAGATTCAGATCGTGGATGAAGGAAGGAAGGAAGTAGTGACGGACAAAAGAAGCATCAAGTGTGATGTGTACGGAACAATTTGCCTAAATATAGGAACAGCAAAATTCACCTCTCCTCGTTCTAGTCTGAGGGTGCGTGAGGTGGCCAAGTGGTTTAAGCATTCGCTCCTCACATTGAATCTCCACTAAAGTACTGTCGGAAATAGAAAAAAACTGTTTTTAGGCTGTTACTCTGTATCCCGAAAATTTACATGATTGCAAATAGCATATGTCGAAATAACCCATATCGGCCTAACTGGGCGTTCAGTGGGATGAGTAATAGGATATCCAGAAAAGCATGTTTACTCGTAAAATCGGGCAAAACTTAGAAAAAATACGAATAGCTGCTGAAAACAATAGATCAGACTATAGATGGCAATTAGGTCGCTCAGCCAGGTATGACGACGGACCGTCGACTCACTTGGCATGGAATGCAACGTGCTGCCCACAGACACAAGGGGTCATCTCAAATATATTTGATGCTTTCTCATGTGTATTGAATATGTCTCTATTGATTATCTTATCTTAGCTAATATCTCTATCCCCAAGCCCGACCCCAACTACCGTCAGCAACACCCGTCTTGGTTTTGCTTTTGAGACGACCCCTCCTACCTGTTTCTTTTTATAGTGATAGTGAGACTCCATGGCATCTACATCCTTAATAGTTTCAGTATTAAAGTTGTTATTTTTTACGTCTGCTATTGTTTATAATGAAGCTAAATCTAATTTCAAGATGGACATTCAAAAAGTGTCATTTGTTATACAATATCATCACACACTAATTTGCATAAAGCCATGGTCTGCTCCAAATAAGTCGCATCGGACTTCTCATTTCTGCACTAATATATCCTCAGTGAAATTCTTCTTTTACATTTCCTATCTCATTCCCACTGAGACTGTAGTTAGGCCGAACTTAGTTTAACAGATATTTCACACTTTCACATATTAACTACCTAAACTGTAGATATAAATGTGAAAACACAGTGTTTTTTCTATTTCCGACAGTACTTTAGTAGTTGTTTTCCGATTAAATGAAATAGATGAAGATTAGTCGCAGTGACCAAACAACCAAGCAATCGATCATATTTTCTCATAATTGAAACACAAACGATTTTGGAACTACTGATTTAGTCGTTGAAATACTTGACGATGGAACATATCTAAAAAGTTGTCGGGGCCTGAAAACATGTTTAATTCTTAGAAAACTTACTTTACTTGCTGAAAAGTCATGATGTATTATTTCTTGAAGACTCCAGGAGGTTTATGTTCATGATATGTTAGTCATCACTTCAAAGTAGCAACTTGCATCATTTACATGTGAAATTTGCAAATGCAGTGTGCACAGTTTCTAAAAAAAAATTCCATAAATTTATTAAAATTCAAAGATAAACTGGTCTGCTGCCAGCATCACTGAAGTTTATGACACATTGCTGTAAAATATAATAAGAAAATGTGCACATTATTTGAAGTGAGTGAGTGAGTTTAGTTTTACGCCGTTTTTAGCAACATTCCAGCAATATCACGGCAGGGGACACCAACAATTGGCTTCACACATTTTACCCATATGGGGAATCGAACCCGGGTCTTTAACCAGTAGGCTACCCTGTATCCCCCACACTATCTTGAAGTACCCACAGTTTTGATGACATCAAGACATAAATATTACAATTCCTTTTTCAAAATAGGTTCCACCTTAGCATATTTTATGTAGCTAAGTCAATCCTAATTGGACAAATAATTTTTGCTTCTAGTGAGTATAAAAAGCTATTTTATCAAGAACATACTCTGAGAAGGGAGACTGTGACAATTCATCCGACGTGTAGTAAACGCTCTCCAATATTCCGTATCAAAAGCATCTCTAAGTAATAATTCTTGTATTTGTTGACGTCGGTGCTGTAATTTAGGTGAAGCAATGATTTTACTGACCCGTGAGCCTTCTAACAAACGCTTCTAATTGATTGGGCATTTCATGGCCATAAGCACCACAAATGCTGTACACTTATTTGTAGACTACTCAATAAGAGCGATGGCTGTGAAGTAGCCAGCGTTCAACACCACATAACTGTCATTGTTGACAGTGTTTGCCTCCTGGAGTCCCCACAGCCAGTAGGCCAGACTCGATAACAGCTTAGCAGGACCGTTTCCTTGACTTGCTCACATAGGCTGGTGACGTTTCACCTGCCCAGCTCCGCCCTCCACTTGTCATGTAGTGTACATACAGTGCTCCGGGACAGATGCTTGGTTGTTAGTGAGGAATTTCGCGTAGATAATGCCTTGAAAGCCTCCATTTGTTGGAGCATCGGTTTTGTTGAGATTTATATGCTGTCACTTGTCCTGAAAGTAGACATTGATTCCAGATTTTGAGAGATTCTTTGGTTTGAAGCATCATTTTCTGATAAATTTTAACTACCATTTACAACTGCTGCTTGACTGATAAGGAAAGCACCATTGTACATATTTAAGCCAGGTTTTTTAATTTTGATATTTTGCTGAAAGTCTTGACTAAACGGGGAAAAGTATGCATGATTTGTGGTTAAGATTGTTGTCTGTGTGATTGTTTTACTTCATCTTTATAATTTCAAGGAACCCATGACCCCAAGGATATCAATATATCAATGACAAGTAAATAAATGAATTTCCCAGAATGTTTTCACTTTGTCGGAAGCATCAGTTTTATTTCTTGATTATGTCAGGCCCAGTAATTATTATTATATCTGATGTCATTTTATTTCCTTCTCTCAAAACAGCTTCGTCATTGAGATGACACACTGACAACCATTTTGACAAGATTTAATAAATATTTTGAAACTAATATTTACGGAAGTGTTTTATTAGGAAGTAGTAGACAAGCATCAGTATCAGTTTCATGATTTTGATGTGTTTGCTGGTAATGAAGGAATGCAGGTATGATTGTTATCGTCCTTGCTGACAGCTTCCATGGCCTGTCAAGTGATTCACCAGCAGCTTGACAATATTAATTGCTGAATGTCATGTCCCCTTGGCTACAGTTAGCAGCATGTGTCCTCACGAGGGCTGGGGGCAAGTTTAGTTGTGGTCAGTAATTATGTCTCATCATTAAATCATCAACACATGGAGCTCAAGATCTTGCCCACAAAATGTTTTACTGAGTGAGTGAGTAGTTTTACGCCGCACTCAGCAATATTCCAGCTATATGGCAGCAGTCTGTAAATAATCAAAGTCTGAACCAGACAATCCAGTGATCAACAGCATGAGCATCGATCTGCGCAATTGGGAACCAATGACATGTTTTACGGATACTTTTTCATAAAGTTATTTGAATGTTTATTTTATTTTTGTTTTAAAAATGTTAATGTCAGGCATTCAGCTGTGTGTGGAAGCTTTTTACTTGTGCCTTAAGTGCATTCCCCATGCTCCACCACAAGTTTATTTCCTTGGGGAAATTTCAAAATACTATTTTACATGTCCCGACACCCCTGAAGATTATGAGGCTATTTTTTTATGAATTTGTAATTGTTCATCGCTTTCAATCCCAAATCTATTTTTTCTCATTTTTTTGTGTGCATTGCTTTAATTGATTAGCATGTGAAATCTAAATATGTCATTTGAAATTCAGTACAAGGCATTGAATGAATGAAAGTTAAATATGACATGAATTAATAAGGGAAAACACCATGCAGATATTGAAGCTTGAGTGCTTTTTTTAACTAGTTTTTTTAGAAGCAGACCCGCTTACTTTGGTTTGAATGTAGTTGTCAGAATTTCTGTTACTTTGTAATGAAAAAACTTCAGTGATGGAAACGATATTGTTTTTGTTTTGATTTTTGGTGCAAAGAAGTTTGTCGTATTATCTGAGTTTAGTTTGAAGGAGAGTAGTATCCAGCACAATGTGTGTTTTTATAGCAATGCTGATATTATAAGATTTGGACACATGACATGGCTAATAATGTCATCATGCCCTAGTGGTGTGGACTGTTGCTCGTGCTATCAGCCACTAGTCTCCGTACCTCCTCCACTATCAGGATGTTATTCGGATTCCACTGGAACATGGAATTTCTTTGTGTAAAACAACATTCATGCATATTGTTATCATTATGTGCTCTGATTACCCTGCGAGTAAGCTCCTGTTGAAATTTGTGATGTGAACATTTTCAATTTTTTAAAATATTTTTATGAAATTGTTGGATTTGAATTCTACATTAATATTTTCATTGCAGATGTTTGCTGTCAAAGAACTTTGTGAGACTAGGGAAATGGTTTGTCCAGCCCTACGACCAGGGAAGTGCTTTGGACCGAAGGTAAGCTTCAACAACATTGTAACAAGCTGAGAAAATGGGTGTTCTTCCACCTCAGTGAAACACTTCTTTTTTTCAATCAAAGGCAAAGTGGAAAAGGTTCAGTGAAATGCTTCTTGTCTTCAGTGGCTCTGTTTGATAATTTTTTGTTCCTTTGTATGAGTAGCCTCAGTAACAGAAACTAAAGACAATTTAACTGCTATTGCTAAGTGGATCGGAACTTGAGGGTGGAATTGATCCCTGGAATCCTATGCATGATCAAAGAGGCTCAAATGGGAGAGAGTGGACACAGTGTTAAGCACTAGCCTCAGTTCTGAGTTTAGGAAATATCTGCCAGGATCGATTGTTATTCTTTTTGTGTGAAGATATGAAATCATTCAAATGATCAGTTTTCTCATGTTTGTCACAGGCTGTGATTAGAATTGTTGGCAGTTGTTAATATTTTGATACAGTGATGGCTTGAGTATTTGTTTCAATTAATACCCAGATGGCATGGATCAGCGCTCAGAATATCAACCACTGGTTTGTATCAGCTGAACTGATTCATTTACAATGGCACATGAAAATGGCTAAAAGACAGTATTTGTTGTGTTTTGAACAGAGGTAGCAATTGTTATGAAATGACAATTTTATGAAATACATAAATATATAAACTAACAGAAGCTATTGCCGAACAGCATTATTCATTAGTCTTCTATCAGTTATGATCCTACTTTAACTTAAAGTGAAATTTGAATTTGAAATTTGTTCATTTATGACTTGACTTCCACTTTGTGTGAGTTCTTCAGAGAACGTGAACCTTCATAAACACAGTGAACATTGGGCTAGCAGTAATGTATGCTCTATCCTTGAGTTGGAGATTCAGATGTTTCAGTGATCTGAAACATGTCTCTGTTTATGCATCCTAGGGAATTCCCAGGGGTTTCCCAGGACTGTACACTTTCAGTTTTTATGTCAGTTGAAAAAACATCAATATGGTGTTTTTGCTGTTATGGATATTGGTTTCATGTCATGAGACTTTGTTTTTGTTCCATGGAAAGTCTTTGTGCATGTTGGGGCAGTGGGGTAGCTTAGTGGTTAAAGCATTTGCTCATCACGCCGAAGACCTGGGTTCAATTTCCCCCATGGGTACAGTGTGTTAAGCTCATTTCTGGTGTCCCCTGCCGTGAAATTGCTGTAATATTGCTCAAAGGGGCGTAAAATTCGCTCTCTCACTCACTTTATAAAACTTACAATATGTTGTATGAGGCATATATGGAATAAGCTTGTGATGGGCAAGATGACTGTATGCTTGTGATCTATGAAACACATTTGCTGACGGGGTTGGGGTAGCCTAGTGGTTAAAGCGTTCACTCATCTCACGTAAGACCCAGGTTCGATTCCCCACATGCGTACAATGTGTGGAGCCCTTATCTGGTGCCACCCGCCATGATATTGCTGGAATATTGCTAAAAGCGGCGTAAAACCATACTCACTCTCTGTGGCTGATAACTAACTCATCTAGGTCATTTTGGATTAGTCTATCATGATTTTCACTAGCCTTGAACTAACGGACTAGTGGCCACATCTATCCTTGATGATGTTAAAACCGCTTCCACCATGTTGCCTTTAATGCAAAACGCTACAAGTTATTAAGCCCCATGTGTCATTTGTCAACTTGTGACTTGACATTTCCACTAATGACATCTCGGCCTCCTGTATCTGCAGGCTGAATTCTGTTGTGAAAGGTTTTACATTAGAATAGGTGTAAGATAATGGCAACAGGTGTCCTTTAAAGCTGGACGGGTGGAATGGCATAGATGTCCTGACATGTCAAACGCAGTGTCTTTGCTCAAGAATGTCATAACAATATTTCAAGATATTAGCAAATATTGGTCTTTTGCACCAATGTATATCAGTCAATGTTCAAGAAAACGTTGGTCTTCAATCCTGCTAATGTAGCTGAACCTTCAGATGTCACCGCTTTGTATATTTGTCTGAGAGAATTTGTCAAAGTACATGAAATGACAGATAATGTGTTGTCTTCGAAGGTTTTGTTTGAAGCATATTCAGAGTTCACAGGATTATGGGGGTTGTG
The DNA here is from genome assembly GCF_003918875.1 of Haliotis rubra. Taxonomy (NCBI): domain Eukaryota; kingdom Metazoa; phylum Mollusca; class Gastropoda; order Lepetellida; family Haliotidae; genus Haliotis; species Haliotis rubra. The sequence continues at coordinate 1,592,119 of NW_025767657.1, read as the reverse complement.
GAGTAGCCTGGTGGTTAAGGGGTTTGCTCCCCTCACTGAAGACCTGGGTTCGATCCCCCACATGGGTACAATGTGTGAAGCCCATTTCTGGTGTCCCCTGCCGTGACATTGCTGGAATATTGCTAAAAGTGGCGTAAAACTAAAGTCACTCACTTACAGGATTATGATCTTAAATAATTTAATTATGTAGCTTAGAAAAGACCTGTTTCTGTTTTCATGAAATCAAAAAGCCTGAAATAAGTGATAAACATTAAGACTGACACATATTTCAATTAAAATTAAAGTGAATGCATTTTAATATGTAGTGTTGGTTCAACAGCATCGAAGCTGAACTGAATTTATATACTACACGGTTCTTGTTCGTTGGTTTTCAATAATAGTGTTAAGTGGGAGTAGAGCTGCCATGTGTTTGTCTGTTGCTATCTGCCATTGATGGGCAAATCCATTGTATTGATCCACATAAGGCTTGACCCTGGTGTTATCAGCAATTATGAAGATGAATATTGATCGCAGGCTGACTCTGTCACTGACGACTTTGTTTGGTGATGGATATCGTCACTATTAACTCAATTGGATTCATTACTGATAGAGAGCGGTGTTTCAGAGAAGCTGTGTGTATGAGGGGGTGAGATGAAAACTTTAAATGCATGAAATGTTAAATTTTTAAATGTTGCTTGAATATTTTAAATATTTGTAAAATTATGACTTTATTTATTGAGCATAATTCAAATTAGAAAATGAAATAGTTGACACCTATCAAAGTTGATTGATTATTTAGAGACGTGGCATTGGAACGTCTGCTTTATGAACTTTTGGTGAAAATCATCTATCTTTAACAAGTGTGAACGAACTTAGGACATTTTGGGTGAAAGTCTGTCAAATGTCTTAGAAAATACGCCAATCAGAAACTCTGAAGTCAAGTCATAAACAATGCAGAACAATGATGTTTTTGAAAGAAAACCAAACGAATGTCTGGAAATGCTGCACTATGTGACATCTGTGAGAAAATGACTTTTCGCATCATTCCGAAGCAGTACGATTCAATAAGATGATGAGAATGTTCTGAGGATAATGGGAAAATGTTGATTTGCATTGAGGAAAGAAATGATCCACGTCGTGATAAGTATCCCCACGCGCACCTTAACAAACCATAACGTAGAAACACAGGACTTGTTACAACTCCTCCCACGTCTGTAACGACATCGTCATCATCAGTACCTGGCTGCAGCGGCGGCAGACTTTTAAGTAATACGCACAGAGATAATGTACTCCACAGCGTTGCATATGTGAGCGTGGCAATCCAGGCATGGAATCCTACATTAATTATTTACTGGGCGGCAAAGAGAATGTCTCGGGGGTATTGGGATTAGCAGAGTAAAGTATTGAGATGGCATGTTGAGATGCAGCTGTTTGGGCATTGATTTCATTACAAGTGCAGCCGAGCTGGTAGATTTCTTTATTGTGTCGTGAAGTAGGAATGTTCAGTTAGGTACTTACATCTCTGCTTATGTGCAATGCAGAACTGGTTAAGGTTGAATCAACAATGTGATAAGTGATAATGCCGCTTAGAAATTTGATAAACCAATGTATTCATTTAAAAATTCAATTTTTTCAGAAATGGGATGGATCAATTTTAGGTCTTTTGTTTGTCAAACACCTGAATTCATAATTACCCATAAAAGTGGTTATGAGTGTATGAGTTCATCAAGTAGATTTAATTGTAAAGTTAAGTTCATTTTGAAATACCTGCATAAAATCTAATGTGCAATTAATAGATGATATATTAGGAAACCTGTCATCGATTATTTGCAAAGAGTATTGATACATGAACTTCCATTTTGATAAGTTGGTTGTTTGTAATTTATTATGGCATAGGGATTCAAGGACAGTTGTAGTGGTAATGGGGGAGATGGGGTAGCCTAGCCTAGTGGTTAAGGTGTTCGCTCGTCATGCTGAAGATCAGGGTTTGATTCCCCACATGGATACATTGTGTGAAGCCCATTTCTGTTTCCCCCGCTGTGATATTGATGGAATACTGCTAAAAGCAGGGTAAAACTGAATTCACTCATATAATTAAAATGTTTGAATGTTATTTGTTATTTATGAGGATATATTAAAGGAATATACTGGATGGAATTTTTCTGTGCTTCATTGAAAAATAATAAATGACATCTCACAGTGGCTTTTTAATGATTCGTTTCAATGCATATCACAATATGCTATCTTTAGTTATTTTCTTTGATTGAAGCCCATTTCTGGTGTCCCCGCCATGATATTGCTGGAATATTGATAAAAGCGGCGTAAAACCATTCTCAGTCTGTTATTTTCTTTACAAATGTTGATTTTGATAGCAAGTAACAGTGTAAATTTTGACATAACCACCAATTTCTAGTGAAAATTAACAATTTTAATGGCAACGATGCATGTCACGATATGAGAAAAAGTATCAATATATTTATAGTCCGATAAAGTATCACGAGTATCGATAGTACGATATATCGTCACAGCTCCATCTCCTTGGCATGTGTAAATGTGACCTTGTTGAGCTGAAGCTGCTATCAGTGTGGCTACCAGACAGGTGAATGATCTGCATTCCTCAACCACTTGTTCAACCCATGTGTAGTCTTTGTACTGACTATGTTGAGACCACAGTGGGAACACGGTGTACAGCCTATTGTAAGGGTGCTGCTTAACTAGTCACTTGGAAAGCCACTAGTGTGTTGGCGGTAGTGCCATAAAAATAGTAACATTGCCAGCCGTAGCTCGGAAATATTTGATGGTTCACTCTTTCATTCATTGATGGTGGTATTGTAAGTCTGGCTCATGGAGTACTAATCATGTTCAGGGCTGCTGAACAAGAATACATGGCTTGGGAAGTGTATATTGTTCAGGTTTTTTAAGGCGTTTCGTGAAGTTCAGATTCAGTTTGTTTGTCATATTAATACTGGCTCATTTATCAGGTTTCATGAATGAATCTGTATTGTCAAGGTAGGGAATATGGATTGTTTTGACCAAGTGGTTAGTAGTGTTGGGAATTGGTTAAAATCTCACAATTGATGATTGGTCATTACAACCGATCATCATTGAAAATAATTGGTTAGCATCATTTATCAAATTCTCCTTGTTATGTTTGTTAATGCACAAAAATTATATAGAAAAAACATGTAGTTCTTGCGGGTTTTTTTGCAAATTGCACAAAATGCATTACAAATTTCACATCTTAAAAGATGACTAGCATGTTAGGAGCATAATAAATATCTTGGCATCTTTAAGATAAATTCAATCATGACAAGGAACAAGCTTGTAGTGCTTATGAAATGTAACAGACAAAACCAACTTTGTGAAAAATGTTGTTATTGCAAACAAGATTTCCAAAATTGTTTGTGTTTGATTATGAGAAAACATGATAGATTGCTTTGTTGTTTAGTCATTGCGACCAATCTTCGATTATTTCAATTAATCGGACCACCACTAGTGGTTAGTAAACTTGTGAATGTCCAGTACCAGTTGTAGTGATGTAAGGATTTGACCAACCTGGTTGCTGATTGAAGGATTTTACAGGCCTGTTAGCCAGGTGAATATTTTGTGAGCTCTTGTGGCTAGTTGAGAAACACGGCTACCTGATCATTGAGGAATGTCAGTCGGAGTGGTGTGGGGAGGAAATAGGTGATGCTCGTGAGGCATGCTAGATTGGGTGTAACGATGTCGGGTCATGATAAACAACAACTCGTTGGAAAACTCCATGACGGGGATAAATGTCATGAACTCTCTCCGCAGAATTAGAGCTAAGCAGATTATGTACTTACAACAAAATGAATTGTCGCTTATGGAGAAAAGTACTTGTTTTATCACCATTCATGTTTTAGTTTATAATCTTTGTTAATTTTATTTTTATATGTACTAATTATTATTTTTTAAAAACTGTTTATTTTAAAATATTTCATTTTAGACACCACGAACAGTCATATGAGCATGTCCTCATACAAGGAATATATTTGTTCAATGCCGAGATGATTTTTCTGGGTGTCCAGTTGAGAAAATCTTTTGTTGAGTCCACTTACCTAATTCAGTGTATTTTGCCAACAAGCATGTAGTGTTTGCAGAAAGTATTTTAGAGCGAATCAATACCCATTTGCAGATTACATCAATATTGTCTGCGGGTATCACAGCATTAGCCTATCATTGTACTTGGCGTACTTTGCCCGATGTTGGAGAAGAAATGCGGTTATTATCTGAACATTTCACATCTAGAACTACTCTTATTTACCTCTGCCAGTTAAATGAGCAAAGCGTGTATCTCTTCACGACAACTATTGATTGTAAGGTCATCCCAACCCCTATCAACATTTTGGATAAGCATTCACTCTGTCGGAGGTTATCAAGTTAATGGATAACACTCTTAGACTATTCATCAGATAAGAGCTTTGCATTAATGGGATTTTAAGAAGGTTTGATTTGAATAAATGCTATGGCTTGAGTCTCTAAAACAATTGAGTTGAGATCTGAAACGGCTAAGCAGTATGTGGTTTCCATGGGAAATTGATGTGATGTTGATGAAAATAGTCAAACAAGCATGACTGCTCAAAATAAGTTGAATTCATCAGACTTTGGACCTGAGGGGGCTGTGTTAATAATCCTGTCTCAGAGCTATTTTTACCAGTATTTACTTTCTGTCATGATTCATATCAGTGCAACCAATCTTTAGGGAGCGTAATTAGGTTTTGTTGGCACTGCCCATTTGAAGCAAATTCAACTGTCATGTAGGAAATTAGAGTTGCACATACATTCACCTAGTCAGCCATACAGCTTGTGAATGTTTGGTGATGAAAATTCAAGCCCCAAAATCTCAATTTGCTTTTCAAGGCCTGACCCAGTAAAATGGGAACACTTAATTGAAATTCCATTTGTGTACACACGACCTGCTTGTCAGCTATGCAAGAGTCTAGAAGTATTTCCTGAAGTCCTGCCGACCTTGCTTTCCATCGGCTATCATAGCAGGAAGTGTCTGTGTTTTGATGTGCCCGTCTATGTGATTTAATCTGATTACACGAAGCCTCACCTTCACATGTAACACTTCGCTAATGAAAGCCCAGGAACGCCATCGTTCGGGATCAGTGTTCTTTATACATACATCTCGAGGCTTGGGATATGGGCTTCTTAGAAAATGCAAGGGTTGTTCACAACATGGCCAGGATTAATACTTCCTGTTTAGCCAGGATCACTTCCACTGTTATGTAATGTTTTGGTTACAGCTCACTTGAGACTTGAGATTAGAACTGCCGATTCTGTTGTGCTCTATGAATCAGTATGAAGTGCTTATGAAATTAGGAACAATGTGTGAAGATCATATATGGCCACTTTCTGTGAATATTAGAATATTACTAAAAGTGGTGTATGACCAAACTAGCTCACATCAAGATCTTGCTGTTAGTTGGTTTGTAAGTAGTTAAAAGTGAAATTAACATTGATAGCAAGGAATTTGATTGAATCATTCAAAGAAATAAAGAAATCGTTATCATAGATGAGGAAAAGACTGTTGAGAAATTTTGTTTTAGTTTGAGATGTTAAAAGTAAGAGAAGAGGGGTGTGGGGTTGTCATGACCTAAATAAAAAAAAAACAAAAAAACTTTCCAATACAACAGCGAGGATTCCTGACTCTAGCTTTGTTACACAGTGTATTTGTATCTACATTGCTGATGGATCTAGATGGTATTGGTTGACAATGCATTAATTACAGTGATTATTTTGCAACATTTTCCTGATTCCACATGTTTTGTTAGTTTCTTTTGACCAAGACTGCCAAAAGCTTTTGAGCGGACCTGTTTCAGTAAATCACCATCAAAGAATGCAGTTATTAGTCACTGGTTGTGAGCACGAGATATAAAATCAAATCTAAGCGTTGCTACTAGCACTGTTGTGAACCTTCCCCATAGTGAATTATCTGATTGGAACCATGAAACCAAGTGTGATTTTCTTGATCTGAAAAAAAAAAAAAAAAAAAAAAGGGTCTGAAAAACACCCAACGTTTTTGCTTAGGGTATGATTGTTGACAATTTTGTCCCCAATAAAAATTATAATAGTGCACATACACCTGTCACTTGCAAGTCATTCTTGAAAGCTAATTAACTTTTTATTATATATTTTATTCTTTGAAAAACATTCATGAAGGTTACAAGTGTGCTTCTGTTTACTCTATCAAATTGTTTCGTTAAATTGATGTTTTTCAGAAATATTGCAGGTCTAAGCAGTACTAAGCATGTTTAAGCTGGACTTGTTTGCCAGAAATTGATTAACATTGTGTGTGTTGTATTTCAGTGCTCACCTTTCCTTCTGCTTCAACTTCTTCTTGCACGGTGAGAGCCAGGTGTGTGCCAGCATTGAGGTGAAGCAGCACCCTGCCGTCTGGCGCCTTACCCCACAACATGTACGTCTGGTACAGGAGAACCATGCTTCATTTCAAGGTGAGTGCACACTAGTGGTGTTCCATTAATTGAAATAATCGAAGATTGGTCGCAGTGACCAAACAACCAAGCAAACGATCACATTTTCTCATAATCGAACACAAACGATTTTGGAACTACTGTTTTAGTGTTTGAAACACTTGACGATGGAACATATTTTATAAGTTGTCAGGCCTGAAAACATGTTTAATTCTTAGAAAACTCACTTCACTTGCTGAAAAGTCATGACTGAATATTTCTTTAAAACTCCAGGAGGTTTATGTTCATGATATATAAGTCATCACTTCAAAGTAGCAAGTTGCATCATTTTACATTGGATGGGAAATTTGCAAATGCGATTATACTTATCCACGTTAGAACCACGTTATACTTATCTGCAATAACAGCCTGAAAGGAAAATCTGAAAAAATGACACAAACCAATTCTTTTCGATGATTGCTCGTTGGTAATGAACCAATTGTCAGTTGTGAGATTTCAACCGATTCCCAACACTAGTGCACACTGTTAGGCGTTGCTGGCTGATCTCACCCGTCACTGATAATGTCTTCTTGGGCCTCTGTCAAAATCTGGGTTAATATTGGTTGTTAGGTGCCCATGTTGTCCTGGGAGGCGTTTAACGGGATTGGGTGGTGATGCCTGCTGACTTGGTTTGATCATATCTTTCTATCCTTGCATATATTGATGCTTACATTGTCGATCACTGAATTTTCTGGTCCAGAGGCAATTTTGTTTAGACTGGCATTAGATAGCTAAGTTAAGTATAAAACAAACACCTTCTCAGGGAGGCAGCTCAGGAAACCCAAGAAGTCTGTAATGGGTGATATATAGGGTCATTAATCCTCTCACTGCTACTGTTGAACTGAGACAATAGTTTTTGTCACTCGTCATGCCTGTGGTGTCCAACCCATTTGATAGGTGGATAGCCTGGCACCCCATATAAAGTCATATAGTTGCTTTTCTATACAACCATTGATCAGAAAGATATTAATTGGTCATTTGCACTTTGCTGGTGCTTTGTATCATTTTTAGTGTCTGTACGTATTATTTGAGTGAAAAGAAAACTCTAATAGTAAATACCAATCATAAATAATATGTCAAAATATTTGGAAAATTTTCAAGCTGTAAACAGTAGTAGATAACAAGCATTTACAAATATGGACCCAGGATTTTCATTAATTTTAGAGACAGTATATGTTAAGTGAAACCAGTGAGGCATGCCATATATGTGTACTGGAGAGCGAAATTTAATAAATGTGAAACTATGATTGAAAATTTTATTGAGTATGTTATTGCTCTATGCATCATATGAATGTTAAGTCACATTCAGAAATGCGTGAATATTAATTTTGAAACCCATTTTGTCACTCTCATTTTCGCACACCTGTTGTTGGGGCAAGTCATTACCGATATCTGTAGATGTGTTGTGTCATGCTTAGTAACTCACAATTATATGAATCATATAAAAAAAAGTTCAAATAGAAGACTTGCATGCAGTGTGTTGATAGAATTCATGCAATGGTGCAGATTTCAAAAACTCAAATTTAAGCTCATTTATGAGATGTCCGAAATATTGCTATTGACAAGTTTAACAGTTTATGAAGGTACCTAATATGATACGCATTCATCATTCAGTCATGTAATTCAGGTAAGTTCAATAACCTTTGTTCTTTTCTATCTAGCATTAATGTTCAAAATATTGGTTCAATTGTCCCTTTTTAATGACACCTCATCTGTTTACAATGACCCACCCTCTTCACAGAGCCTTCTGCTGAAAATAATGAAAATAATCCAGCGACCAAGTCTAAGAAAGGTGAAACCAATTCAGCAGACTAAATGTCAGTGGCCATTGTCTGCCAGGTTTTTTGATAGTTGTTTGTATGGTATCTGACAAGGTGACAGTTCAAGTTAAATAAAAATAAAGATATACAACATGAACTCTGTATGACCCAAATAGGATGCGATTTTGCCATTTACAACTTGCAACAGTGCATGTGCAAAATGCCTGGTGTAGGTTGCCTTTAGTAACAGGTTGCACTCGTTGCAGGTAACAATAAATCCTCTTACGGCTGTCATCGTGTGTTTTAATTGGGAAGTAAGTAGCTGGAAGTAACAAGACTTGTCACAAGCGTAAACATGTGTGTACTCATTAATCCGTTACGTAGCAGTAATCATATGACTGAGATTTATAATAAAGGTAACGCAAAATTGAAACAGAGTCATTCATCATTATCATCATGGGATCCGGTTCTGTTGAATGTATCTGATACTGAGTACTTGTTATGATAATTGCTAAACAAGTATTTATGTTACGTCTTAAAGCCAGTGACATTATTTTGTGGTGCAACCACAGTTTTGATGGTGCAACCAAACCTATAAGCAAGGTTGCATTCGGTGCAGGGTCGGAAAACCCTCCGAAATGCCCACTTTGTCCAACATCCCACTAATTTCAACTACAGCAACAGTATCGGATGCAAGCACTCAGTATATATGAATGGGACATTTCAAGGTGAGTTCTGGGAAAGCGCCTGCTGTCTGTTTCTTAGCAACAAATGAGGATTTGTGATTAGGAAAGGAGATTCATCAGTTGTATTTCATCAATTGGTATTCGTCATACTGGTTTCTTAAGAGGTGTGTCAAACAAATAATATTTTCTGAATTTGTCAAATGTTGTCCATCAATACGCGCGTGATTGGGAACTGTGCTGCTGCAGTGTCTGGTTCAACACCACTGCAGACCCTCAAGTCTTTACCTCTTACCTCCACCCTGGTACAGACACTCCATCTCCCGTTCTTGAAAACGTCCTCTTTTGCGTAATGACCCAAACATCAGAAAGACAAACTCCAGTCGTCGTAGCCCAGTTTGACCTTATAAGGCAGCCTGGCACGAGATCACCAGCCTTAACTAGGACTGAAAATAGAGATGCTCCGAATCCTTCTGAGATGTATTAAATGGTGGAAGAATGCAAGAAGATTGAATTCCTGGACTAAGCATGTTGGGAAGCCACTTCTTCTTGGCAGTGTCATCAAGTAATTGAATTGCTCCTGTCGTTGATCTGGTTGTGGTGGGGTCTCGTCAGTGGCAGCTTATGAAATTCACTCTGCTTTTATTAGATTCGAGTCCATGGCTCAAGTGATCAATATTTTTCTGGAGTTGAGTTTCACAAGTAAAAGTTTGCACTCGTTTGGAATTGACATGTTTAATAGACCCTCGTGTTTTGGAAGTGATTGGTAAGGAGTTGGGTGCAGTAGACAGTTTGCTGCATAAATCAGATGGAATGGGGATTGCGTTTGGGCTGCGAGTTCCTGTGGCTGAGGAAGATTACGCTTGTGGTTGTTTTCAAGTTTTTAGATTTCTGATTTAGTGTTTTCAGGATGTTTTGTTACAGCTGAACCTATTTCCAACCTGTTGGTGGCAAGCTGTGTGTTCTTTGCTCATGAAATTGATGCTGTGTCTGATGAATCCATTTCAAAATGAACGGCAGTGTCAATATTTATCTGAAAGTAATCTGATCATTAAGGTATTGTCAAATCTTCAGTTTATGACATTCTCTTGGGGGATACACCAGTCATGTCACATTAACTCAAGGTTCACTGGCCACACGACATCATTTGTCAAGCCAGACTGGAAATGGCTGCAGTAAAGCTTTTTTGATGGCACCTCACTCACTCAACACTCCTACATGGTCATATGAGCAGCCTTAAACAACCCAGACCTGATGAGAAGGTGGTTTCAAGCTGATCAAATGAGGGAAAAAAATGAAGTGCAAACAATTACGAGTAAGGAAGAGCAGCTTGCAATGATTATTCTGCGAGGGTGCAGACGATGGAGATACGCTTGAGCAAGTGCACTGTCTTAAATCAATAGCTGGTATTTGGAAGGACAAGATGAGGCTGCAGAGAGGCCATGATGATGTTAGCCTGTGGGAGAACAAGTGACGACATGGAGTGGTGGACGGGAAGATTGACTTGCACACACACCACTGAATCCTGTACAGCCCTTGCTGATAACCAGGTCATTGTTTGATCTTTGATTGCGGCAGGAGAGGTCAGCATGCTTGACATGACCTGCATCAGGATGAAGTTTGAGCAGCGACTTTGAAATAGGTCATCGGCGGGCTGCTTCACTGGAAATATATTGATTATGCTTTTGTTTGTGTGCGGTGGAATTGATTGAGGTCAGCTCAGATGATGGTTGTTTCCGCAGCTTGCTTGTCTTTACTTGACCAGGATCTGGTCCACCTTCAGCTGCTTCTAGCCCATTTCTGGTGTTCCCATATTGCAGGAATCTTGCTAAAAGCAGCATAAAACTAAACTCACTCACCCACTCACTCAGCTGCTGCTGCTTGGGACCTGCACAATATGTGTTCATGTCAGGAACTGCAAAAGTAGGGCACTATTTTCCTTTCCTTTCCAGGAATTAGGGACATACGATAAAACCAGGGGACACGAATATTCCAAACAATTCAGTTCCTCAAAGCCAAAAATGGAAACTAAAATATAATTTCTTGTCAAAATCAATCCTGGAATTTTTTCTGTGGTTAGTTAGGCATCATGGTGAAAATCTGAGAAAAACTTGATGTACCTGTATATCCATTACTGAATCTTCTCAAAACAGTGGGGAATTAGAATTCCCTTGCTCAATGTGGGGGTACATGTGTATGTGTGAGTGAGTGAGTGGTTGGTTGGTTTACATCTGATTTTAGTATCATTCTTGCAATATCACAGCAAGGGATGCTAGAATGGGCCTTAAAGCAATTAACGCATGTGGGGGATTGAACCAAGACCTGTGTCATGATAAGCTTACGCTTAAACATCTAGTCCAACCCATTGCTCCATGTATGAATGTGTATGTAAGTTTTTTAAATCAAATTTTGTCATGGAAGAGCACTTTGCCAAAAGAAAACAGAAATAATTTTCATTTTCTGGATGAAACAATTTCATGTTTCTTTAGACAATTTGTATTGAAGTCATAACTTCTGTACACAAGTGTAAAGGGATAGGGGTTTCAAAGGCGGCATTTTCTTTTTCGAAATTGTAGATCTAACCTAGATATCTATAAATAAAACATTGAATTCCCCAGAAGAATCACAGGGAAATATTTATTTAGAAGAAAGATGTAATGAAAGCATGTCAGGAAGACAGTTTCTTTCAAAGAATAAATGTCAAACAAATACCTTTGCTATTATCGTCATAATGTTTGGAGCTTTACAAAATGCAAGAAGATACAAATATTTGGATGCCGAGACTCGGCTTTGTATCAGCTGTCTAACACCGTGTTGATATTACAGCATGTCCTAAATTTGAACAGCTTATACTGCAGTTTTATGCGGACCTGTTGGTACTCAATGTATAGAATTTCATTCGCGATTCCCGTCTCACTAATATCAAGTCCTCTGTTGGCATCTGACATTTCCGTCCAGCTCGGAAACATGCATAATACATAAACAACAGTGGCAACTTTATTACGGCTTTGTGAGAGACGCTTTGCAGAAACAACATGCTGCCTGTTGCCCTGTGAGCATGTACATTGTTTGTGATGTGGGTTGGGGAGGTAAGTGTGTTAGGAAAGGAGAAAATGCCATACTAATATTTTCAGAGACTGTTTCTGATAGTGCCAGTTTGAATGGTATTGTTGAGAGATTAGATAGCACACTTGGCTTATTTTATGACCCGTATTCAAGACAGTTTCATTAATCTTTTACTGTCTGTGACTTTTATCTCAGTTTAATTAGATTGGCTTGTGTGAGTTTATATATAGTAATCAAATAAATTTCATGATACTATGCAAAGTGATTGTGGTAATATTTAAGAATTTATAGCACCTTACTTTAAGTAGTGTTTTGAACTTATTATCTACAGAAATTATCACCCAAATACAAGTTTGACCTAGTTGCCTCAAATGATTTGGGCAGACGCAGTATACAGTATGTCGCATGCACTATAATGTTTTAGTACATGAGATATACAGTATATTGCACTTGATATACTATATATTGCACTTGATAAACTGTATACTGCATGGGATAATACCTTGAAAGCCAATTATTCTTCTTGCCTGTGAACATGCCATGTTGCATCCATGAATTTTGGGATGGGTGCCTTTTATTAGCATAATGCAGTGACAAATATATCTAGTGTCTGTTGTTGAATGACATGCGTGTTTTGTGTTTCTATAAAGAATTTAGGTCAAAACCTGATTAATGCTAAAAAAAGGTAACGTGAACACTGTATCTTGCATTTAGTTGTGTTGAAAGAGTTAACTTAGAAATTTGAAAAATTTAAATGTTTGAATTACAGTTGAAAACATGGTAGAAATTAGGTATACTTTCATTTGTGTAACTAAACAGTTTCAGAAATTCACTTAATTTGTGTGATTAATCAGCCAATACAAGCATCTTTCTAATCCTTGTGACATCTCTGTTAAATTTTGGGTAAGACTTCCGCCCGTATCCCCCCTAAATTTTAACAATGAGGAGAAATGTCTTTGAGTGGCATTTTTAGAAGTTGTACATATCTTTCCGTATGTCGAGATACAATTAAAGAATCTAAAACTCATCCTTATCAGAAGAGGAAAATATATTCAGTTGATATGATTTGACTAGAATGAAATTTAAGGGGGGATACGGGGGGAAGTCTCTCCGTACTTTGTACACTAGAGAAAGGTCAGTGGTTTTATCACTTCCCATATTACACCAAAAGATATAAGGAGTGAGTGAGTGAGTATGATTTTACATCGCTTTTAGCAATATTCGAGCAATATCACGGCGGGGGACACCAGAAATAGGCTTCACACATTGTGCCCATGTGGGGATTCGAACCCAGGTCTTCAGCGGGACGAGCGGACGCTTTAACCACTAGGCTACCCCACCGCCCCAGATATAAGGAAGAACCCCTTAAACTTGCATGGTGCTCCTCATTAACGGGAAAAGAAGGATGGTCAGAACGGAGTCTGTACGCTGTGTCTGAGGGAGTATCCATGTTAACCTGCATTTTGGGATCCAACCTACTAAATATTGAACACATTGCATCGCGGAGCCTAACCTGCTCTGATTCTTGCCTGTCTCAAGATGCATGGTATCATCTGAAGTGAGAACTCGCACAAGGAGCAGCTCCTCGCTACATTAAGGTGGATCTAGTCATCTGTCAATGCCTGTGTTATATTTAAAGCCTGTGGTAAATACTGCATGGAAAACAGGTATCCAACAACCATCAACATGATTATTCATTCAGACTGTTAATTATTCAGGGCTGTCACAGAATTCACTCCGACAGTGATGCCATTTAGCCTGCTTTGCAGAAGGCGGAGTTTGAACTCGCAAAGGATAATATGCATGTGTCGGACTGACGCAGTTTGATACATCAGATAACAAATCAACTGGATGGATCCATCTAATATGTTATCAATCTTCTAACTAGCCAGTATTTGACATAACCCATGTCCGCGTTATACCGCGCATGGTCCAGTGTTTTTGATGAAGCACTGTGGCCTAGTCAATTGATTGTCATCGTTGTGATTTTGGGGTGTTTTACTGGCAGGCTGGGGATAAAGTTTAGGGGGAATTGCATGTCGCCGGTGTCACCCACAGACCACGCTAAACCGAGCCGGTTTCGTATTGATTTGTTATTGCGGAGCCAAGCAATGTTTCAACTGAGATTATCTGGGCCACTGACAGCAAGACGAATGCTTTCTTCGGTGGAGAATAGGATGGGGGAAAAGAACAGTGATGTTTGATTAGAAAGATTTCTGTGCGAATTACTTGGTGGAGTTATTGTGGTGTATTGTCATTGAAGGAGTGTCTGTGACTGGCTAACTCGTCTGGCTGGTTTGTCGTGGGACTGGGTTTGTGGGGGTCTTAATGCTAATGGAAATATATGCATAATTTGGCTGTTTTTTCTATCTGTAGCTTCGGACATACTTAAGCTACAACAGACATATTGATCTTATTTCGAAATTGATTTTGGGCAAGTGCATCAAGAAAATGCTGAGAATTTATCATATGTGTTTTGTTGTTACAAGCCGTCCTGAATTGGGATGAGGGTTTTCATATTGGAATGTGGGTTTTCATATATTGGAATGTGAATTGTCCACGTTTCTTTTGGCAAATACTTCAGTCCTGTAATCAAACACAAATATTGGGTCGAAAGCAAATATACAGGATGATTCTGTTAAGATTTTAAGTGTTCAGGTGTTTTTAGCAGTGGTTGTTTGGAATAAGCAGTGGAAATTGGTAATGTTATTAATTTCACATCCTTAGTGTATGGCTTTTGAATGATGTTGGAAATAGATAAAGATTGAAGCAATCTTTGAATATGTGCTTTCACTTTTGATGGGGATGATTTTTTCTGCTGAAACAAATACAGGGATTTTTCTGTGAAAATGTATTTGAATTCTGAAATCTTGTTTGAAGTTTTTTGTCTGAAGCAAGAGTGGAGTACAATGTATTTCAGTCTAATACACTTCTCTAATGACAGACTTACTGAATGATGCTGAAAGGCAGTTGTATGCAAGTAGCATCAGAAGAGTTTCGTAGATACAGTTTTTGCTGAGAAATGGGAGAATGCATTAGAAGAAGGATGAATCTGATTCAGTGCCACAAAGATTAACGACTGTTACAGGTTGTTGGTATTTTATTGACATTTTTTGGACATTTTGGGGGGTGATTTTTCTATAAATATCAAGGTTACATTGATGGAAAATTGTGCCGAGTCATTTTGGAATCTGTAACTGATACTGATAGCCTTTTGTCAATAACAACTGTGAACAAGGCATGTGGAGGATAGCATTCAAATCCCAATTACACATTGCACTCCATCCAACTCACGTCTCAGATTCTTGTGCTTTGAGGGAGGTAATTGTTGTGAATTATTCAACATAGCCACTTTCCAGCCAGACGATCCACTTCAGGAAATATGAAAATCTCAAGGCAGGATTTTTACAGGCATGCCTAACCTTACGGAAATGTTGTGTTCATTTTCCCTACAGTGTTGTTAGCTCATTGAATGAAGAATTCATCTCTTGGAGAAAATTCCTTCACTGGCCAGATGTCGTCATGGCGATGATGGTAAATTTTCTTCTGTAATGACTGCCATATGTTTTGCTGTTGAGCCAAGTTGAATTCCTGACTGCTCCTGCAGGACTGGCACTGTGGGGAGTTTGTTCCTCCATGTTGTTGTTGTAGCCTGATTCAATTTGGCGGTCTTTTTGGCTGGATGTCATTCTGGGAAATGAAACTTCATTCTTTTCACTTTGTGACATTTGGGAGATTTGGTCGAGTAATAGTTGATGTTGACTGTGGCTCAACAAGACAGTGACATTATTGGTTTGTTATGAAGTTTGACGTCGGCATATTTTACACACTTCATTTGTCAGTCTTGCTGAAATTAGTATTGAAAGTTGCTTTTTTGTAATTTAATAAATAAATTAACATGGGCTATTTGCAGATCATTTAAAAATTTGCAAGAGGAATGTTCTTGTTGCAGTTTTTGTTTTCACAAACTGATGTTGATTGCTTGTGAAATTCCTTTATTTTCACCAAGCTTCACACGTTTTTTTCCCCTACATCAAATGCATTCCGGAGAATTTTATCCAACTTCACTCGGTAGCCAGCATTTGAGTAATATTGTGGTCTGTCATTAACAGGAGAGATCTGTCTTTTATTTCTAGCCAGGTTTTCTTATCCTTCCATTTAGAATTTCAATCCAGTAATTTGATACTGCGAATGCAGGCTTTATTTGCAGCCATTAACAGCAATGGACAGGGGTTACTACAAGCATGCCATGTGGTAGCCATGCTTTCTGATCTGCCTTGCTGTAACGGTTAGTCCATTCAAGCTGAGGCATATAGGTCAGGGCAGGGTCAGCGGCTACCTGACTGGCCACTGGCTGTCTGGGAAGTATAATGGAGTAGCAAAGAGGGGCGGGAGGAAGGAGGGGGCGATTGTAATTTATGGCCTCGGGATGAGAGGGACTCCACTCACTGGTCAAGCTTTGGTGTTGACCAACAGCCCTGGCCTTTATCTGCTCAACTGATAAACTGTGCTTTGGATCACTGCTTCTGGGGATAATGAGATTAGTGTACTTGCTATTATTTCAGGATGTCAGGGATTATATGGTTCTCTGTGATATGTGTTTGTCATTAAGGCACTACTGTAGCTTTGATTTTTGTTGTTGAAATGTTCAAAAGTAATATTGATGTGATGTTTGTGGTGAAATATTCAGCTGTTGTATGGAAAATAGTATTAAAAGTTTGTTGTTCCAGTAGTGTATTATTCAGGCTTAGAAGAATGGTCGTTCCACTGTAGGTGATATTGGCAGAGATGGCAATTTTCTGCCGATTTTATTTCAAAATTGCCCCCACTAGAACCCCCCATTTGATGGCACAAGTTTTCCGCTGAAAATAGATTTTCCTGTTGCCATCCCTGTATCGGGGCCCAGCATATTTTTTAGCTGATTTTAGTGCGGGTGTGCAGATTATTGCCAGTTCTACTCACTAGACCGACCCGACTTTAACTAGACTCGGGCACAGGACCAGTGGCTAAAGTCGCAGTCTGGTACGTGTGTTGCGGTGGTTTTGATGTCACCTTGCAGACAGGTTGTAAGCAGTGTGTAACAGACTCTACAACATATTTGGGTGTAGTTTTGACAGGCAGGCAGTAAGAAGTTGTCACTTGGCTCAGCTGTGCAAACCATAAGGATATGTGAGCGAGTTAGCAGAGAGAGTGTGTAGGTCTTGTGCCATCTACACTTACACAGGCAGCTCACTCCTCTGCTGGGAAAACAGCGAGGGAAAGGTTACCTTTGTTCTTCTACATATGCTGGAGAGGTGGAGGAGGTTGAGAAAAAATGTTCAGCTTGTAACCAGAGGACTTGTTAATGTGAGGAGGTGCAGTGATACGGAGGAGGGTATCTTACTGTGATGTGGAAATACTGCTTCATTTTGTGTCATTGTAGTCAGATTTGTTTTCCGACATTTTTTAATTGGTGTTATGTACACAATTGCTATTTTTTGAAGGCAGAAAGAGACATGTGGTTACCGTGTTATGATGTAGATATTGGCGTATTTACAAACTGGACATTCTAATTATTACCAGATTTCACGTCTTTTGATATTTTGAATGTCATTAGGCCATTATTATAATACACATTTGTATTATATGTTTTGTTACTCATCATATATATATGATTCATTATATATCTTGTTTATGGAGTTTATAGAACATTGTCACTGTTTCTGTATGGAACGTTTGCAAAATAAATATTTTATCTTTATCTTTATCTTTAGTCATTTTTGTAGAAAATAAACTGATGTGAAACAATGAAGCATTGAAATGTTCCTGTTGCTGCTATTTTGGTGAACAATTATTCTCAGAGCTTCACAAATTTTATATTAAAGGTAATTCTTTCATGCCTACATAGGTAGTACATGTTTTATTGGGGATTACACTTTCTCAGTAAAGTACATGGTCACATGGTCCAGACTCTGTTTACTGACCGTCGCCATATAGCTGGAAGATTGCTGAGTGTGGCATTAGACAACAAACAAAGAACACAAACAAACAGTAAAGTACAGATTCTAGTACTCTAAGGGGTCAAGTCCCATACAGGATTCAAACCCACACTCTCAGTAAGGTATGTTCTCCAGCGTACAAAGTCAGTGATCTAACCCACTAAGCCAACGTGGCTTCCACAAAAAGCATTTTTGTACATATGTAGGTTTTGAGAAAATTGTGAAAATTCATCTTTTTGAGTCTAGTTGGTTTTAACATCCTTTTAAGTGAATTACATTTTTATATTTTGAACTGAACTAGATTACTAGACTGAGCAGAATGTATCTAGATTGGAGATCGGATGAGTGGCAAAAGTCACTGACTCAATCTGTGTACAGTTGTTCAACCGTCATTCAAGCGCTGGAACTGTTGAAATTGGTGTCAAGCAGATCTGTTAACCTAATGGCTATGATCACTTCTAAGTCAGGTGTTAAAAACAGGTCACTTCAGACACCGGCCAGTTAGTTGCTCCACTATCACCTGGATAAGCCTAGAGCGTATCTATCATCTATCCCGAATCCACCTGTCAGGAGAGATTATGTGAACTCTTTACTGTAGATGCTGTGATTGCTAGGTGGCCAAGTGAGTTGATGAGTCCTCTATGGTCAGGGGCCAAGTTGCCTCATTGTCCCACTTTGGAGGGAACTCTCCTGTGTATCATGTGACTAGTGGGGAGCTAGTTAGTGGACATCTGGTCTTGTTATCAAGTTCCCTTGACCCTTCTTCCTCCAAGTCTGCTTGGATTCTTCTGGTCAGAGCTGTCACCTGCCTTCATAGTCTGTTGCTCACGGTGGACGGCCTTCACTCAAATCAGGCATAAAGTATGTCTACCTTGTTTATCTCCGTGATAGATACACAAAGGACACTTGACCTATATTATCGATTAATGGACACTTTCCTTCAGGCCACAATGTTTGTAGCTGCCATGAATTTTGAATGAATATTTGTGGCCTGTTCTTGACTGTTGAAATACTAAGTACTATCCCTGACTTGATTGCTGTTCTTTGCTGAAGATCAAGTACCTATGTTGTTAGAGTAAATATTAGTTAGAATAAATTTCCCTTACAAATCTATTCTTTCATATATATTTTTATTTGACCTTTGATTTATAAAAAAATAATTATTTAACCTTTAATGTGAAAAGGAATTAACAAATTAATTTCTGATAAAATAAAATTTTATAGTAATAATTTTGTATGTGTAATATATGCACATATGATTGAGTTTATCTCACATTCACTCAGGAATGCTTTAGTGAGAAGTCAAATTTTATTATAACCAGTTTATGGCCTTGACCTAATGGTGACCACATTGTGATAATCTGACTGATAAAAGACACACTGTATAATCTATTGCTTGAATTTAGTTTGTTGGCCACAAAGTGGGGAAAATTCCGTTCCTGTACATCAGAATTAAGAATGTCTGCAATAAGTCTAATGGAAGATTTCATGAAATATTCAGCTGTTGTATGGAGAATAGTATTAAAGCTGGTTGTTCCAGGGAGGGCATTAGTCAGGCTGAGTAGAATGTTCCTCCACTAAGTCCTCCACAGTAGCAGGCAATATAGACAAATTGACTGGGGCCTCGTGTGCAAGCTTTGAATCAAATTCTTCAAAAACGGTGGCAACGCAGGACATGTAATTATTTTGCAGTATTGATTCTGCCAGACCTGAGGTGCAATTTAGCAGGCCAATATGCATAATGTCAAACATTTGTCTGAGGTAAATTTATCCAGATCCAAGTTGGGGAAAGTTTTTGTGGAAGATTTTTGCCTGAATTTGATCCAGTTCATTAAATCTATTTTTGGAAGTATAAGTGAAAGCCAGCTCTGGAACACATGTTTCGGCTGTTTGAAATGGATGGATGGGGATAGACAAACTTATGGAAGTCATTAATTTGATGGAGAACAGCATACACTGCTCATTATTCTGAAGTATAATAAAGTTCCACCAGTGATTGTAATGTAAATCCTTTCCTCAAAGCAGCAGCCATATTGGTTTCACCATTCAGAATCGATGGGTCTTCTTTTGTGTGGGATAACTTTTTAGAATGTGTTTGTATTTTTGTTTCTAAAGTGTCTGTGTTTGTTGCAGTGATTCTGGCACCGTATGGACTAAATGGAACACTGACAGGGCACACATATCGAGACACGGACCAGATCAGCCGCAAGATGTTTGAGGAATGGAGCCAGTTTTACCCCTTTGAAAATAACACCAGTACTGATGACAAAGAAAAACTGCCAAACCTGGTTGAAGTCATTGTCTGTAAGTAATAAAACGACTTTAGTGTCCACCACAAAGGGGCATCCTTTACATTTTATTCTGCTCTTAACTCAAATCGATATTAGCATGTTGTCAGTATGAATTGATATTTTGTTCTTTTGTTAAACATGAATTAATTAATTTGGAGGCTGTGGATATTTTCAGAATAGATTTTGTTTTTGGTGGAAAGCGTTATGAAAATGAAACATTTTGTACGAAATAACTGTCCAAATAACTGTTCAAGGGAGACTACTCTGATAGTGAGAACTGATTTGTGCTTGTTTTTCCTTTGGCTATGATAATACTTAAACAGCAGAAGAACCTGCTCACACAGAGATAGCCATCAGTGGTTGTTGGAAATAATCAGATTTTTTACACAACAGAAAATGTGTTTTAAAACTGGAATTACTTCAAAATTGAGATAAGGACAAATCACGACACAAACTGCCCAGGTTTCAAATCAAAAGGAGTAATCACGTCACAATGTATTTCCAACTTAAGCATGATTGGGTCCCTCCTTTTAGATATTGTTGCAACAGCTGTAACACCCTCCCTATATTGCTGTGAGGAGTGTCGGGGCAGCCTTCTGGTTAAAGTGTTCACTCCTCACACTGAAGACCTGGCTTCCATTCCCCACATGGGTACAAGCCCACATGTGTGAAGCCCATTTCTGGTGTCCCCCACCATGATATTGCTGTAATATTCTAAAAGTGGTGTAAAACTAAACTCACTTATTGCTGTTTTAGGATAGGACAACTGATCAATCTTGTGCCAGTTTATATGTATGAAAACCTGTATTCTGAGAAGACAAGTGGAACTATCAATACAATGGAATGTAAATTACTAAGAAGGAAAGAACAGGCACCCATGTCAAAACCTTGTTATTGAAAGCATTTTTTTCTCTCTCTAGTTTATATCCTATTTTCTCTATAGCTGTATGTTTAAAATAACTTGTGTTCTTGTACATCCTGATGTAGTCACCTTCTTTCTTCTTTTCTTCTTCTTAATAACAATAATGTGTACTTCTATAGCGCTAAATTCCATACACCAAGTGCATACTCAAGTGCACACAAATGGACAGTAACTGTTCATTATTACCTGGGATAACTTAAGCTGCCTCTGAGGCGCTAGAAGTATTCACGACATCCCACTGGGTACCCATATTCTGCTAGGTGAACAGAGGCAATTTTTAACAAACTCACTTGCCTGACGTGAGACCAAATGTATCACATGTGCTTCTTCTTCTTCCTCTTTGACCGCCTCCGTGGTGTAGTGGTTAGAGCGTCTACCCGGAGAGCGGAAGGTCGCGGGTTCGATCCACGACCGCGTCATACCAAAAGATGTTAAAATATGGTACTTGTTGGTCCCTGCCTGGGTCTCGGCAGTAATGGGTACAACAAGGACTGGTCAGCTCGGAGTCAGTATAATGTGTCTGAGTGGGGTATTCATGCTTCACTGCGGCATGGTATCTCAGTGGGCTAGCACTATAAAACCAGCTTAAGTCTGGGCTAGTACAAGCAGCCGCACATACACATACACACGCATGCACATCGTCATGTGAGTGAAATATTCTCAAGCATGATGTAAAACCCAATTTCACCTCACCTCACCTCACCTCTTCTTCCTCCTCTTCTTCACCCTCTTCTTCACGCTAGTGAAGCCTGGCCTCCCCCTTTCTTCCTGTTTCCCACCTCCATCTGTGCACTGTGATGCATTTAGCCCGATCCATTGGCAGCAGGTGCTTGTGACGATGCATGGATCTCATTTACATCATGTTTTATCTTCCACAGTGAATGTGTGTGTCATATTGCTGGCCGCTATTGATTTTGCTAGAGATATATGCTGGCAATTTGATTATCCATTTTATCCAGACCATGGAATGTCTAAATTATGAAAGGTTAGGAATGATTGATCTAAGTTGCTGCCAAGGATGTTGATGGGTGGGGAAGGATGGATGCTGCTGTATTATTGGTGTCAAGCAAGAAAACACAGACAGCAACACTTATTATTGCTTTAACTCACAAAAGTGACAAATGTTTGAAGTAAAAATAATAAAAATGCCATCCAGGCCCACAGACTTTCAGAGATGAGGTCAGACCAAACTCTTCGGGTCCTTTGTGCATAGGGAACTGAGGCTATTTAAGATAAATAAATGGACATGTCCGACACAAGATTTACTTGTCACGGACCTACAGGCAGGCAATTATTTTGAACACTAACTGGTATTGGGGACTAAAAATTATTTCAGCAGCACCCCTGTTGTAGTTTTTGTATGTGTTTTTGTAAAACATGTAAGGTTGGCATGACCTACTTGGATCGCGTATGTGTGTATAACACCTGTATCTTTCTAAATGAGCTATGTTTATACATGATCTTTGCCTATCAACTTGACAAATGTGGCTATAAATATCTTCTGAACACATTCTTCTATCAATATCACATTAATAGAGATAAGGTGAGATTAACCTTGTGGGCCGAGCTGTTTGTCTTAATAGAAGTAACCAGGAAGTATGTATGGTTTCACCTTTTTTTAAGGTAGTTGTGTCATACATCTAGGAATAATATTTGATTGGTAATAATGTCTGATTTATTAGGAAGATATGCACTGTCTCTTGTATGATTACTCCACTAGACTTGCACAAGTCTCTAAAGTAATAATTAATCGTTTAAATGATAACTTCTAAAACATATACATAGGGAGGTCACGATACATAAGTTTCATGAATCGATACGTATCACGATACCCATGTCACAATTCGATACATATCGCGATACCTATTTTTGCGGCATTATTTTGTAAATTTTGTTACATATTGAACATTAATATTTCATATTTTATAATTGCCCATGAAAAGATCAACATTATTTATTCTCAGAGATTAAAAAGTTTTAATTTCCAATGTTTGTGTGTGATAAATAATCATTTTTAACTGTCATAACATAAAAAAAAAACAATGTTTGTGTGTTGTGTGTGATAAATAATCATTTTTAACTGTCATAACATAAAAAAAAAACATGATACAGTTGCAAAATGTGAATGATACATAAACATATTCAAAACAAAATATCGATACTGTTTTGAATGTATAGATAATTGTATTGTCTTAAAAAAAGTATCGATGTATCTTGGCATCCATACATATAGATACAATTAAGACATTGTCCCTCTAACAGACCAGTGTAGACTTGCCTCTTTAATGGATGGAATTACTAGACATTCATTGGCTTAGCATTCATAACAGTCAAGGACCAAGGCTATGACTACATGCAGGCCAAAATGCTGTGTTTGTAAACGTTAGGTTGATGTGGCCAGGTTGTGTTGACCTGAAGCACTATGATAAAATATTTGACATTTATCTTGGGATGCATTCTGAAAAATATGTTTGGTTTCTATCAGTTGTCATTAGGGGATGATTGTTTTATGTAACTTTAAATCTGTACGCAGATATGATCTGATCAAAGCGATTTGTCCTTTCTACGGCCATCCAAAGTGCTTGTTTGAAGGAGTATACTGAAACTGTATTGGGAGGGGGGGAAATCAATAAATAAATGTTTTGACTTCTAGTCAGCACGCTGTCAAATTACATTAATAGTTTCCTACCTGAACATTTTGTTCAGCTGTCATGTCAAGAGGGGCAGGTTTTGTTCTTACTTCATATATTTCTTGAAGTGTGGGGTGGTGGGGTAGCCTAGTGGTTAAAGCGTTGGCTCGTCATGCCAAAGACCCTGGTTCGATTCCCCACATAGGTACCATGTTTGAAGCCTATTTCTGGTGTCTTCCGTCATGATATTGCTGGAATGTTGCTAAAAGCGGCGTAAAGCTAAACTCGCTCATTCTTGAAGTGTCCTTTTGGGACTTGGGTTAGATTAAGTCCTCAGCGCTCCCTTGCTGTAAGAGGTGACTCAGTTGGACAGAAGATTTTGTGGTGACTTTGTTCATTGGGGGACTTTGATCGATTGCCAGGCTCAGAGTTGTTTATTTACATGCTGAAGATAGAGCTGGAATATTGCTTAGTTGTGAAATCCAAACTGACTGAAGGAAGTTATCAATTGTTCATGAGATTGAATAGTTTGATCAATGATTTACAGCATGGTCTAATTTTGATAATGGACATGAAACTAAAACTAATGAGTGCTTGCGTGGACAGGTGTATGAATTTTGGGAAATCTATGCTGCTAGTGCTGTATTGCAATTTGGTATTACTTAGATTAATTCCCATATTTTGTCTTTAATTAATGATCTATGATTTTTGAGATGATAGTTGCTGTTGGGAAGTCATTGTCTATTTTTCACGGGGGATTTGAATCTTACATCACTTTTGACATAGGACTTGACATCTAGGACCCCTATTTTGTAACGCTGAAATCTACAATAGAAGGGCTTTGAGTTCTTTGGACCTTAGTCTGAAATGAATAACTTCAATAAATCCCAGATATGCTCCTTAATGTTTTGGACGGAGGAGTAGCCTAGTGTCACTCACTCTCTCTCTCTCTCTCTCTCTCTCTCTCTCTCTCTCTCTCTCTCTCTCTCTCTCTCTCTCTCTCTCTCTCTCTCTCTCTCTCTCTCTCTCTCTCTCTCTCTCTCTCTCTCTCTCTCTCTCTCTCTCTCTCTCTCTCACTCACTGGTCACTCACTCACTCACTGGCTGTCTCACTCCACTCACTCACTCTCACTCACTGGTCACTCACCACTCACTCACTGGTCACTCACTCCCTCACTGGTCACTCACTGTCTCACTCACTCACTCACTGATCACTCACTGGTCACTCACTCACTCACTCACTGTCTCACTCACTCACTCACTCACATCCATAATGTTTTGTCAGTATTTGGTAATTTATGGAAGCTGTTGAATCCTTCAGTTGACTTTGTTTTTCTCTCTCTACAGCGGGTGTGAGGATGCGGTACCCGGCCTCCTTCGTGCTCATCTGTGACAATGAAGACTCCCCTGTGCGTCTTCAGCCCCTCACTGTTAATCCAAGTGTGGGGCCAAGGTCGCAGTTCAACCAGTCTATGATGAGCAACGGCCCACTGACACCACCCACCTCCCCAGCAGACAACTCCATGGCCGGCGACACCGGGGTGAAGATCGTGCCGATGACACCGATGAACATTGGTGTGGCTGAAGGCAATGTGAATGTCAACTGTATGCCCAACGCTTCTGATGTTCTTGGTCACGCCATCACACAGAAGGTTCTAGAAGATTCTAGCATCACCACCAGCATGGCCAAGAGGTTAGTTTGTATTTCTGTTGGTTACTGGCTTGAAACTGTTTTGGAAGATCATAATGAAAGAAACAAAACTGTAGTCTATATTGCAACATTCTGTTTACTTCTAATGGGTTGGGAGGGGCGGTGGGGTAGCCCAGTGATTAAAGCGTTCTCTTGTCTCGTCGAAGACCCAGGGTCGATTCCCCACATGGGTACAATGCGTTAAGCCCATTTATGGTGTCCCCTGGCGTGATATTGCTGGGATATTGCTAAAAGTGGCATGACATGAAAATATTTATTTTGCAACTCTACCAATTCCCCACTGTACATTATGCTCCATACTGCACAGTTCAACTGGTTTATTGTGATGTGTTTTAGTGTGTCTCAGTATATTAGATAAAAAAATAACATTACAATTTTATGTCATCATATTTTTTTAATTTGTATCCTTTAACCTAATATGTGCACTGAAATTCATTCACAAACAATGTTAAACAAACAAATATACAAAGCTGTTTTGTTATCGGGAATGTATTATGTAAAAGATTTCTACTCAATATTGTTTTGTGGTTGCTAAAACTTTGAGCCTTTTAAGACTCTTATAGAAATCCAGGGGCGGTAGGGTAGCCTAGTGGTTAAAGCGTTGGCTTGTCACGCCGAAGACCTGGGTTCGAATCCCCACATGGGTACATTGTGTGAAGCCCATTTCTGGTGTTCACCGCCGTGATGTTGCTGGAATATTGCTAAAAGCGTCGTAAATCCAAACTCACTCACTATAGAAATCCATGCTCAGTTGATACTTAGTCACTGTTAGTGAACTGGTAAATGGAAGGTAATACAGTTAATGTGGACATCAATTACTGATGAATGCGAGTCATTAGTCCGAACTCTGTACTACTGTAATTATGTGTGATTTGTAGGACGAGCGACACCAGTGAAGAGTTGGCTGCAGGACAGTGGCACTTTGCTGAACCCACTTCCAAAGTCAATTGTGCTTGTCCCAGGTGAGTGTGAGTGAGTGAGTGGGAACCACACTGCAAGTAGCCTCTCTCCTTGGCATTATACTTCCTTATGAGAAAACATCACATTAGTGTGGTCACTAGGTTGTAACGCCACCCTTGGTTATATGTGGCATGTGTTACCCTATAGATACAGATATGTAGCTATTTTGTATATTGGTCTTGTGTGGGTTTTCATTCTTGGATTGGTTTATAGCATTCCATTCTTGTAACAGAGGGGCGGTGGGGTAGCCTAGTGGTTAAAGCGTTGGCTCATCACACTGAAGACCTGGGTTCGAATCCCCACGTGGGTACAATGTGTGGAGCCCATTTCTGGTGTCCCCCTCCATGATGTTGCTGGAATATTGCTAAAAGCGGCGTAAAACCATACTCAGTCAGTCAGTCAGTCTTGTAACAGCCAGTGGTGTAAGCAGTAAAGTATAAGTAGAGAACAGTAGCCCAGAGTTAAGACCTGACTGATTTGGTCATTGCTTCCATGCTTCCATTTGATCAACTTCTTGTTTTTCATTGCGTAACTGTCTGTTGTAAAGATACACTAATTAAATTGCATCGTTACATATGAAGGCTGTGATCATTGTAAAATCTCCAAAGTTTCAACAGAATTCCTCTTCACTGTTAACTCTCCATAATCAGTTGTGCATGTAATCGTATTTAGCAAGTCACACCTCTCATACATGAGATGGGAAACCTCACTTCTGTTCTTTGTCCTTTCTTAACACTCATGTACATATGTAATAATGCTGAAGAAGATCAAGGGTTATTCTAAAGATTGAGTTTTTATTTAACGTGGACTGATGAATCATACCTCTGCTTTCATGATAAATGGAAGTTTGCCATTTTACATTATAATGTTCACACACTGATTTGGTTATTCCCCAGGCAAAGGAAGATGAAAGGTGGAGGTGCAGGTCAGTCGAAGAGTTTCCCCAGCGGGAAACACAAAGGTGAAAAGCAGGAAAAGCTAGAAAGGCAACAGTCAAGGCATGGTCGGAGTTCTACACCTTTTCACAGGCGTTCCCCTGTCATGGATGATCTCATGCAGTTTGATATAGACCTCAGGCTGCCTCCGAACCCAGCATTCTGCCCAACTGGCGGAACTACCATAGCTCCTCAAGGGCAGAGCACTCCAAATGAAACCAATGTTGATACGCCCTCTGCTCCTTCTCCCTTAGATGAACTTCAGCCCCTTGTCAACTCTACAATGGACCCACCAATGCCGACGTTAAGTCCGCATCCACCTCAAAAACTTATTGGAAACGAAAAGGAAGTGTGTGGGAAACAAACGGGCAGTGCTTCTGAAAACCAGAATGGGTTTATGTGTTCTGGGTTCCCAGACTTTTATCCTAAGAATGAGGAAGGGGTATCCAAATCTGATGCTGTGGACTCTCCGTGCCACTGGGGCCAAGAGTCCAAGCATGACAGTGTGAACAACTGGTTACAGTCGCAGCATCGCCAGATGGAGTTGACACGGGGTCTGAAGCGTCCCAGCCTCCCCACCAAAGATGCAGACGAGGAAGAGGAACTAGTCACAGATTCCCTCTACAATATGAACTCAGTGCAGCAGTGGTGAGTGAAGCACTTCACCTCATATATGACTTAAGTTCTTGTCAGTGTATTCTTTTGTGCCATGGACGGGAGGTGCGGTAGCCTTGTGGTTGAAGTGTTTGCTCATCACGCCAAATACCTGGGCTCGATTTCCCACATGGGTACAATGTGTGAAGCCTATTTCTGGATTCCCCATGCATGATGTTGCTGGAATATTGCTAAAAGCAGTGTAAAACCAAACTCACTCACTCTGACGGCAGTGCTTCTGAAACCAGAATGGGTTTATGTGTTCTGGGTTCCCAGACTTTTATCCTAAGAATGAGGAAGGGGTATCCAAATCTGATGCTGTGGACTCTCCGTGCCACTGGGGCCAAGAGTCCAAGCATGACAGTGTGAACAACTGGTTACAGTCGCAGCATCGCCAGATGGAGTTGACACGGGGTCTGAAGCGTCCCAGCCTCCCCACCAAAGATGCAGACGAGGAAGAGGAACTAGTCACAGATTCCCTCTACAATATGAACTCAGTGCAGCAGTGGTGAGTGAAGCACTTCACCTCATATATGACTTAAGTTCTTGTCAGTGTATTCTTTTGTGCCATGGACGGAGGCAGCGGTAGCCTTAGTGGTTAAAAGCTGTTAGCTCATCACACTGAAGACCTGGGTTTGAATCCCACATGGGTACAATGTGTGGAGCCCATTTCTGGTGTCCCCTCCCATGATGTTGCTGGAATATTGCTAAAGCGGTAAAACCATACTCAGTCAGTCAGTCAGTCTTGTAACAGCCAGTGGTGTAATCAGTAAAAGTATAAGTAGAGAACAGTAGCCCAGAGTTAAGACCTGACTGATTTGGTCATTGCTTCCATGCTTCCATTTGATCAACTTCTTGTTTTTCATTGGCGTAACTGTCTGTTGTTTGTAAGATACACTAATTAAATTGCATCGCTACATGAAGGCTGTGATCATTGTAAAAATCTCCCAAAGTTTCAACAAATTCCTCTTCACTGTTAACTCTCCATAATCAGTTGTGCATGTAATCTCATTATTTAGCAAGTCACACCTCTCATACATGAAAGATGGGAACCTCACTTCTGTTCTTTGTCCTTTCTCCAACACTCATGTACATATGTAATAATGCTGAAGAAGATCAAGGGTTATTCTAAAGATTGAGTTTTTTATTTAACGTGGACTGATGAATCATACCTCTGCTTTCATGATAAATGGAAGTTTGCCATTTTACATTATAATGTTAACACACTGATTTGGTTATTCCCAGGCAAAGGGAAGATGAAAGGTTGGTGGAGTGCAAGGTCAGTCGAGAGAGTTTCCCCAGCCCGGAAACACAAAGGTGAAAAGCAGGAAAAGCTAGAAGGGCAACAGTCAAGGCATGGTGGGAGTTCTACACCTTTTCACAGAAGCGTTCCCCTGTCATGGATGATCTCATGCAGTTTGATATAGACCTCAGGCTGCCTCGAACCCAGCATTCTGCCCAACTGGCGGAACTACCATAGCTCCTCAAGGGCAGAGCACTCCAAATGAGAATACAATGTTGATCGCCCTCTCTGCTCCTTCTCCCTTAGATGAACTTCAGCCCCTTGTCAACTCTACAATGGACCCACCAATGCCCGGCGTTAAGTCCGTGATCCACCTCAAAAACTTATTGGAAGCCTGAAAGGAAGTGTGTGGGAAACAAGCGACGGCAGTGCTTCTGAAAACCAGAATGGGTTTATGTGTTCTGGGTTCCCAGACTTTATCCTAAGAATGAGGAAGGGTATCCAAATCTGATGCTGTGGACCTCCCGTGCCACTGGGGCCAAGAGTCCAAGCATGACAGTGTGAACAACTGGTTACAGTCGCAGCATCGCCAGATGGAGTTGACCACGGGTCTGAAGCGTCCCCAGCCTCCCACCAAAGATGCAGACGAGGAAGAGGAACTAGTCACAGATTCCCTCTACAATATGAACTCAGTGCAGCAGTGGTGAGTGAAGCACTTCACCTCATATATGACTTAAGTTCTTGTCAGTGTATTCTTTTGTGCCATGGTGGGGAGGTGCGGTAGCCTTGTGGTTGAAAGTGTTTGCTCATCACGCCAAATACCTGGGCTCGATTTCCCCACATGGGTACAATGTGTGAAGCCTATTTCTGGATTCCCCATGCATGATGTTGCTGGAATATTGCTAAAAGCAGTGTAAAACCAAACTCACTCACTCTGTGCCATGGTGCTGAATAAGAATGCATTTGCATATATATTAGCTCCAAAATGGTTATTTGGAAACATTACTGGCTTTGCTAAAAGCCAAATCCTTAAATTCGAGCTGAATACAAATATAATATGATAGATGCTATGAATATGTGTACGGATTTCAGATTGCGAGATTGCAGAATGTTGGTAGCTTCTGTGGTCAGTACGAAGTCTTTACACAATGGCTACAGCGCACTCATACCTAAAACCCTGGTTCAGTTCCCTAAAGGATTCATACTGTGGGAACCCCAATATTTCCGTCCCCTGCCATGAATTTTACTGTATTATTGCTATAAGTGGAGTACAACAATGTTCTCTCTCATTTTACCCTGAAAACCCTGAAAACTGCAGTGTGCACCTGTACCCCACGTTGGTACAATATGTAAAACATACTGGTTTGCTCCCTTTGATGTAGCGTTTATATTGCTAAATAGCTTAAATATAAATTTCACACAAGCCTACTCAATCTGGATCCAATTTGCAATGTATAAAAGTAGTTGTCTTTCATGAATCACAGCTTTTCAATCATTTTTTATACAAACTTAATTTGTACATTTTTAGGATCGATCTTCCAATGAAGAAAGTTCGAATCGACACTACCCCTCCTGATGGTTCCAATATCCAACAACCCTCCCTCTCCGATTCCTCCTCCCCCTCCGGCCATTCCCAAAGACACACGCCCAAACCTCCTACCCCACCTCCAGCCCCGGACCCCTATGAGTTCTCCGATGAGGCATCCGTTAACCCTGGAACACTTACACGATGCTCGCGGAAAAGTCGAGACGAACACTTTCCACGACCGTCACCGAAACGGGTAAGTTTAGCTTTGACTTAGACTGGATCAGTGGAGACACTGTACGTAACCCAATGTGTCATTTCTAAGACCCTTGATGGTTCTGTCAGGCTGTTTTCATGTTAGTGTTTGCAAGCATTGTCTACTGTCATTGCATTGATTCTTCTATAACTTCTACGACCCGTGAAGATCCAGGGTATAATAGGTCTTCAGCAACCCATGCTTGCCACAAAAGGCGACTGTGCTTGTCGTAAGAGGCGACTAACGGGATTGGGTGGTCAGGCTCGCTGCCTTGGTTGACACATGTCATCGGTTCCCAATTGCCCAGATCAATGCTCATGCTGTTGATCACTGGATTGTCTGGTCCAGACTCAATTATTTACAGACCGCCGACATATAGCTGGAATATTGCTGAGTGCGGCGTAAAACTAAACTCACTCACTCACTCTCACTCACTCACTATAGCTTCTACACTTGTGATCATCATGCATTAAAATACATAACTGTTATTTGATACTCCTGGGTCCACTTGCACAAAGTGATCTTATTGCTACGATCATCTTAAGGCTGTGCTAGACTACGGAAGTTACGATCAGCGTAGTGCTAAGATCGCTAGTCGGGCCTATATTTGTTGAGTTAGTGGAGATATGAAAACTTCGACCAGTATGCACCTGGTCCCTTCAATTTTGTAAGCCAATCAGGAAACAGTATCATAGCTGAAATATTTTTGTGTCATAGCTGTAAATGTATATGTGTCTGTGTTGTGTTGCTGCAGATGTAGTAAGTGCATGTATGTTGTAGTAGTAGCTGTAGCATGTAGTGGTGATCACTAACTGTTTCAGATGTTTCTGCTACAGTTGGTTCCCCTCAGACGCCAGGAGCTAGTCTGACCCGAGAGATTGATCTCAAACCAACCGAGCTGGACTTGGAACATATATTTGAGTCATCGGGTGATGACAGCGATGATGCTGGGGTCAGTTCAATAAGCTATGTCTCGTATTTTGTCATGATTGATTGTAAGATAAGGTTCCTCCTCATTTGATTGTGTGCTTCACTGCTAGATTTATAACCAGATACAGGACTGTGTGTTCCACAGCTAGATTTATAACCGGATACAGGACTGTGTGCTTCCACAGCTAGATTTATAACCGGATACAGGACTGTGCTTCACAGCTAGATTTATAACTGGACACAGGACTGTGCTTCACAGCTAGATTTATAACCGGATACAGGACTGTGCTTCACAGCTAGATTTATAACCGGATACAGGACTGTGCTTCACAGCTAGATTTATAACCGGATACAGGACTGTGCTTCACAGCTAGATTTATAACTGGACACAGGACTGTGCTTCACACCTAGATTTATAACCGGATACAGGACTGTGTGCTTCACAGCTAGATTTATAACCGGATACAGGACTGTGTGCTTCACAGCTAGATTTATAACCGGATACAGGACTGTGTGCTTCACAGCTAGATTTATAACCGGATACAGGACGGTGGGATAGCCTAATGGTTAAGCGTCCTTTCATCACGCTGAAAACCCGGGTTCGATTCCCCACATGGGTACAATGTGTAAAGCCCATTTCTGGTGTCCCCGGAATATTGCTAAAAACGGACTAAAACCATTCTCACTCACTCACTAAAACCAGATACACAGTAAAGGATGATCATCTTTTGTATCAAAGCTTGTTTGATTGGGAACGGGATGTTAAGTCAATGTGAGATGTATTTTCATGAAAGGTTGCCAATAATAAGTATTTTCAATTTCCTCTTTGTTATTTGTGTTAACAAGGTGTGTGAAACTTATTATTTCCTTCCTAGGGAATTGATGCAGGGTTGTCTGCCAGCAAGACAACAGAGGAACTGACTGCTGGCAAAATAACGCCATCTGGTAAGCGTTCTACCGTTTCCTGGGGAAGACAAATGTGACTGAAATAAGGGATTACAGTTTGGTCTCTGAAAATTAAACAATGTCCATTTACATGGTACGATACTGTATCTAATGCAGGGTTCGGAATTGACAGTAGTTTTGGGTTCCATCATATTCACGGCTATTGTGATTGAATCTAAGCAGTCTTAAACTTTAGCGTTATGGTTGTGACAAGGATCCCTGTGTTTGTTTTGAACGTTGGAAAGTATGAGAGTGGAGAAATAAAGTATTCTGTGGTTTTTTTTTCTGTAGTTTAATGGTTAAGAGCCATAAACTGTGTGAAATGTTACTGTTGTTTGAAGATCCAAGTATTTGAATGTATGACTGTTGACCATTTCTGTTTCAGTAGCACAAGACCTGTCAAGGATGTACCCAACGCCACCGTCACTTGAAAATACCAAGCTGCCGTCTCCTCGAGACGATGACCGATGTCACGCACGATGTAGTCGAAGTCAAAGTAGAGGCATATCCCATGCCCACTGCTGAGGAGTTGTGTAAGGTGAGAGATGCTCAAACTATCGACAATCAGTTTGAAAATACAAAGAGGTTCTAAATATTATTTGTTGGTGGAAATCTTGTGCTTTGGAAATTTTGTACATTCTGATGTTTTTGGTCATTAATGATAAGTGAGCAAAGGTTCCACAGTATTGCTGTGCAGACATGTGTCATTTTGCAAAGCTTGCACCCATGTTGATGAAACTATAATACTGTGCAAAGCAGTGTTAAACCCATCTCACTCACTCATTAATGGGAGAGGTGGGGTAGCCTAGCGGTTTAAGCATTCACTCGTCACGCCAAAGACCCGGGTTCGATTCCCCACATGGGTACAATGTGTGAAGCCCATTTCTGGTGTTTCCAGCCGTAATATTGCTGGAACATTGCTAAAAGCTGGCTAAAAGTAAACTCACTCCCTCATTAATGGGTAAAATGTGTTTTTATCTGTAAATGATTCCTTGATAAACTGGACAACCCCCTTTGACACTCAATAAATGATTCCAGTGAGGAAAGCAGGTGTGTAAAAGTCATGAAACTGTTTTCTGTCTGTTTTTGCATAATGACATTGTTTATTCATTTGTCTTCTCTAACGTTCCAGCAAGGGGTATTCAAGCCGCCAGAGTTTGGCAAGTTTGTTGGTTGTGGGAAGTATTCCCAGGTGGAGTTACCCAGCAAGCAGCTGTCTCCGATCCCTGTTCTTCCTGACTACAAACCCCCATGGCAGTACAGCATGACCATCATGGACAAGTCACTCTCTCAACCACCCCCAAGGTTCGTAGTCAATCGTGTCAGTGTTTGTGGTAGTTGCGGCGAGGTTTGGGCTTTGACATGTTTATAGTGGTGCCCAGCACTTTGACGTGTCATGGTGTCATTTTACAAACCGATCTACCTGTGAAGATCTGGGTTGGAATTGGTATTTTATAACCCATGGTTGTCGTAAGAGGCGAGTAACGGGATCAGATGGTCAGGCTCGCTGACTTGGTTGACACATGTCATTGTATCCCAATTGTGTTAATCGACGCTCATGATGTTGATCACTGGATTGTCTTGTCCAGACTTGATTATTTACAGACCATTTATAGGTGGAATATTGCTGAGTGTGGCATAAAACTAAACCAAATGCACTCTCTCACTGTCTTTGGTATGGCATCCTAATATATCATGATTTTACAAGGACAAACCATCCCTCATTTCACCCATGCTGCTGGATAATGTCGCCTTTATGTGTGATGTGTAACCAGTGTATTTTCCATTGCAGTCAATACATTAACATCCCGTCCATAGAGAACATCCCCAGTCTGACTTCACGACTGCCAGCTGGCACGGTGGAGAGTTCCCCCCGCCACGTTCCACAACAGCAATCAGCAGCGAACTCCACGCACACCACGCACCCCCATGAGCTACGAGCTCCAGTCACCAGCATCCAATGCCTCGTCCATTCTGAACAAAACCCTCAACTCAATAGACAATCACGGCACCAATAACCAGCTACCGGAGGTGCACAGCCTCATTGTCAATGTGCTCCTCTCCGATTCCATTCTCAATCTCTTCAAGGACCACAACTTCGACAGTTGCAATATTTGTGTATGTAATATGGACATTAAAGGTTCCGATGCCGGCCTGTACGTACCAGACACCCGGCACAAACTCTGATTCCTTGTCCTGCAGTTGTGGTTTTAGTGCTGCCATGAACCGAAAGTACGGTTACAATTCAGGGTTGTTTTATGAAGATGAAGTGGATATTACTGGAATGCGTGAGGACAGATTTGAACGGCGGAAGCCGAGTTTGCTAGCGTTGGACGAGAACACGATAAAAGACAATGTACCCGAAGATATACCTCAGATAATATTGGAGTTACTCCTAGGACAGTTTACTCTGCCTCATCCCTCAATGGTGGCAGAGCACAGATTGTCCTTGTTAGATATGTGTGCAGCTACGTCTTTCATGGGAAGTGTCGTGGATACTTTGCAGATAAGAGGTAAGACACATTTCCCTTAATTTTAGTGAGTGTTGATTTGTTGATGAGATATCTGGAGTTATATGACAATGACACTACTTTGTTACGGGCAAGAAAATTCTTTTTAAGAAAATGCTTGCTGATTGTGTACATAAATGACAAGACAGTGCAGGCCTTAACAATCATGAGAGATAGATGCATGACTGGATGAAAGATCACCTTTTGTGTAAAACTTGGCAAGAAATATGAAGCTGGTAGCTGAGAAGCTGGAAGTGCACACTCTTTATTAAGTGGTTGATCAGGTCCAATTGTAAGTGACAGGTTTGCTATACTTTGTGCCTTCTGTAGATTGGGGCTACAATAGCTACTAATAGAAAGGTCTTTTACAAATATGTTTTCTTGAAAAATGGTGTGGGGAAGTTTATGTTGGTTTTTATGTGAAGTATGATGTCTGACCAAAAGATTGTGAAACCATTATGGGGGAATGTTGAAACACACAAGTGATTGCACAATTTTCAAAGGGAATGATTTTGTGATGAACTGAAATCAAAGCATAGCATTTGTGGGAAGAATAAGGACAGAAATAGGAAGATATATAGACAATGATTACTAACAGCGACAATATAATCAACAATTATGAAGTGTTATGGCGACACATCTTGTGGTCTCTTAAGTACAAATCCTGCTTATCTTTTCACTACAAAAAAAATGTGTGATAGAAGTTGTAGTGGCGAAGTCGGAGTCTTACTACTGTATTTCTTGACAGATGGAAATGAGGTTTCCTACAATGCTTTGGATCAGGGGAGACAAGCCATGGAGAACTGCTCACCAAACAAACTTGATGACCCTGCCATGAAAAAGAACTGTCTCCATAAATGGCCGTTTCTTAAAGGTAAGAGGATGAGAAGGGATGTCTGGGAACGTGAATGATATCCTTATGAGTAATTTTTGTACAATATTACATGAAGGAAAAAAGATGCTATTAAATAGTTTTCAAATTAACCAAAGTGAAAATTCTTCTCAAGTTATTCCAAAATATATTAATGTGAATACCTGTGGATTCAATGTCCATTAGCTGGGCTTGGGTCGCTGCTCGTTGTTCCCATTGTACACTTTCCATCATTTTGACGGTTTGTTAGCCCTGAAAAATACTTATTGATTTCACAGAAATGTCTATGTTAAGCTGACATGCTGTCATATGGCTGAAATGTTGTTGTTCATAGTGGGTGCGAAACATCTTCTTACTTTTACACAGCTTGAAAAACCTGATCAAGATGATGCAGTGTCATTTTTGAGATATGTGAAAGATGAATGTTTTGTTTTCTGCAGGTGCTAATCGAATCCCGCTGAACTCCCAAGACATTCTGCGCATGTTGAAGACACTGAACCCCCTCCTGATGGATGCCATCATGAACAAGCGCATCATGCGGGTCTGGGAACACAGTCACAAGCTTACTGGGCCCCTCAGTTGGAAGGACTTTCATCAGCTGGCAGACAGAGGTAACCAGCATTCACTTTCTTCTGTGCTCTACATCACTCAAGGGGATACTCAGATCATTCAAGTGTTGAAAAATGTCCCAAAGTGGATAACTGATGGGGGCAACATTATACAATAATAGACTGGTGATGAGGTCAATACCTGTTTTTATGGACCCGCAAAAAGCAATATTGACTGAGGACAAAGTCTGAGGTCAATATTGCTTTTCGCAGGTCCATAGAAACAGGTATTGACCGAATTCACCAGTCCATAATTGTTTTATTATGTACTTACCGAAAAAAAGCTTCTAAAAACCACAACACATTCATTTAGTCAAGAAAAAGTAATTTTATTTTCACTACAAACAAATAACGTTATGTCAACAATACTTTGACGTAAAACAATAGAATGACATCATAGCAACTCAAGTCAATATGACTTTTCGGTCGGACCTGGGTTGGAGTCAATATGCTTTTCTGTCGACCATTCTTGTTAACGCCAGACCAATCAGGTAGCCGAAAAAATATGCTTACATAATAAAACTGTTTAACTAACCATATACCTGGCACAGTTTTGTGCTGTTAGGTTATATGTTACATCATCTTATGATAGGAAAATTGATATTTGTCCCCGTCCAAATGCGGACGGGGACTATGGATTCAAGCGTCACCACGACATACACCACTTTTCCCGAACTCTTGTTAACGTGATATCTAATGCACTGTTGTATCCAATGTCTTCAAATTTGGTGACAGCCTACATTGGGGATTACACAGACACCAGTCGATTGGGGTGACCTTATTTTCACGGTCACCACAGCACTTTGACCACTTTTCAAACTCTTCTTAACGCGATATCTCATGGACTGTTGTACCCAGTGTCTTCACATTTGGTGACAGCCTACATTGGGGGATTACACAGACACCAGTCGATTTGGGTGACCTTGACCTTACCTTCAAGGTCACCACGACACTTTGACCGCTTTTCAAACTTATTTAAACTCGATATCTCATAAAACATTGCACCCAATGTTTTCAATTATGTTGACAGCCTACATTGGGTGATTATGCAGACACCAGTCATTTCAGGCATCTTGTATGTGACCCAAAAATAGTGATTTAATTATTTGTAAGGATGCTGGTAATGAGTTGTGACCCAAAAATAGTGATTTAATTATTTGTAAGGATGCTGGAAATGAGTTGTCTCCAAGGCGCTATAGAATGCTATTTGTATGACAACTTCTTTCAACAATCAGTGACACTCGGAATATCCCTGTGGAGATCTGAGTGTGAGCTGAGTGATACATACACTATTAGGTGTGGTCAGAGTAGTTTGAGAAGATGCACACAGGTTTCACCCCTTGCTCTTCATCAAAAGGCTCTGTAAAGAGTGGGAGAAGGCAATCAAAAGATTGGGATGGCTACAGAAGATGGTGGGACAGGAGTAGGTTGTCTGAAGATGTAGATCAGTAGGAGTTAACGCTAATGTGATAATGACCTCCCAAGTTGCTGCATCAAGCAAAAGCTTGGTGTTTTGTTGGGATGCTTCATCTATATTCTAGTCATCATGGGCAGGTTTTGTTTGTTTTGTGTTGTTTGTATTGATGTTTTTCGACCCGGTGCAAGCATGTAGTTGATCCTGTGTTTGTCTGTTCAGGGTCGGACGAGAACAGCGAGCCTCAGCCCATCCCACATTTCCTGGTGGGGTACGACCGAGACTGGCTCTCCGTCTCCCCCTTCAGTATACGATTCTGGGTGAGTAGATTGCCAGAAGCTGACATGAATAACTCTCACTACAAAGTGATGTACATGGAATATATTGTTACTGTGACTAAAAATAATCTGCCTGATGAATTTTCTGGATTTGTCATATGGAATACATGCACTTGATAATTGTTTTTAATATATTATAATATATAAAATAATATTGCTAAGTCTGTAATAAAGTTTTCCCCACTGTGTGATTTGTATGTTTATCATTGTAACATATTTCTACAAATGTTTTACACTCTGCAACTAAGCGTAAAAGTCGTCTTATTTTTGTGTTAAATTTACTCAGTGGTAGAGATATACACTATTGAACATTCTCTTTAATTCTTTGTCCATACTATTCTCTTTATCTTTTTTCTAATTCAGTTAATGTCTTTTCCAGGACAAAGAGTTCATGGAGCCATTTGGTCGTCAGCGTGACATTGCGTACGTGGTCGTCGCACCTGATAATGACTTCATCCTACAGAATGTGATCAGTTTCTTCAAGGAGCTTAGTACAGTGTATGAACTATGTCGGCTGGGCAGACATTGCCCAATATCTAAAGTGCTAAGAGATGGTATAATGCGGGTCGGGAAGAGTGCTGCTCAGAAAGTGCAAGATGAACAAGTGGATGAATGGTTCAAGTCTATAGGTGGGTCTTGTTAATATTGTTTACGAAGTTAAACAAATATTTAATTCTTACAAAGATGTAAACCTTTGCTATAGTCTGTTTGCAGTGAAAACGTACCGATGAATTTCACTTTAAACAAAAACGTAAATCAAATAAAGTGAAATTAGAAGTACGAGTCCTCATGATTTTACCTTGCTAATGGAACATTTAAATCTCAGAAGTTTATTTAACTTAGGATAAAGTTGTTTAACAAACGATCATAGTTTCAAATCGCTGTTGTTGGTTTGTATTACAAGGGGGTATGCACATTAAATGAAACACTTAGAAGAAGTAGGGTTGGTCTAGGTTAACTCTCATCACGTACTGCACGTGCATTTGTATCACTGTTCCAATTACTGCGTTTACTCCCTTGTAATACAAACCAATAACAGCGATTTGAATCTGTGATCATCTGTTAAACAACTTTTATCCTAAGTTGAATAAAATTCTGAACTTTATATGTTTAACTGGCAAGGTAAAAATATGAGGATGCACAATCTTAATTTCACTTTTTTTTTTATTTACTTTCTGTTTTAAGTGAAATTCATCGGTACGTTTTCACTGCAAACAGACTATACATGGGCATTGCAAGTCCTGTTTTTTTTACATTATTGATATCTTCAGATTTTCAACAGAAGCCTGCTTCACTGTCAAATAAACATAATATTTGTGTATGTAATAGTATCTTACTACATTTGAATCATGGGTATGCCAATCCCACCTGGTTAACATATGGATTGTTGCTCACAATATTGATCACCAGATGGTCTTGCCCTGACTCGAGTATTTACAAGCCTTTGTTCAATGCTTGAATAATGTCAAGTGTGGTGTTTAACGAAAACAGAAACAAAAAGAGAAATCCTGATTTCCGAAGTTTGGGTTGACATTTCTGCATCTGTATTGACATGTGTTACTTCGTCATCCTGCAGGGGAATCCTCACTGGCTGCCAAGTTGAAGCTATATGCACAGGTGTGTCGTCATCGACTGGGTCCGTTCCTGGCAAGACAGAGCCTGGACAAGTCCTTGTTTGACACGCCATCTAGTTCATCCCACAAAACTCCCTTCAAGGCTCCAGAGCCTGCTAAGCCACCTACACCGGGACAGTCAGAACTCTACAGGGATCACCCCAGGCCAGGAAGATAACAAAGGTGGGTTCTAGATACAGCAGCAGTTGGACTACATCATACAACAGTCACTGCTGATTTAGTTGCTTTTAAAACAACTTTCCTTTGTTAAGTTTAATTTCAGTAGATTAGGAAGTCAAGCCTTTGTTTGCAGTGTGTGATATAGTTTCTAAATTTTTCTAGCCAGTCGGGCAAGCTATGCCTGGGAGTTACTAGCCCACGAAATAATTCATAATCTTGCATGATTTAAAGGTGCATTATAACTTAGGAAGTCTGAGAGAGTGATATATTTACAAAATGACCCCATGAAAATTCTTTACCCAGTCGGGCCAGTGATTGGACATTTACTGGCCCGACTGGATTTTTACCAGTCATGGGCTAGCGGGGCAGTGACTATTTTGCACACTGTTTGTAAGCAACATTTTTTAATTGTAAGACTGATAAGATGACTGAAATTAGGTCTTCATTTTGAAGATTGTGAATAACAGTCAGTATTGTTTTTTCCAGAGAGTGGGTTTAGTGAAGGAAGTTCCCAGAAGGACGGAGGTCAACATGACCTGGACACTGACGACAACAACCATTGTCCGGCTGTAGTGGTTTATCTCATTGACCCATTCACATACGGCAACGCGTGGGATGATGACAGTCGCCTGGCTATGGTGGGGCTGCTTCGCTGCTATCACCAGATGGTCCAGTCTCTCCCAGAGAACCTTCAGAACAACATGTGCTTACAGGTAAGGTGGCTGCCATGTGGACTTGTGAATGCATATATCCCATCAGAGATATGAAGATTTTGAGTCACATTAACGTTTGTCTTGTGGTTTGCAAAACGGAGTTTCATCCCTTTATCATGACTGGATCTGGTGACCCTGTGTTTGAGTCTCTAATTTACTCTGATTATGATCCTTGTCCTGGCTAAACCTTCGAAGATCTTATGAGTTTCACCAAACCGCCTCAGGTCTATATTGCTTTCAGAATCAAGACTAATTTTGCAAAGCATTGACTACCCAGAAATGAATTCTTTTCTTTAGTCATCACCTTTGTAGTGTTTGCAATTGCGTAGATCGATGTTCATGATGTTGATCACTAATTGTCTGGTCCAGACTCGATTATTTACAGAGCACTGCCATATAGCTTGAATATTGTTGAGTGTGGCGTAAAACTAAACTCACTCACACCCTCGTAGTGTTTGCCTTCTGTGTCTTGTTAATCTTTGAGAACAGAATAGCTAAAGACAGTTTTGTGCCTCCTGTGCTGAATGCCATGTATGTGTCTCCATGCTGTATTGCCAATATGATAGTTGTATGAATTCCGTGTTTTCAGGTTGTGCCTCTGAAGACTATCCTTGGTTACAAAGAAAGCAACACCCAGTTTCAGGCCCTCAAGTCCGTGGCCTTCTCAGTGTTCACAAACTGCAGATGGAACCTGACACACAATATCATGGGTCGACCTCTCACAGGCTTTGGACCTGCAGCAGCTGCAGAACAGTTCCTCAAAAAGGAGGTCAGTTTACCTGACGCAGGTCTGCAGGACATATACCTTGAATATTGCAAAGCTGCTGTTCCTTTGATGTAACCTGTGAAGGTCCAGATTAGAATTTGTCTTCTGCATCCCATGCTTGTCATAAAAGGCAATTAACTTGATTGGGTGGTCAGACTCGCTGACATGACTGACACTTGTCATCGTATCACTGTATTGTCTGATCCTGGGCCCCATTTCACAAAGTGATTGGTATGTTACAGCTGTTGTAACTCCTATAGTTTAATATGTACTTAAGACGGTCATAGTGCTAAGTTAGCTTTGTGAAACCAGGGCCTGACCATCGTTGTATAGCTGGAGTATTACAGAGTACGGCGTTTAACAAGCCTCAAAGTACTTACCTGTACGATGTTACATGTACTGGGATGGATTGTTCTTCACAGTAATCCTGGCATTCTTCATAGGCTGCAACATTATTGATGGAAAATCGCTGAAAGCAGCATTTGATAATAAAGCTTAGATTAGAATCACCAAATTAGAAAACTGTAGGTTCCCAAAAGTTGTTTTCAGGATAATTTAAAAAAGATATTTGTGTGATTTTTGTTGTTGTTTTTAGCTGATCTTACTTAGCCATACAGAATTTTAGAAGGCTTTGGTTCCAGAACCAGTGGCTAAAATAGCAAACTGCTTTAGGACAGTTTTGAAATTTACTGATATTAAATCAAGTGTACTGGTACTTGAGAGCATGTTTAAGGTTCTATTCTATGTTTATATTGTATTATCAAATCTCTTCTCTCCCACAGGAAAATTGTGTCACACGCCTTTACAGTCCCCCGTTTGTGCTGGCGCCAGTGCGGGACAAGCAGAGCCAACTGGCGGAGTGTTGTGGGGAGAAGACGGAGAAGTCCAACGTGTTGTTCTGTGCCTACTGTCTGTCGGAAGACCAGCGCTGGCTGCTGGCCGCTTGTACAGACGAGAGGGGAGAACTCATGGAGACCTGTGTCATTAATATTGAAATACCAAACAGGTAGGAACATGTCCCAGATCTTTTTTTTAAGTGACTTGTGGAGATTCTTGGTTCGATTACCAACTATTCTCTAATTCATGTAGATTATACTCTGTTGTGGTAGCCAAGTGGTTAAAGTGTTTGCACATCTTGCTGAAGACCCGGGTTCTATTCTCAACATTGGTACAATGTGTGAAGCCCATGTCTGGTGTCCCAAGCCGTGATATTCATGGAATATTGCTAAAAGCGGTGTAAAACTAAACTCACTCAATGTTGTGTGATTTCTTTATAACTATTTGCAAATGGATCTTTCAGGAGCCGGAGGAAAAAGGCATCAGCTCGGAAAGTTGGCTTGCAGAAGTTATTTGACTACATTCTTGGCATTGTTTCCATGACAACGCTACCTGCCAGGCTTGTGATAGGCAGGTTTGGCCGTCTTGGTCATGGAGAACTTAAAGGTACGGACTTCAACTTTCAGGTCTAAGGGAAGTAACTCTTCTAGCATATAATTCCAAGATGGTGGAAAGTAGCAATATATCTGGATGCATCAGGTCAATGAAAGTCAAATTTTCTTGTTGTCGTTGGATGTAGTTCAAAGTGAGTAGTTTCTGTTATTTGTGGTTTCTTTTTACTGGCAGTCTTGGACTTACCAAAGTGGACAATTCAGTGTCTGATGATCATCATGTTCTTATGAGATCTTTTTATTCCTTTTGCAGGCTGGGCTGGTATCATCAGCAAGAAGAACCTTGCGTACGTGAGCAAGCACATGCGAGATGTCTGCAACCAGTGTTCCTACCTGTCCAGTGAAAACCCCAGTATCCTCAGTGCATGTCTGGTGTCCTTGGAGGCGCAACCCAGCTTCCAGGTGATGGCCGACGCCCTCAAGATGGAGGAGAAGCCCAGCAGCAACTGCCCCCTCCAGACCCCCCGGGATGCTTCGACATCCCACATCCTCGTCTTTCCTACCTCGGCTACAGCACAGGTCAGTCAACATGTCAGGATGTTCCGCTTACAGAATTCTATAAAACAGTGCTGTACCATTATGAATTTTTTCTATTGCTGTGTCCTATCACAAATGTACAAGAGAAAGATTGGTCATTTGCACTGAATTATAATTTACAAGCACAAATAAAGAAACCACATGTCATTAAACTGAAATATAACTTGTCCCATGTTGTTACATGTTTTTGTTTCAATTCCTGTAAGTTGCAGTGCTATTTCTTAAAGGCACAATGTCACACATTTTCGACAATATTTTGACCTATTTTATAGGTATTGGGGCATATGCACTCACTATAGTTACCTGTTGATCCAGTAAAAGACTTATTATCCCTTACAACTTGCCTGAAATCAATAATTGAAACTTCAAGGTGAACAGCTTCGAAACAGAGATCACTTGTCATATATGGAATGTAAACAATTGCTCCGTACGTACATCGAAAACTGTTGCACGAAGTGTTGTCGATGT
Organism: Haliotis rubra; assembly: GCF_003918875.1. Lineage (NCBI taxonomy): Eukaryota > Metazoa > Mollusca > Gastropoda > Lepetellida > Haliotidae > Haliotis > Haliotis rubra. Next base: position 1,547,686 of record NW_025767657.1, on the reverse strand, counting down.
TTGCTGAACTCATTTCAATCACAAGTTGTGCATAGGATATTCTTAGAGAACGCTCCAGGGGACTTTACTCTATGGGGTTCTCTTGAAATAATATTCGGCCGGAAGAGGGCCATTCGTCATACAGCGATGAGAATTTTCCTTGGGTCCGCTGGAATTCCAGGAATTTCACAAGGCCAAGGGTCATTTTTGTGAATCGTCTAAATCCAACAGATGCTAAACCCCCGTCTAGTTTTCTGAGTTTTTCTCAAAACTTCATTCACATCCCTGGTCATAGGTGCATGAAATATCTTAGTCTTACATCCTCTGTAGAGTTGCATTCTGAGTTATGAGAAGATGCAGAAGGGTTTTTGATCCAGACTTTCCCTTGGTAGGATCCCTGGGTTTAACATATGAGCTTGTGGGTCTACATGAAGCCTTTGGGCTGTCGTCATAGTGTTGTGAATGAAATAACGCTCAAAGCAACATTACGCCAGCTCACCTTGAAGTTTTCATGAGGTGTGCTGATTTTCTGACGATTCAAATAACAAATTTACATCTGACTGAAACCTAATGGGACAGACTAAGTATGCATATGATTTTTAGGATGTGGTCTGTTATGGTTTTGTAGACCCGTTCTGATTTCTTGACAGGTAAACAGTGCTGCGATGCCCATTGAACCTAGTCACTTAGAGCTGGATGAAATCATGTCCTATGATGAATTTGGCACTATGGACAACGATTTCAACTTCAACGAGCTGTTCGGGCCAGACCCAGGAGTTACCTCCCCTAATGGTTCTCCTCCACCAGGTGACAAGGGCAGGCTACCAGATCAGCGCTCTAACGGACAAAATGCTGTAAGTTGATAGTCATCTGTGTTGTCAACACTTCTTGTACAGACTGTGGAACCTGTGAAGATCCTGGTTAGAATTTATCTTCAGTAACCCATGCTTGTCATAAGAGGCAACTAAAGGGATCAGGTGGTCAGGCTCGCTGACTTGGTTGACACATGTCATCGTATCCCAATGGCATAGATTGATGCTCATGCTGTTGATCAATGGATTGTCTTGTCAAGATTATTTACAGACAGATAGCTGGAATATTGCTGAGTGTGGAGCTAAACAACAGACCCACCAACAGATTGTGGTAATTACCTAATTATAAAAATGTGAGATGGACTGTTCAATTGTGATAGATTGCTGTTTGGGATTCCTGGGCAATGTGGGTCCCAATAAATAACTACATGATTATCACTTAGGTACACCTACAGAATACCGGATACATACCAGCCATATTGTTTAGTGTCACGTCACCCTAACCCTTACCCTAACCCTAACCCCAAACCTTACCAAAACATTTACAAACTTTCATTTCTAGAATAGGGGTGAAACGGTATGCTCTTATGACGGTACGGTAGGTATTGTGATACAAGGCTTTCGCTTCGGTCTGTTTCGGTTCGGTATATGAGACATTATCACAATTCAGAAAATTGACAACTAGAGGCAAACCTTACATTGTTTAATAACATGGGAAACAAATAATCATAATAACAAATAATCATAATCTTTGTTATTTTGAATAAACGAAACTGTCATTTCATGACAAGAGAGAAGAATTAAAATATCACTGGAACCTTGGAGCTCACAGCTGTGTGGCAAAATAGCAAGTAGCCAAGTATGATTAAAAGTCACTAAAATCACATCAGCATTTACTGCAGTGAAATCACCACGTCCCAGAAAATGTTCATGCTTAAAAAACACTAAAAATCAGATCTTGTCGAATGTGACTCTGTTGATGACATATCACGGATAAATAAATTAAACAAATTAACTCAACACAGTAGTCATAAGACAGTTACAGTCTGTGTGACAGATGATTGTCCTTGAATTAAATCGTTGCCTATCTCTCATATCAGTCGGTTAAACATTTCGAGACTTTCAAGTTTCCACACTCCTTGGAAAGTACTGCTACACAATCTTGGCACATTCCAGAATTTTGTTTTGTCAGTTTTCAGATTCATTCAAAATATCTTTTAAAGTTCACTCAGAAATGTATTTTTTAAAGCTGCTTTCTCTTTTTATCGGTCGTTAGATGTTCATTGCTCTGATATAGCTTGCAATGAGATGGTAGCAACAACAAACAGACATAAGGCATAAGAACTGTGATGGGAAAGCCACCAGATCCATACCCATAATTGCAGTTATCCCTCGCCATAACACCCGTCTTGAGGTTCATGGCTGATCCCCCGAGCTATGAGACACCCGCATAATACATAACCATAACCCGGAATAAAGGCCAAGTAAAAATTATTTTCCATGGACATATTTCGTGTATTGTGCCCAGTCAAAACTATATCGTATTGTCTGAGGTGAAAAAAACACATTTTGTAAATGAAAATAAATATGTGTATAGGAAACCTGCAATCAAATTAAAAATCACTGAGCGCGATAATTCAGTTGTCCTTCCTGTTATGCTACCTGCTATTTAACTAAGCTGGAAATATCAATCAGCTGTGTACTCATGTTTTGCTCCAATCTACTGGTGATTCAGTAAAAAAATGACCTGAAAATATAACATCAAAGGATTATCTATCTACGCAGCAGGGATATTATATATTGCTAATATAATGGATGTTTTCTTAGAACCTATTTAGCATAATAATTAACATAGGTTCAGCACTTTGGGTTACGTGGCTGGATACATTTTACGTATGAGACAGTTTGACAAGTCACTGTTGACTTCCCGCGGTACCTGTCTCTTTGATTGTAAAAACACAATATTGGCAATTCATTGTGAAATATGACTTCAATGAGTCAATAACGCGGGTCTTGGGGTCCATGGATGATGAGGCGGTAATCTGTTTGTGATTGCTGAGAATAATGTGAAATTGGTGCTAACGCGGTAGGCTGAAAAGCGGACCCTTATGAACAAGGTAAGCAGAAGTGGTACGCGTATAAAATGAGGTGATGTCATTTCACACACGTTTTCTCCAATGTTACTGTAAACAGTTTTAATAAATGAAAATGGGATTAAATTTAATCAAATAAAATGAAAAATCGGGGTAGATCGTTTTATTATGACTTTTCTGACATCATACATTTTCGGATGGCAGTGTTTACCCACACTATAATGCGGTGTTTTGCATCACAGCAAACATCGTAAGTACTTGGCTTATGGTGTGTATTTATGATAAAGTTGACTTCAATAAGTTATTACGATGTTTTGCTGTTCTTCTGATTTGAACCAACTGAAAAGAAACAGAACACAGCTATTGATTTGGTATCTGAATTTTGCTGTCTTGCTGACTTTGTAAGTAGAAGACTTGAGGCAATCTCGAACTTACTTCCAGGAAAATAGCGGCCGTCAAGCAAAGAAATGCATAGATTTTGACCAAATGATTCGATTTCTAGACATTTTAGAAAAGGTTTAAAATGATTAATAAAATGCCGGTACGAAAACCGAAAAAACCCTGAAGTTTTGGATTGCATTACGGTATACCGAACCGAAGGCAAAATACAGAAGTATCTACTAATACCGTGGTATACCGTTTCACCCCTATTCTAGAAGTGATTGTTTTGTGTTAAATGCATATTTTATGGTTATGCTTAGACACAAAATGATACCATATGTGGATAGGAAAGATTATTTCTGTCCTTTGGATAGCCAATTGTGCCAAACGAGAAAGCAGATTGGGTCAGGTTTTTTTTAATGATCTTATTTAAAGTTGCTATGACTGCAGGCTCGTAGTATTTATTTTTAATTATATTACATTATATTATATTATACATATTAATGTTTGGGGTACAATGTGTGAAGCATTTCTGGTGTCCTTGCCATGATATTGCTGGAGTGGTTAAAGCTCATCCATGCTGTTGTATTCATGAAACTGCAGCATGGGTTCGATTCCCTAGCACATGAACATCCACAATGTGTGAATCCCATTTCTGGTGTCCTCAGCCCGTGATGTCCTCCGCTGTGATGTTGCTGAATATTGCTAAAAGAGACGTAAAACTATACTCACTAGTGAAGGCAGTTCTTTATTTGCTTGCTTTGTGTTTACAGCTAAACAGTGGTACCTCCAATATCGATATTCAGGACGAACCCCCCAATCTGCTCCAGCAGCCCCTGGCCATGGGCTACATGTTGTCCACGGCAGGGGCAGGACCTCTGCCCAAGTGGTTTTGGTCTGCATCTCCAGAAAATGAATATGTCTCCCCAACAGTCTTCAAGGTGAGATTCAAACACAGACTTCTCAGTTCCAAAGTTTGGGGAAACTACACAAAAATAAATATGTTTACATTTGCTTTGTATCTGTTTAGTGCTCAGTGTTAGTAGTCAAATGTATTGGATGATAATGATTGTGTTGGTGATGATGATGATAATGGTGTGATGATGATGATAATGGTGTGATGATGATGATGGGTGATTAATAAGAAAGAATCCTCATCATGTAGAAGTGCGTGCACAAGTCTGCAGATCAGTGTGCATACCAGTTGCATTCTCTGTGCCATGGGGATATTCATCCCAAATTAACTGAAAGGTTTGCTTTCACATTACAATTGCCACCTACCGGGTACCCATTCACCGCCAGGGGCGGTGGGGTAGTCTTGTGGTTAATGCGGTCGCTCGTCACACTGAAGACCCGGGTTCAATTCCCCACATGAGTGTGAAGCCCATTTCTGGTGTCCCCCACCATGATATTGCTGGAATATTGCTAAAAAGTGGCGTAAAACCCAACTCACTCACCCACTCTTACAGTCTTGAATTAGCCCAGTCCAGACTTGATTATTGACAAGTTGCTTGATATAGCTGGAGTATTACAACTGGTTTCAAACTCATTAACTCATTAAGGGTGCTTTGTGTTGTATGGAAATTCAATGGCACCTGCTTGTGTTTGTCCTTAGGCCGCTCTACACATCAATTCATCCTCCAAACAAGATGACTTCATGCCTCACCCTCAGGATCGCAACTCTCATGCCCTTGACTCCCACCTCACATGTGATGTGCTAAGGTTTGTACAACCACCACAGTCTTTTCTATCACAAGGGATCAATATTACAGTGTAAAACACTGAAGGATCTTTTTAACCAGGTCAATTATCATTTAGTAATTGTTTTCTTAAAGGAAATTGAATTGTTTGAAAAGTTTTGATCAATATGTATTGTAAATATATAAATAGCACAATTGCCAACGGCTGAAGTGATGTTTTAAAACCAGCTAGGGTCCATACAGGAAGCAAAAGTACTGTAAGTCCCCATGGTGCTTAGTATGGTGATCTACATTCAGTTGTTGGCGATATAGAGTCTGTGTTTATATTGTATTGTCTTCAATAGTTAAAAGTTTTAGATTTATATACTTGTTTTACATGTGATAATTTAGTTGTTTTTGCTGTCCGCCGTTGACATGTTTTTATAATTAAATGTTATGTATTATGAATGTATAACTTGTTTCAGTGACGATATGGCTGAAATACTGCCGAGGTGACATAAAATCGTAACTAACTCACTCACTCACAACTTGGCATTTTGCAGTGTTTTTAGTGAGTCCTACTGTTGTCAGACAGTACAACAGAACAGTAATCTGTACAGAAAGGTCGCACTCACAAAGTAACTGATATTATTAGACTCAACAGACTTCCACACTTAGGGCAGGTGTGGTAAATGCTCTCTCAGTTCACGTTTAAAACACTTTCTCAGTGATGATTATATGAGCTGTGTAATTTCAGGGTAGGACAGATGTGTGAGAATGTGAAATGTTTCCTGCTTGCTTCAGAGAATATTAGGGGCGGTGGGGTAGCCTAGTGGTTAAAGCGTTGGCTCGTCACGCCGAAGACCCGGGTTCGAATCCCCACATGGGTACATTGTGTGAAGCCCATTTCTGGTGTCCCCCGCCGTGATGTTGCTGGAATATTGCTAAAAGCGGCGTAAAACCAAACTCACTCACTCACTCAGAGAATATTGGCCATACAATATAGATTTTGTTTTATTGTTACAAATTTTGTTTTATTGTAAAATCGTTTTTTTTATTAGGAACACTTAAATAGTAGGGCATCATTGGAGTGCAAAATGAGAGAAACCTGAAAATAGAGTATTGATTAATTTGGAAAGGTTAATGTGCGATTTTTCTGCAATTATCTATGTGCAATCATTGAACCAATTTTGTCAGGGATATTCACCTCAAGTGTAGGGTGGTGGGGTTAACTTGTTCGCTCGTCATGCTGAAGGCCCGTGTTCGATTTCCGACATGGGTACAATGTGTGAAGCCCATTTCTGGTGTTCCCCCGCCACAATATTGCTAAAAGTGGCGTAAAAATAAACTCACTCATTCCTCCAAATGTACTCATGCTGCACTGTGTGTCTGTTACAGGTTTGTGCTGGAACACTACAACGCCCTGTCCTGGTTGACGTACGACCCAGCCACCAATGATCGCCGCTCGTGTCTGCCCATTCATCTAGTCGTGTTAATGCAGATGTATCATGCCCTCAATGCCTTTGTGTGACCACTGCCAAGTCAAAATGGCATCCTGAAAAGTCTTGCCAGAATTGAGGGGACCGTCATGTCCATATTTCCCCTTATCAAGCTGTGAGTTGCTGTGATGCTCCTTTAATGGAAATTCTCGTGTCAGATCTAGCAAAAAAGGTGTTTTTGGTTGTCTGTATATTTGAATATTTTGCCAAAATACCCCAAAAGGTTATCCCAATACTTACGATACCTCCCATGTGACTAAAATGGCCGCAATTAATGGCAGCAACGGAAATCTATCTCTGAGAGGCAGCTATTGTGAACCAGTGTGGATATTCCTGAATTTTGAGGGCAGTGCTATGACCAGTGGCAGGCACGACCTGGATTGGTCAAGGTCATGAGGTCAAGGTCAGTCAAGACAATCTCAGCTTACTGTGTGGGGCTGAAAGATGGAGCTTTACCTGGACGTGCTCTGACAGAAATGTGATTCCTGAATTGTGATACTGAAGGTCATTGATGGACTGTGAAAGACTGGAAGAATACACTCGTGAATATTACAAGCCCGGTTTCTTATTTTTATAGATACACTTCATTCCCACTATCTTCATAAATATATTTTGATGACCTACTTACAGACATATGGAAAAGAGTAAGTTTGTGAACTTATGACATACGCTATGAAACATGAACAGGTTATTTCAAATGTTCACTATGTCCTGCTAGAATACAGTTCTCAATATCTTCTCATTCGTCGATATCTATACATAAATGTATGTACATGTTAGTGAATGGTTTAGGTTGAGTATTTTATGAACAGATGGGTTACTTTGTGGCCATTATTTCTATAAATATGGTGTTAGCTATCTGGAATGATATTTTGAACAAATAAAGCAATTGATTGTCAATACCTGTGATTGTTTAAATCAAAATATACAAACCCATGGAATATTGAAAATGTTCCAGTAATGTGATAACCAACAACGTTTATCAAAACCACATATTATGACAGGATTCAGGAAATCCTGTTCAATTCTGCTTATAAAAGGCAGGTCCTGTCTTCGCTTTTGAAGCAAGTAATAAATCGTTTTAGAGACGTTTCTTAAAAATGTAAAATATAAAAGCATTCTGAAATATTTTTGCATGCATACTTTTTGAAATTCATCGCATGAAACAAATTTTAGAGGACTTTTACAACAGAGTTTGAATATGCACATTTAATACTTCATGTAACACATGGCATTTATTGACTGAAAATGTTGCCTGTTGTGTGTTGAGGGCTGTTGGTTTAACAGTGCCGAACAGCTTGTACTGTGAGAGTCTGATGACCACAGACCTAATTTCAGTGCAAGTTGTTTGCATAAACAAAGTGAATGTTTTGATTGTGCATCACAGGCTTGCAAATTATCTATACTCAACCAAAAAAAGTTAAGGACCACCCAATATTCAATATTTAAGTACTAAATGGATCATACTATGAACTACTGAATACTTTAATATGGAAATTGGGGTGGTCCTTCACTTTTATTGTTGAGTATATAATGCTAAAGTTTTGATATTTGGTTGACCTCTGAACCATCCCCAAATTATTTTTGAAAATAAACCATAGTGAATATATTTTAAATTATAGGAGTACTTAAGAGTCGTTTTGAAGATGTTTTATGAGATGAAACAAACCAAGTCTTCACTATGGATTGAATCTGATTGTAGTTTTCTTCAGTACATGTTCAGCGACGTTTTGAGTATACCTCATTCAGAGACAAAACATTTAATCACTGAAACTATAGTGTCCATGTCCTCAAGTTAAGGGGTTAGTTTTTGCGGGAGAATGAAGTATGAAATGAACGCTTTAGTATCTTAACAGTACCTAATGGTATTTGCCAAATAATTCAATCAGTTTGAGAGTTTATTTCATGGTACCATAGACAAAGTAAGTCTTTCTGAAACCTGACTTGTATACAAAACTCAAGCAATAAAAAATCGCAGCAATTTATTTTAACCAAAATGGTTTGAAATAGTATGAATTCTTAATTTTGTTTATCATTTGAAAATGGAAAGTGGTTTCCTTTTAATGTGATGAGAATTCTTTCACTTAATAACCTTTCCTTCACTTAAAGCAAGTGATACCAGCATCTCTTCTACATTCTGTAAATATGGTAAATGACTAGCAAATCTTTATAGAGTAAATCTTTGATATGTTTTGTGGTCAATACTTATTCCTTGTATCTGTTGGCAGCCCTGCTTTTTTGTATTGACAACCGACCCATGTTATTTCTAAGTAAAAATTTCGTCACGATATGGCTGAGGTATTGCCGATGTGACGTTAAATCTTAACTCACTCACTCTAAATAAAAATGCATGCCAAAAGAGAGATAAGAACAGCATGAAGTTTTGAGAGACTTCACTTCCTTTCTGTGTGCAGTTATGTTGAAGTATTATCAAAAGTAAACTAGTCCAACTAAGGTGTAGACATATTCCTGGTTTCCAGGACCTGTGTCATCAAACACCCCTCTGAAGCATTTTGTTTCAGCTAAAAACCAAAAAATGGTAATTCTGACCCCAGCCTCTTTAATTTCACATTTGCGTTGAAGGCTACTCCCACGTTTTCCAATTTCAGTTCTTGAACACCAATAACAGTATCATTAAGGCCAGACCAATTTTATTTCTTGTTTTATGGACCTGCTGGTCATATTTTTTTCAAGAATAAGAAAAAAGTAATAATAATAATTTTCCCCGCTCAAAAAATAAACTTATATTCTTATTGGCAAAAATTATTTTTAGATTGTTTTTGCTCCATATACACTTCATAAATTGCCAAAAGTAAAATACTTTTAGTATTTCAGAGGAATATTACTTTGACTGGTGATATTAAAAAATCTAAATTCCAAACAGCCTTTAGGTTTTCTGATGACAAAAATCCATAAAATAGATAAAATTGGTCTTGCTTGAGCAACTTTTAAAACTGACAAATTTCCCTTGCACATATTTTTCTAATATTGATACTTAATAATATAAGTAAAGAATAGTTAACAGATGAACAGTATGTTATAAAGATGTAATAAGTGACAAATTGGTGAGAATTATGTATACCTCATCGCACATGCGAACCAGACAATTTTTTAAGGTTGCTTCGTTTACTGTAGATGCTAGAACATTAAACACTGGAGCATTACCTGAGTTGTCATCCTTATTCCAGTAGACAGCGCTGTCCATCAATGTCGGTTTCATTGGAAGGGTAATTATGTAAGGGTCAGCATTCTTATGTTACAGTCCATAGTAATGACTGAAATGTGCAATGACTTGTTTGCATATGGGTGTATTTAAGTATGATATGGTCTTGTATTGACAACACTGAAGGATTCCACATGTCATTTGTGTGTCATAGTGTACATTGTTCATGGATCATTGTTACCCTCTGAAGCTGCAGCTGCAGCCAAAGAAGAGATGACCAGCACAAACTGATCTGATTTCTGTAAATATTTTTGTTATTTGCAATTAAAGATGTAAAATCAAACTACATCAACATAACCCCAGTTCACATTGTTAAGTTTATGGTTGAAAATCTCTGCTGAGTTGACGGACAACTGTTATGTTATTTAACTACTCGGAGGGTAATAGGATGCTCAATATTATTCCCCTATGGCTAATGATGTACATGTGGCACCTGTTTCACTATGCTGGATGTACATATCGTGTGTCAGTACTGTTTGTTATAAGGTGTATGGGGAGGGGGTGAGTGATGTACATTACTTGAAGAAGTGCTAGTTATTTCATCTAGCACCAGTATTATAGCTCCAGCAGAGATTCCTCCATTGTTTATGTCCTCCAGAACGAGATTTTCTACTTTTGGCTGGATGTGACTGTTCACAGTTGTCGTGTAAATAGTAGCCCACTATGACAAGCTGTGATGTACATCTCTATCATGTCAGTTTTCACAACTTTTCTCAGATTGTATGTATTTAAAATAAAATTTGATCATAACTTATTTTTCGTAGCTAGTACATATCGTACAAATACTAGCTCATGAAAATAAATTGAAGACAAACAAAAGTTTGGAGTATGTTGTCTTTTCCTTAGATGCAAGATAGCTTACTGTTATTTAATGATCATTTCATGTGGATACTCACCATAATGTGACTGGGAGGTCTGTCTCTTCAGTCATGCTTGCAGAGTTGAGGCCCTTAGCAGTGCCAGGATTTGCTGGTCTTTGATTAGAAAAATGCTGCCTTGAGCCTTGGTTTGTCATCATGAACTGTGGAAATTGTTTTTACTGGATCACTTGCAGCTAAAGTCTTCTTCCACCTGGAATACTGTTTAGGGTGGTATTAGGATCAATGCATTCACTTGAAACAATAGTTCCGTTCTATATATCACAAGTGTGGCAAGTATAGTGCTAAGATAGCATTGTGGGACATTCCAGGAACTGTTTGTTTGAGTTTAGATATAATGGGGTGCCCGAAGAGGTCAAATATCTGAGGATGTGTTTACAGACTCAGGACAATTTGTCAAAAATGAAAGCAGCACCTGAAGTTAACTAACAAAATATGTAATATGGGAGTAAGACTCTTGAGGCAAGAAAGAGGCATCCACACAACTGTCCTTCCCTCCTCGTTCAATAAAGAGGTCAAATGGCCAGATCCTTTTCACAGATTTGTAACCCAGAACTGAAAACACGGGAGATCAGTGACACTGCCTTGTCTGTTTCACCTTTGTCTATGTAAAAAGATTGGCAGTGACAATGATTGTGTCAGAGATTTCTTATGAATGTGGAAAGGGTTTTGTCTCTTCTATTTCCCAAAGGAGATATAAAAGAACGCTGAATGGCTCATGCCTAAACGTTACAACCTTCAAAGACTCGGAAAGCTTTCAAAAGGTTTTGTGGAAGTGTGCTGGGAATTTCCAAGTTTGTAGCATCAGTGACAAACAATAAGTCCGATGCAGTCCTTAATTTTGAAGTGTACCATGTGTCCTCAACCACAGGTGAAGAATTGACTTTGCGTGAGTCGTTGATGGCTGCCACTTGCGGGTACAGCTGCATCCTCAACTGTCTTTTACAAGTGTAGAAATGTTGTACCTTGAATTCCATACCTGAGTGGTGTTACTTATGTTTCCATATTGACTTCGAATAAATATTTTCTGCTTGGAATAAGATCTGTAAGGAATCTTCACTCCCAAGAAATCGTCCAAGGATGGGGTGTTGGTCGGAAATGATAGTGCTCTGGTTAGCAATCTCTTGCTGCTTCCCATCAGATGAAGCAGGCCGAGAACATGAAGCATTTTCCCCTAGTTCATTCCCTCCCAAGGGGATTGAAAAGGAAGGTGTGTTGTGTTAAGTGGGTAACCACCTGGATGCACAGCCAAGGGATCACCCGATCAGAGTTGCTGAAGAGCAGGCTGTTTATCGACCCTGATTCCACCTGTTCCCTTCAAAATCCGCAGTTCTTTCCAATTTATTCGAAATATGCGCTATCAGCAATCAGTGTCACATTCTCTTCCCACAGAGGTTACTTGTTCCTACGAACCTCTGTTCTAATACGGCCCTTTCATGGTGCGAATGTTCAGGATTCGTGATTGGTTGCAATCAGATTTAGTTGTGCAATCAGCGAAGTTGTTTCCAAAGTGATCATTCGCAAGGCCTCGGTAATTTCCGTATGCTTTGGGAAAACTAGAACCTCTTCCCCTCCGCGATGCTCATTTCTTCTAGACAGAACTCAGTCATGTAATGGTGGATCAATGGCGTCACCACCGCCTCTCGTTAACAACGGACAAGCTAGCCATTAAATGTCTTATGTGTCACATCAACACAAGTCCCTGGCAGAGGAGGGATATTTGTGGCCCCATATTTGCTTGCATTAGTCAAGTTGGATCTAAGTCGATGTAAAACGTGTTCTGATTGGATAGAAAGAAGGGAGATAATTCGTGTTGCGATTTTTTGCCGATAGGGGATTTTACGAGAACCGGGAAATATGGCCGTATTAGAACAGAGGTTCGTAGGAAGGTATGACAAGTAACCTTTGTGGGAAGAGAATGTCAGTGTCATTGAGTAACATTTTTCACCAACAACTGTTCACTGAAGGGATATCTCACTTTTTCAAAGAACAGTCTCCCACAACTTCATGCTGTGCTTCTTAGAGCACGAGATCCACGTTACTAATTGCAAGGGCAGTGAGGATTTTCCCACAGGTTTCTGTCTTGACAACGTGAGAGATGTTACGCTTCGTACAGCTCTCGCCATCAGAAAGAGGATGATGCAGACTTTTCCATGCAGAGCTCTCGTCGAGCAAGAGATATTGCTCGAATATCGTACTCACTTGAATAGGTCCCTGTGATCTTGTAGGTGGGCCGCACAGATCAAGCTTACAGGCTCACCTCACATGGCTGACACTCAGTAGTCTCACTGTCCTTATGAGGACACTGCATCACCTAATGCAGGAACAGATACTTTACCTTTGGATAAATGTATTAAGTTCATAAGTAGAGATCTTTGAAAGAGTCGTGCTATGTCTAGTTTCCTCCTTAAGGATCCCTGTGAGCCTTCTGCCTTTGTCCCCACTGTTGACTGTGCACTCGGAAAGCGTTTTTGTCATACTCTTTCAGGTTCTGCAGCAACTGCAATGTCTTTAAGTGAGTGAGTGAGGTCAGCAATATTCCAGCTATATGGCGGTGGTCTGTAAATAATCGAGTCTGGACCAGACAATCCTGTGATCAACAGCATGAGCATCGATCTACGCAATTGGGATACGATGACTTGTCAACAAAGTCAGTGAGCCTGACCACCCGATCCCGTTAGTCGCCTCTTACGACAAGCATGGGTTACTGAAGATCAATATTCCAAGCCGGACCTTCACGGGTCACAATATCTTTAAAGCTAAGGACGATAGACTGCTGTTCCTGCTCACTAACAAGCAGGTCCTCGACACCCATGAGGCACGAATTATCGTAGCTCCTACCATTGATGAGGACCATGACAAGTTAGTTAGGAACAGGAGATATGCCATAAAAATACCACAGCATTCGGGACACAGAGTACTGTTAGTGACTGACGAGACCATCGTTATAGGTTACATCCAGAGGGAGGAAGGAAAAAATATTAACAGAACGTGGTTACGCTTTTGTTCAGATTGACGGACTCGATCAGTTGCAGAGTAGAACCTTGTCACTTACCGGAGAAGATCAGCATCTTAGTAGATTGCCTTACCCAAAGAACAAGGGCCATTCCGACAGAATTCTCACTCACCCAGAAGTGTTCCCATGGATTATCACGGGCCTCATTTCGATCTCTCCCTATTTGTCTGAACATCATGTTACTTCAGTCAGCTACCAGACCCTCACAGTTTACAAATTCTTGGCAATGGTGTGCTGCATTTCGAATCGCTCCTGACACGATTCTCGGAGAACCGTCCAGAGTTTATCGCTAAGGATCAGCCCTCAGTAGTTGGACAACTTGAGCACAGAAAATACTCAACCCCTGTGTTAAACAAGAACGTGGATTTACGAACACTATAATAAGAAACATATAGGCAATACCAAAGGAGACGTTTACAGAGCCAAATGTGCTCTCTTCAGAAATACATATTATACTCTTTAAAAGTAGAGGAACTTCATTTTTGATTTACGATTGAAAAAAAATGGGAGATATATCGGGAGTCAATCAATGTTGATGTGATAATAATGAATATTTTGAAAGTGCATCACCACTTGCACTTCCTTATGACCATAGTTGTTTGTACAGTAATTGCTCTTGAAAGATGATTGGTGTTTGATGTGAAAATGGCATGTGTACGATTTTCATTTTCAAACAAAGCAACCAACAAACAAAAAACGTCTGGAAACAAACACTAAAAACATTGTGATGCAAGATGATTGTCATAATTAATGGTCTACAGTGATTTATCGACCTTCTTGAAAACAGTAAAAATCAAGAATGACACCCCATGTACTTGTATGGGGCTACTGCGTTGTCCGTCTAAGTAAACTTAAGCTCAGTATTATTCGTTACACTGCTATACTACGCTATCAGTATCGCAACCATCTACCATTGATTTGCGATACTGATAGCCCTGTCATCAAGGTTGAACTTAAGCACATAGCAAAAAGCAATTACCATTCATTATTGCTGTTTGTGGATTTTGTTGCAATAAAAACGCATGGTTAATGTGAAAGTAGATATGTTCTAGCATCAGTAGTGGCATTAAGTAATTTCAGTTATGTCCACAAAGACCATTTATATGCAAATGTAAACTGACGCCAATATTTCTAACCTACATTTCTTCCTGCACTGACAGCTCTTGTCCTTATATTTTGACTCAATGAACGTTTATAAATGAATAGTCTTTGAACATTGTTCGACGTGTAATATCTACCAACCAATTCTGCAGAATGTGTGAATGTAATAATATTGAAAATGAATAGAATGTTCTTCTCATCTGTCCCCATTATGAAGATCTAAGGAACCAATATATAATTTAAGTATACTGTCCCAAAATCTACAAATTCTGTATACTATCAACGCGTACATATGCTCAACAGGGAAACTACGTCAGAATTAAGACAAACAATACGTTGACGAAGACGAGGGTATAGGTTGAGTTCAAACGTCTTTAGTTAACTATACAGTACATGATAAACAAGTATACATGAATGAGGTAAGCAGAGTACCTGCTCAACCCCAGGGCGTTTCCTACGAGCGGCATTATACTACTCACGGTCCTCCCTACACAGGCAGTCGGAATACCGGACTGGTGACAGTATAGATAGTGCGGTAGTGATAAGGATTAAGTATACACATTAGAGTCATATAAATAATTACAATTACTAAGTCTCACATGGCTTGGCCACATAGGTTTTGGTCTTAAGAAACATTTGGACGATGGCCTTCCTGAGCTAGACGCCATGACAATACTAATGTCAACTGAGAATGTCCAGCCTCGACACAATGTGGCTATGTTAATGCACCATGCACTGTACATACGAGAACGTGCATGTGCCACTCCCCCCATTATAACCGTTTCTATTTCAGATGGTTTGACTCAATGAACGTATATGAGTACATTACTGCAACCACTAATGTGATTACCTCACAGGTGGTCACTATGGAAACTAATGGTTCGACGTGTAATATCTGACAAATCAATAAATGTTAAGTATTGAACAAACACATATTTCTCTTCACTCAAATAGCTGTCACGATTGACTTGTTTTCAGGTTGGAATATCCATTGTTTCGACATGCACATGAAATGTTTTACCATTCATTCCGTAATGGTTATAACACCACGCATTCTTTCTCTGAGATTCCAAGTACAAAGCAAACCTTTTCGGCTTCTAGTGACACATCATCCAGAAAATGAGTATTTTGCGCTATCAGTGATAATGTGGAAAAACGTCAATCCCCAACAATGTAACGATAGCAACGAGCAGAAAACAGAGACTCAAACGATTCAGCAAACCATAACAGATAAACCAAATGAAAAATCCTGTATAAATGACATTGTACCAGTTCATAGAGAGACAGACATCAACCGCAAGGAGGCGAGACGTTTGTGTTTTGGAAGCATACTAACTTCACATTGCCAGTTTACCATCCAATACAGAGGAAGCCTCACCACCATGTTTCTGAATGTGTTCGTTCTGCTACATGCCCTGTCCATGGCATGCGGAACTGACTTTTCGCCTCTGTACAAGTTACATGAAACAGTCACCAAAGGCTACAATCCACACATTCGACCTATCAAAAACCCCAGACTGGCTACAAATGTGACGGTGGATTTTACGTTGTTTTCTGTGGAGGAGGTAAATGAGGCCAGTGAAACTTTAACCTCGTTTGGGACTTTCAACATCACGTGGTACGACGAGTGGTTCGTTTGGAACATTTCAGATCATGCCAACATTCAGAAAATGTACTTGCCACTACATCAAGTGTGGAAGCCAGATCTGGTTGTGGCAAATGCCGTTGAGGACTTTCGCTTTTTGTCAGATACAGAAGGACTCGTGTCTGTCTCGAACACAGGATTTGTCACCTGGTACCGGACGATAAGACAGATCACTAAATGCTCCATGGACATGAGCAGGTTTCCCATAGACAAACAGACGTGTAGCCTGCGTATTTCTCAGTGGACATCCAATAGTAATAATGTGTTTGTGCAAGGTGGGTCAGTGATGTCAGTGATGTCAGACTACACTTCATTTCAAAGTCGAGGGGAATGGATAGAAAGGGAAACGGGTACCAAAACAAAAACTCTTTTCCTCGGGGAAACAACATGGAACGTAATTTCGTTTACATTTACCTTCCAACGGAAGCCCCTGCACTTTGTGATCACAAGTGTCCTGCCTGTCTTTCTGCTGTCGGTTCTCAATCTGGGCGTGTTTCTTCTTCCTCCTGAATCAGGGGAGAAGATCTCGCTATGTATCTCAGTGTTCTTGTCTTATGCCGTCATCCTGACAGATATCAACGAAGATCTACCCCATTCATTCGACTCACTTGTTACCTTCAAAGTCTATCTTCTCACGATGCTGTTGGTCAAAGTGATTACTGTTTTGGCCACCGTCGCCATCTTGAAAAGGTATCACGCTGAGATGAGCGCTCATCAGCTGTCGTCTGCTTCATCCCAGGAAGGACTTGATGGTGGAAATTCAGTGCTTGATGATTGTAAAGGAAAGTATCATGAAAGGAAGATGTCAGCAGATGCTCTGAACAGAGTATGTTTTCCAGCCATCAGCTTGATAATGATTGCCACAACAGCAGTTTGTTTAGCTCTCTTACTGTTTTGATCTGTCCTGCTGGAGCAAATCTGACATGACAATGTTTGATGTGATAAATGTAAATAATAGTGATTTATTATTATTATTTTATTATAATTTATTTATATAGCGCCGAGTTCCAGCTAGGCTGTTTTTCCCTCGATCATAGGATGTCAGTCTCAAGCGCACCGAGTTAATGTGGCTTTCCCATCCTTACGAGGTACCCATTCACAGCTTTGTCCAAGTTTACTGCACGTTGCTGCAACTAGGTTGCAAACTAGGTGTTTGCACGTATTCATGTGGCCACCATCTTGTCATATACCAACGGATTGTTGTGACAACACTGAAAGAGTCTGCACACAAAGTTGACTCCAAGGTTTTTCACACCCTGTCACAGGTGGGCTCTATCCCGGCACCTCAAACTCGCTGGATTACTAGCCTGGCGCCTTAGCCAGCTCGCCCACCACGCCCACTACCAGGTAGACTCATTTTTAGTGAACGTATGGATTTTGTAAATTCACACCAGTCGCAATGTGTTTGAGCACTTGCCACGATGAATACTTTCTCATGTACTTCAAGACATGAAGATAGATTTAATTAGATGTGATAAACCCCACCCCATTATAATAATGAATCTCCATTGTGCATGTCAAAGTATATACGAAACATGTGTTGATATTATTAACGATTTAAATTTTATCTGAAATGGTAGTAGAGGGTTGTT
Organism: Haliotis rubra; assembly: GCF_003918875.1. Taxonomy (NCBI): domain Eukaryota; kingdom Metazoa; phylum Mollusca; class Gastropoda; order Lepetellida; family Haliotidae; genus Haliotis; species Haliotis rubra. Next base: position 1,529,788 of record NW_025767657.1, on the reverse strand, counting down.
ACGTCAACGAGTGTATGTAACAGATTATGCTTTGTGAACCGTACAATTCATATTATCAATCACAAATGTACTGTTATACATTAAAAACTTCAATGCCAGATAATAACCAATCTGATTTATCCATTTCAATTGTTAGACAAAAAATGCTGTATGTAGGTTTGAACTTTGGATTCAACCACACATGATTTGGGCATGTATTATTGCAGGAATAAAAACCTGCCCCACCACCGCACTTATGAGGACATTCCAACATGTATTGCTGAACTGTTTCAGGTGTTGTATCACTACATTGGTCACATCCGTATGTACAACACATGTGTAGTCTTCTTTGTGAATCATTGCCAAGACAAAGCCAAGCAAAGATGACTTCATTCACGTACGCCTGTCGCTGAAGCAATTTGTAACGTTTTGGGTAGCTGATGGTCACAATCGTTGTCATCCCACAAATGATGTCCCGTCTTGGAGACTACCTTCACATTATATTTGAAATCTATTTGGACAGGCCAGCAATTCTAGTTCGTTACCTTGAAGACCATTTTCCAGAATATGACGTGTTGAGGTGCATAAACACGAGTTGTTAACTGTTTCTTTTGAGTACTGTATGGTCTTCAGAGATGCAAAATGCCTTGTAGATGCTATCTCTCAACTGATGTAGCGGGTAGGGCCATAGGTTTAAATGAAGCTTATCTGAGAAAATATGAAGTCGGACGTTGGTTTAGCGTCAGACATAGCATAATCATTAGATTGTGGGAAAGGTATCAGACGATCACGTCTGGCTTGAAACAGGAGGATTCAAAATGATACCGATGAATCACAATCTAACACCAGATCGGTTCACGATGAAACATTCATTTCAATGCAGAATGTAATGAAAACATCAGACCAACTCTGTTGCATACCGTTTGTCTCCAAAATATAAAAGTTACTTAACAAACTATCATCATTTTGTTTAGATTTTCCGAGTGAAGTTTTACGAGGGTAAAGTAACAGTAGTACTGTTGCAGGAACAGCCCCCCAGGGCAGGAGGCAGCGAGTGAATGAACTTATAGAGGAACAAGGGAATGTTGGAGCACACAGCCCCAAACCGCGCAAGTGTCTTGAAAAAGATCAGACTTGGTGAGGTGGCGTTTAGAAGAAGATCAGGCTTGGTGAAGTGGCTTTTAGAAGAATATCAGACTTAATGAGGTGGGTTTTGGATCAGACATGATTAGCTGGCTTTTAGAAGATCAGGCTTGATGAAGTGGCTTTTAGAAGATCAGGCGTGATGAAGTGACGTTTAGAAGTTCAGGCCTGATGAGGTGGCTTTTAGAAGAAGATCAGACTTGATAGGTGGCTTTTATATCAGGCTTGATGAAGTGGCTTTTATATCGGGCTTGATGAAGTGGCTTTAGAAGAAGATCAAGCTTGATGAGGTGGCTTTTTGATCAGATTCGATGAGGTCGCTTTTAGAAGAAGATCTCGACTCGGTGAGGTGGCTTTTAGATCAGGCGTGATAGAGTGGCTTTTAGAACAAGATAAGGCTTGATGATGTGGCTTTTAGAAGATCAGACTTGATAAAATGGCTTTTAGAAGAAGACTAGGCTTGATGAGGTAGCTTTTAGATCAGGCTTGATGAGGTGACTTTTAGAAGAAGATCAAGCTTGATGAGGAGGCAATTAGATCAGGCTTGATGAGGTGGCTTTAAGATCAGGCTTGATGAGGTGGCATTTAGAAGAAGACCAGGCCTGATGAGGTGGCTTTTAGAAGAAGATCAAGCTTGATGAAGTGGCTTTTATATCAGGCCTGAAGAGGTGGCTTTTAGAAGAAGGCCTGATGAGGTGGCTTTTAGATCAGGCCTGATGATGTGGCTTTAGAAGAAGATCATGCTTAATGAAAAAGCTGCAGAAGAAGATCGTGCTCAATGAGGTGGCTTTTAGAAGAAATCTCGCTTAATGGCGCAGCTTTAAAAGAAAATCAAGCTTGATGAGATGGCTGTAAGAAGAAGATCAGGCTTAACGAGGCGGCTTTTAGATCAAGCTGAATGAGATGGCTTTTAGATCAGGGTTGATGAGGTGGCTTTTAGAAGGAAATTAGGCTTGATGAGGTAGCTTAAAGAAGAGAAGATCAGGCTTGATGAGGTGTCTTTTAGAAGAAGATCAGGCTTGATGAGATGGCTTTTAGATCAGACTTGATGAGGTGGCTTTAGAAGAAGATCAAGCTTAATGAAATGGCTTTTAGGAGAAGATTAGGCCTGATGAAGTGTCTTTAAGAAGAAGATCAGGCTTAATGAGGTGGCTTTAAGAAAATGATCAGGCTTAACAAGGCGGGTTTTAGAAGATCAAGCTTAGCGAGGCGGCTTTTAGAAGATCAAGCTTAATGAGGTGGCTTTTAGAAGACGATCAGGCTTGATGAGGCGAGGTGGTTTTAAGAAGAAGATCGGGCTTAACGAGGCGGCTTTAAGAAGAAGATCAAGCTTAATGAGGTGGCTTTTAGAAGAAGATGAGGCTTGATGAGGAATCTTTTAGAAGAAGATCAGACTTGATGAGGTGGCTCTTAGGAGAAGATCGAGCTTAATGAGGTATATTTTAGAAGATGAGGCCTGGGAAGGGGTTTATAAGAGGACATGTAGACTTGGTAGTCCCAGTCATGTCTTTCTAAGACAAACTTAATAGATCAAGCTTAATGAAGTTGCTTTTAGATCAGGTCTGATGAGGTGGCTTTTAGATCAGGCCTGATGAGGTGGCTTTTAGATCAGACTTCATGAGGTGGCCTTTAGATCAGGCCTGATGAGGTGGCTTTTAGATCAGAGTTGATGAGGTGGCTTTTAGAAGAAGATCAAGCTTAATGAGGTGGCTTTTAGAAGAAGATGCTTAATGAAGCAGCTTTAGATGAAGCTGGGCTTAACGAGGCGGCTTTTAGAAGAAGATCAAGCCTAATGATGTGGCTTTTAAAAGAAGACCAGGCTTGATGAGGTGGGTTTTAGGAGAAGATCGAGCTTAATGAGGTATATTTTAGAAGATGAGGTCTGGGGAGGGGGTTTATAAGAGGACATGTAGACTTGGTAGTCCCAGTCATGTCTTTCTAAGACAAACTTTATAGATCAAGCTTAATGAAGTTGCTTTTAGATCAGGTCTGATGAGGTGGCTTTTAGATCAGGCCTGATGAGGTGGCTTTTAGATCAGACTTCATGAGGTGGCCTTTAGATCAGGCCTGATGAGGTGGCTTTTACATCAGAGTTGATGAGGTGGCTTTTAGAAGAAGATCAAGCTTAATGAGGTGGCTTTTAGAAGAAGATCATGCTTAATGAAGCAGCTTAAGACGAAGATCGGGCTTAACGAGGCGGCTTTTAGAAGAAGGTCAAGCCTAATGAAGTGGCTTTTAGAAGAAGATCAGGTTTATGAGGTGACATTTAGAAGAATATCAGGCTTGATGAGGCGGCTTTATAAGACGATCAGGCTTGATTCGGTGGCTTTTAGATCAGGCTTGATGATGTGGATTTTAGAAGAAGATTAGGCTTGATGAGGTGGCTTTAAAAAGATCAGGCGTCATGAGATGGCTTTTAGAAGAAGATCAGGCTCGATGAGGTGGCTTTAAGAAGAAGATCAGGCTTGATTAGATGGCTTTTAGAAGAAGGTCAAGCTTGATGGGTGGGTTTTAGATCAGGCTTGATGAGGTGGCTTTTAGGTCAGGCCTGATGAGGTGGGTTTTAGATCAGACTTGATGAGGTGGCTTTTAGAAGAAGATCAAGCTTGATGAAGTGGCTTTTAGAAGAAGATCAGACTTGATGAGGTGTCTTTTAGAAAAAGATAAGGCTTAATGAGGTGGCTTTCAGAAGATCAGGCTTGACGAGATGGCTTTTAGAAGAAGGTCAAGCTTGATGAGGTGGGTTTTAGATCAGGCTTGATGAGGTGGCTTTTAGATCAGGCCTGATGAGGTGGGTTTTAGATCAGACTTGATGAGGTAGCTTTAAGAAGAAGATCAGGCTTGATGAGGTGTCTTTTAGAAGAAAATCAGGCTTGATGAGATGGCTTTTAGATCAGACTTGATGAGGTGGCTTTAGAAGAAGATCAAGCTTAATGGAATGGCTTTTAGGAGAAGATCAGGCTTGATGAAGTGTCTTTAAGGAGAAAATCAGGCTTAATGAGGTGGCTTTAAGAAAATTATCAGGCTTAACGAGGCGGGTTTTAGAAGATCAAGCTTAGCGAGGCGGCTTTTAGAAGATCAAGCTTAATGAGGTGGCTTTTACAAGACGATCAGGCTTGATGAGGTGGTTTTAAGAAGACGATCGGGCTTAACGAGGCGGCTTTTAGAAGATCAAGCTTAATGAGGTGGCTTTTAGAAGAAGATGAGGCTTGATGAGGAATCTTTTAGAAGAAGATCAGGCTTGATGAGGTGGCTCTTAGGAGAAGATCGAGCTTAATGAGGTATATTTTAGAAGATGAGGCCTGGGAAGGGGGTTTATAAGAGGACATGTAGACTTGGTAGTCCCAGTCATGTCTTTCTAAGACAAACTTAATAGATCAAGCTTAATGAAGTTGCTTTTAGATCAGGTCTGATGAGGTGGCTTTTAGATCAGGCCTGATGAGGTGGCTTTTAGATCAGACTTCATGAGGTGGCCTTTAGATCAGGCCTGATGAGGTGGCTTTTAGATCAGAGTTGATGAGGTGGCTTTTAGAAGAAGATCAAGCTTAATGAGGTGGCTTTTAGAAGAAGATCATGCTTAATGAAGCAGCTTAAGACGAAGATCGGGCTTAACGAGGCGGCTTTTAGAAGAAGGTCAAGCCTAATGAAGTGGCTTTTAGAAGAAGATCAGGTTTATGAGGTGACATTTAGAAGAATATCAGGCTTGATGAGGCGGCTTTATAAGACGATCAGGCTTGATTCGGTGGCTTTTAGATCAGGCTTGATGATGTGGATTTTAGAAGAAGATTAGGCTTGATGAGGTGGCTTTAAAAAGATCAGGCATCATGAGGTGGCTTTTAGAAGAAGATCAGGCTCGATGAGATGGCTTTAAGAAGAAGATCAGGCTTGATTAGATGGCTTTTAGAAGAAGGTCAAGCTTGATGAGGTGGGTTTTAGATCAGGCTTGATGAGGTGGCTTTTAGGTCAGGCCTGATGAGGTGGGTTTTAGATCAGACTTGATGAGGTGGCTTTTAGAAGAAGATCAAGCTTGATGAAGTGGCTTTTAGAAGAAGATCAGACTTGATGAGGTGTCTTTTAGAAAAAGATAAGGCTTAATGAGGTGGCTTTCAGAAGATCAGGCTTGACGAGGCGGCCTTTAAGAAGATCAAGCTTAATTATCTTCTTTTAGAAGAAGATGGCTTTTAGATCAGACTTGAAGAGGTGGCCTTTTAGAAGATCAAGCTTGATGAAGAGTCTTTTAGAAGAAGATCAGGCTTAACGAGGCGTCTTTTAGAAGATTAAGCTTAATGAGGTGGCTTTTAGAAGACGATCAGGCTTGATGAGGCGGCTTTTAGAAGAAGATCAGGCTTGATGAAGAATCTTTTAGAAGAAGATCAGGCTGGACGAGGTGGCTCTTGGAAGAAGATCAGACTTGATGTGGCTTTTAGAAGAAGATCAGGCTTGATGAGGTGGCCTTTAGAAGAAGATCAAGCTTAGTGAGGTATATTTTAGAAGAGCAGGCCTAGTGAGGGGGTTTATAAGAGGATATGTAGACTTGGCAGTCCCAGTCATATTTCTAAGACAAACTTAATACACTCTCTCAAAAAAGAAACGCAACCCCTGTTTTTTTTGGTAATGTTTATATCAATTTTAACTGGTTATTACATTTGTATTTTTAAAGATAATGCCATGAAATTTGACATGGTGAACCTTAGGTCAGCACGGTATAAGGTAACAGTTAATGCAGGTCAGTATCGAACTCTCAATTTACGCTAGGGGGCGTTGTCTTCAGTATCTCGTTGTAGAGCCACGAGCTCTAATCACAGCAGTGCACCTCCTCGGAACAGAACGAATGAGACGGCGGAATTCTGTAGGAATGCCACTGTTGCACGAGCTGTATGAGGGCGGGCATTGTCATGTTGAAACAACTCCCTCTGTTGGTCGATTATCGGCAGAAGATGTGGCTGTAAGACGTCATCAATGTACCGTTGTGCCGTCAAATTGCCACGAATGATGACCAAGTTTGACCGTTGGTTGTAAGACATGGCTCCCCATACCATGATGCTTCCTCCTCCAAATCTGTCGACCTGTCGAACGCAGTTCGGTGCAAAACGTTCATTTGCTCGTCTATAGACACGTTGTCTACCGTCACGTCGTTGAAGAAGAAAACGAGACTCGTCACTAAACCAGACTCTTCTCCAGTTTCTTAGGGTCCATCTCCTTACGTTAGTACACCACCTGAGACGTTGGCGTCGATGTTGGCGTTTCAAGACGGGCCCAACAACTGGTCTTCTTGCACGTAAATTTGCCTCATGTAAACGGTTCCTGATGGTTTGGGCCGATACTCTCCTCAAACCTGGCACCTGTGTTGCAGTGATGGTGGGTGTGGCATGCCGATTACGTAGGTGGCTGAGTCGAATAAAGCGATCCTGAGCCGGTGTGGTGATCCTAGGTCTACCGCTCCTGGGACGATCTTCAATTGCATGGAACTGTGTGTAACGATTCCAAAGTCGTGAGATTGTTGTTTTGTGTACGTTTAGATGACGGGCAACTGTTCCAAAGCTTTCCACGGCCTCAATGCGACCAATGGCAATATTTCGATTTGCTGTACGATTTGCGTGCTTTTAAAACCCTCTACATGAACTGTGTTTTCAACGATTTGCACGGGCAACAGGCTTTTAGCATTTTGTACATGACAATTTCGCACTTTCTCAAATAACACGGATACAAAGGTCATCATGTGTGAAAATGGTTCCGTTTGGGAGCTTATACTGATCAGATGGGAACGTATTAACAGTATTTTGAAGAAAATTCTAATTTACATTCACCATCTTTATTCTAGAAATGATGTCAGATATTTAGATAGGGGTTGCGTTTCTTTTTTTGAGAGAGTGTATATGAAATAACATGGTGGAGTAAACGTTTCCGTACTAAGTTTTGAGTACATAGTTTGTCACTTATACTCGGTACTGGGAAGTACCAAGGGAACGATTTTATCAATAGGCTAACTCCACGGCACCAAAACATTAACATATAAATAACAACAACTTACTACCTTTAATGTGAAAACCAGGCAGTACTGTCCCAACATGCACCAAGGTTTTACCATTTGAAAAACAACCCTTGATACCAAATGAAATCGTGTACCTTCACAACATCAAATTATACCTTCACTTGACCAACCAGGCTGGAATATCAGGAGCTCGTTCCCAGCGCAACGGGTTATAGTGAAAACGGACCCAAGCGAAAACGGCCAAAACAAAATTCGAGAAAACGGCCAACGCTGCTGGAGAAAACGGCCTCTGGGCCTAGAGAAAACCGTCATTATGTAGAACAAAAAAAACTCATGTATTTTGTTTTACTTTTATTCATCTCTAAATCAATATCATATTGAGGAGGCAACATCGATGATAACATAGTCATGGCCAAGTTTGAGGTTGTAAATCTATTTAAGTATTAATGCATTATTTATTTACAACTCTTCATTTGTTTCTCTCTGAACAGACCCGTGAAGATCCGGGGTAGAATAGGTCTTCAGCAACCCATTCTTGTCATAAAAGGCGTCCATGCTTGTCGTAAAAGGCGAATAACGGGATTGGGTTGTCAGGCTCGCTGACTTGGTTGACACATGTCATCGGTTCCCAATTGATCGATGCTCATGCTGTTGATCACTGGATTGTCTGGTCCAGACTCGATTATTTACAGACCGCCGCCACATAGCTGGAATATTGCTGAGTGCGGCGTAAAACTAAACTCACTCACTCACTCACTCTCTGAACAATGCAAAATATATTATAATACTATGTTTTTGAATAGTTTCTTGTTTTTGATAATAAAAAATGGTGATACGTTTACTAAAGAGATACCTAGAATAAATAAGAACTCTATCTATCGAATAACAGTATTTCAATTCTTCCTGAAAGTGACATAAATGGGGGCGGGTTGGCTGATCAGGGTCAGGCGTGTCTGTCATCACCTCCTTAATAATAGCGGCAGCAGACCGGAAAGGATTATTTCGGGCTTGCGCCTTCACCCGTCAACAATTAATTATTGAATAAACATGAGAAGATGCTATCATTACTCAGTGGTTGGCAGTGAATGGTACGATAAGATGATCTATTAATTCTTTTATTAACCTGTTTTCTCACTTTCATGTCAGTCAGTACACAGGGAGTAGCGGGGTGATTGGATATCTTCACCTGAATTTTAAGTCACACCGGCAATATTTCAGCCATATCGTGGCCAAAAACAAGTTATAATTTCATGATAATTAAAGGTAAATTAAAAACACCTGTCACCGATGGAAAGTAAAACAACTTGTTTATAGCCGATATAAATTTAAAACTATAGATTAAATTTAAAACATTTAAACTATAGGTGACAATACAATATAAAACTGGCTATAGACTGCCAACAACCGAAGGTAGATCAACATACTAGAGGACCATGGCAGAACTACAAGGACAAAGGTTGGAATTAGTACTACTAATCCGCTCGTCAATATAAACACTACGTTATTATCTTTTTTCTCTATCATCAACTAATCTTACCTGTAAAATCTACAATCAATCAAATTGGTTTGTTGATCGTAACAATCAAAACAACCAATTAATCTTCAAAGGTTAAACCGTTATGCATATTGAGAGTAAAAAAACCCAATCAATAAATTTTTATAAGCTTATCCGCAATGAAGTAAATCTCTATTAATATGGATATATATAATCATATAATCTCCTTTGATGCAACTATGTTGGCCTTTTCTCTGGGCACAGAGGCCGTTTTCTCTTGTTGGTTCGGAGGCCGTTCTCTCCAGCGCGGTGGCCGTTTTCTCGATTTTTATTTTTATTTGGGGGTGGGGGTGGGTGGGGTGGGGGTGGGGTGTGTGTGTGTGTTTCAATGCATCGGAGTTTGGATTTGTAAATATTAATGTTTAGTTAAAGAGTAACATTTGCAATGTTTTATGGCCCAAAAGAGTCCAGATCGAGGTGGATTGAACTTTGAAAATAGATGGGTATCATTTGTAGTCTTGAAAATATACATTTTGTAAGAAAAGTACTGATTCATATCGAAAGGCCAAATGGAGATGTTTCTGATTGATGACGATGACATTATTGATGAAACGAAGAGCTTTTATAGGCATTTGGAACGTACATCTCCGCAGGTACTCAACTGACAACTGCCCTGATGTGGCCACTTTACAAACACACCCACAAAAAGTCATTTTTCGAACATATCCTTATATTCTGATATGGAGCACACTATTACATTCACAAACGATACTCAAACGGATGGCCCAGTCAGATAGACAATCCAGTCACTATGGAACCTAATAGTTCAATGTGTAATGTCTACTCCCTGGACATGGAAATCGAAGAAAAATCAATAGACGTTAAGTATTTAACAAACACATGCATCAGTCATTGTAAATAGCTAACTGAATTTGAATTTTGTTTTCATGCACAAAGCATATATTCAAACCATTAAGTAAATCAGTATATTTACCGAATAAGGCATAACGATATAGATATTATATTATATTACCAGTTCACTGCGAGACAGACAACAGCAGCGAGGGGGTGAGACATTTGCTTCATTAGACAGATACAGAATGCACACCGTTTGCATTCCCTGGTATGCTTCTGAATATTTTCGTTCTGCTATATCCCCTTGGCGTGTTTTATGGGGCTGAGATTTCACCTCTCTACAAGTTACACAAAAGAGTCAGAGAAGGCTACGATCCATACATTCGACCAATCAAAACTCCGAAAATGGCCACAAATGTGACGGTGGACTTTATGTTGTTTTCTGTGGAGGAGATTAATTAAGCCAGTGAAACTTCAACCACGTTTGGGACTTTCAACATCACATGAATGGCTCCGTTGAACCATTCAGATCATGCCAACATTCAGAGAAGTTACATGCCACTACACCATGTTTGGAAACCGTATATTTAGAGAAAGGTCAAACCATTTAGATATGTACGACGACCTTGATCTGTACAGAAGATGTAGTGAGTGAGTTACTATTTAACGTCACATCGGCAATATCTCAGCCATATCGTGACGAAAACAATCCATACAATAAAAAGTGGAAACATTTTGAAGATTAAAACCTGTCGACGATGGACAGTAAAAAGACTAGAGAATCACAGATATAAATATAAAACTAGCGAGCAAAGCTAAAATATTCCAATCAAAGAAGACAATACAATATAAAATACGGGCTATAGATCGCCAACAACTGAAGGTAGATCACCATACTAGGAACCATGGGGACTTACATTACTTTTGCTACCTGCATGGACCCTAGCTGGATTTACACCAACCCTTCAGCCGCTGGCGATTGTAGGAAAATGTACATAAGCAATGCTCCATGGACATAAGCAAGTTTCCCCTAGACACACAGACGTGTAGACTGCGCATTGTTCAATGGATATCTGGTAACAATGATGTGTTTTTACAAGGTGGATCAGTGATATCAGACGATAATTTCTTTAAAAGACGAAGAGAATTGAGGGAAATTGAAAAGAGTATCAGAACAAGAACACATATCTACGTGGGTTGGGGGGTGGGGTGAGTGAGTGTGAGATTTAAAGTCACATCGGCAATATTTCAGCCAGGTCGTGACTAAAACTAGTTCTAAATTCATAATGCATACCTAAAATATATAAAACCCTGTCAACGAAGGACAGTAAAACCACTAGATTATCACAGATTGAGTTAAAACCAGTTAACATATATCTTTAAAAGTAGAAAATTATTTCTGGACAATACAATGTAAAAATGGGCTATAGATCGCCAAGAACTGAAGGTTGATCACCATACTAGGGACCATGGGGACTTACAGTGCCTTTCCTACCCGCATTGACCCTAACTGGATTTACACCATCCCTTCAGCCACTGGCGATTGTAGTCAAATCTAGCCATAATTCAAAATTACAAACATACTGCTTTAAAAAATCTAGTAGAAATTTACCTTGAATGTTTTGGGACGTCCGTACCCCCACAGGAGGACAATAATTTTACAATATTTCAACCCCCTGTGAGGGTACAGACACTAACAATCTAAGTTGCTAATTCAAACTACCTACAATAAAATATATATGTACATATGTGTATATACAAAACACATCAATTAAAATTTATCAAGTAATTCTATTTCTTTTTAAAATTAAAAAAATTAATGATAATTAACACTATAAAAAAGACCCTTCACTGTTTTGACATTGAAATATTTATCCCTTGTGATGGAAAAATCTATACAGTCAAGCAGGACATGCTTGACCTTTCTACGGGGAAACTTTGTCTCAGAACGAAATTTTGTTTATATTTACATTCCAGCGGAATCCCTTAAACTATGTCATTACCAGCATCCTGCCTGTCTACAGCAGGACATGCTTGACCTTTCTACGGGGAAACTTTGTCTTAGAACGAAATTTTGTTTACATTTACATTCCAGCGGAATCCCTTAAACTATGTCATTACCAACATCCTGCCTGTCTCTCTGCTGTCAATCAGTAGTAGTCCTAGTCTAGTGCTTAAAGCGTTGGCTCGTCACGCCAAAGACCCGGGTTCCAATCCCCACATGGGTACAACGTGTGAAGCCCATTTCTGGTGTCCCCCGCCGTGATGTTGCTGGAATATTGCTCAAAGCGGCGTAAAGCCAAACTCAGTCAGCCTCAATCTGGGCGTAAGATCTCACGGTGTATTCCTGTGTTCTTGTCCCATGCCCTCATCCTGACAGATATTACTGAAGGTCCACCCCATTCATTCGACTGCCTTGTCATCTTCAGAGTCTATCTCCTCACAATGTTGTTGGTAAAGGTGATTACTGCTTTGGCCACCGTCGCCATCTTGAAAAGATATCACACTCAGATGCCCTCCCAACAACTGTCGTCTGTTCCTTCCCAAGAACGCCTTGATGGCGGCAATTCAATGCTTGATGATGAACGTACAGCAGAGGCTCTGAATGGAGTTTGGTTTTCAGCCATCAACCTGACAATTGATTCTAACATTGACAATTTGTGTAGCTTGTTTAGTCTTATAATCCATGCACACTATGTTCATTCTGATACGTTTGCACTGTTTACAAATCTCGTGCATTATGTTTGGCTCACATTTGTTGAAATGAGCGAAAGCCTTAATCATTTGAAACTGGTGCGTATGTATCTTTAATTATTGAAGTAAAGATCTTATTCGTTTGGATGTCTTGAACATGTCTGCACAGGGATAATATAGATTAAACAGTAAAGAAAGTGCAGAACCTTTCATGGAGTGCGTGAGTGATAATAAATTTTTAGTCACATCGACAGTATTTCAGCCATTACGTGTCTAAAACAGTTTCCAAATTCATGATAAAAAACATATAAATTATAAAACCCCGTCAATGAAGGACAGTAAACTCACATATTTCTTAAAACTAGCTTAAGGAAAATCATACGCTAAGAACTAACGATAAGAGATAAAATCTGGAAAGCGATCGGAAACAACGGACGTTTGCCCCCATACTAGAGACTGTGTGGACTTACAATACTTTTGCTTCCAGTGACCTTGATGACCAAGTCCTTACTCATCTGGGAGGACGCAATCCTATCACCCATGCCAAATATCTGCGCCGACAGTGGCGAGTCCGACTCTTCATCAGTAAACGCATAGGGGATACTGATAAACATAAAACAAATATCAGGATAAAGTCGATATCGTACCAAACTTACATCGATGGGGGCATCGGATCTCTGAAGATCCGGGTTTTAAATTGGTCTTCAACAACTCATGTTTGCTTAACGAAGTCTTGATGAATGTCCATGAATCCCAATTGTGTATGTCGATGCTCACGATATTAATCAGGGGACTCAGGTCTGGTCCAGAGTCGACTATTTACAATCACTTGGCATTCAATATATGATAAAATGATATTTCATAAACCAATCAATGCACAAATCTTCCACAGGCCGACAAAGCAGGTCCTTGTTTGTTTCCCTGCCTGCAGTTTCCGTGATATTTGATGTATGTAGACTCCCTCATAAAAGACCAATGAAACGTCAAGGTGTTATTTAGCGTCTCATGCTTTTATTTATCATTATGAACGGTGTCAGGTGTAAACATCAGATTTTTCATTTTCAAACACGTCTTTGGAAATGAGTGTGTAGTAAACTAAAATCTGTCAAAAAGAATGTTTTGATAGTTCTTTTGTAAGTTCACCTAAATAAACCCAAGCTTCAGTTCTTAAAAAGTATTGTAACTAGTTGTTTTAATAGCTTAATTATTTAGCAGTATCTAGTATTGACAGAGTTACTTCCCTTAGCCAGCCCATGCTGTGAGGGGTCGTGGCCCCCATTGGGACACGTGTGGTGCGATACCGGACAGTATCTAGTATTGACAGAGTTACTTCCCTTAGCCAGCCCATGCTGTGAGGGGGCGTGGCCCCCATTGGGACAAGTGTGGTGCGATACCGGACAGTATCTAGTATTGACAGAGTTACTTCCTTTAGCCAGCCCATGCTGTGAGGGGTCGTGGCCCCCATTGGGACATTCGTGGTGCGATACCGGACAGTATCTAGTATTGACAGAGTTACTTCCCTTAGCCAGCCCATGCTGTGAGGGGGCGTGGCCACAAGTGTGATGCGATACAGTAGGTTCGTTTCTCGTCTCATAATATTGAACTGCTTTTTTGACGGTCCATACATGTTTATGATGTCGAGAATGAGGTATGATGTCGAGATTATGTATGTAAAGATGTATGCGACACCTTTTGGAATCGCGGCAGAACTGATCTCATAACTATTTACCAAAGTCAGTTTCGGTAATTAGTTCAGGTATTGACCAAAATTTACAACTAGTCAGCACCTAAGCGTATATCGTCCAATCGGGAAAACTCACAGGGTAATAACTATTCAACAGCGACAGGTGTTTGGACCCATTTACAGTTGGTTACTACCACATGTCATGCACAAAATACAACCAGAACCTGGACTGTGTTCTGAACACCAATATCCCTATGATGTAACGGTTAAATGGAATGTGCGTTCATCAATATGATTTTCCGATAGTTAACCAAACATAAGGCATCCTATGAAAAAAGGCACAAAAAGTATATTTATAATCACCATAATAAAGAAGACAAAATCCTTTTCATAGTCACAACAATCTGTGCTAAAAGTTCAGTCGATTGAGCGACTGTGTGTAACTTACTCTCAAGTGCTGATGACACTAGCCTTTTGCGAAAAGGTTGGCGTTTTTCTGACCAGTTGTAGAGCACTTAAAAGGAAGCTAATGGTTCTATGTTTTATGTTAAACAATGGTAAAATAATCAATAGTCTAATAGTGTTCATCAAACATTCCCTTTGGCAGGGTAATCGTATACTTCCCACTGAAAATACCTACACGGATATTGGTTACGTTCTCACGATAGGTTTTCATTGTTTTACCATTACCAGGTCTGCAACACATTATTCCACCAAAGTAGTTTAAGCTTTTTCAGGGACGGGTTGTCTCGACTCCTTTTGCTCAAAGCACTGATCAACTGTTTTATCCTTCCAGTTTTAAAGCAAGCAAGCGAACATCTTGACTTATAGTCGCCGTGAGGAAAGGACGGCGCATATCCAAAGAAATTAAGTAAATCCACCCAACAGTGTCTCTTCAGCAGGAGGCAACAGCCTGAAGGTGAGACGTTATTTTCACTGGATGTACCAACTGCACAGAAAAAGCTTTAATGATACTCCAGTGAATTAATACATTAAACTAACTCTTAGGAAGCTGTATCCAGCATGTTTCTGAATCTCTTTGTCCTGCTATATCCCCTTGGCATGATATTTGGACATAAGGTGTCCCCTTTGTACAAGTTACATGAAACAGTCACTGAAGGCTACAAGCCACACATTCGACCTATCAAAAACTCAAGAGTAACTACAAACGTGACGGTAGACTTTTCAATGTTCTCCGTAGAAGACCTCAATGAAGCTAGTGAAACTTTAATCTCTTTTGGGACTTTCAACATCACGTGGTATGATGAATGGCTCGTGTGGAATACCTCTGATCATGACGGAATTCAGGAAATTAAACTTCCTCTACAACATGTTTGGACTCCAGATCTGGTTGTGTCAAATAGCGTTGATAACTACCAGTTACTGTCAGACGCGAAAGGAATCGTGTCTGTCAGGAACACGGGCTTCGTAACATGGTACCGGACAATGAGACAGATTACAAAATGTTCCATGGACATGAGCAAGTTTCCCATCGATTCGCAGACATGTGACGTGCGGCTTATTCAATGGATGTCCAGCAACAATGAAGTATTTTTACAAGGTGGGTCAGTGATGTCAATCTACAATTCGTTTCAAAGTCACGGAGAATGGAAAGAAACTGAAAAATGTCTAAAAACAAAAACTTTTACCTTCGGGGAAACTTTGTCTCAGAACGAAATTTCGTTCACATATACCTACCAGCGGAATCCTCTCCGCTTTGTGATCACCAGCGTCCTACCTGTCTTCCTGCTGTCGGTTCTCAATCTTGGTGTGTTTCTCCTTCCTCCTGAATCAGGGGAGAAGATATCATTGAGCATCTCTGTCTTCTTGTCCTATGTCGTCATCCTGACAGATATCAACGAAGATTTACCCCATTCACCCGACTCCCTTGGTATCTTTAAAGTCTATCTCCTCACAATGTTGTTGGTCAAGGTCATCACTATTTGGGCCACCGTCGCCATCTTGAAAAGGTATCACACCGAGACTGGCATTCGTCAGAATAAGCAAGGGCGTGAAGTGAACAGTTTAATGCTTGACGAGCGTAATGAAAGATGGTACAAAAGGAAGCTGTCAGCAGATGCTCTGAATAGAGTTTGTTTTGCTGTCATCACCTTGATAATGACTGCCACAACGTTAATTTGTTTAGCTGTCTTACTGCTTTAATCATTCGATGCTACTTCATGCATCATGATATATATATTGCTTTTTGATATTTGTTGCATAAATGAAAGGGAATTTAGGAGTTAGTAAATGTCAAGGAAAATGCTATTCGAGCATTTGAGTACTTTTTCATGTCAAGTGTTTGGAAACTCATAATAATGCAACAAATTCAGCTTCAGTGAGTAAATGGTCTTTCAGTTTCCCAAACCCCATCTCTGAACAGTGGAAAGTCCCTAAAATAATACATGTATTTGTGAAAGGAAAAAGAATAATTAATGCCTTTTGGACCCGAAGTACTGGCATCTTTTGCCATGGAATTTTTTTAGAAATAATTATGAATTTTTCCAGTGATCGTGTATTGACAAGTATGATTTTTGAGGTTTCCAGGAATCATTATGTCTCCCCCTGAAGGGGGACATATTGTTTTTGGTATAGTTTCCGTCAGCATTGGTCTCAGCGCTCCCATTGTTTCTAGAACATAACTCTAAAACCACTTGAACAATCTTCGGTATACTGCCTCTCCATATCATGTAGATGTGCCTTTTTGGGGTTTGAGTATTTATTTTTCAATTATATTTTTTTCTGTTTTCATGGCAAGAATTGGACTTGGTCTTTTTGAAGGGTAGGGTTTGTGTCCTGAGCATAACTCTAAAACCACTTTACCCATCTTCTCACAACTGTGGAGTTGTTGATTTGTTGATAAGCAATTAAGTTCAATTGAATATGAAAATATCAAATGAAGACTTTACAAACATAATAACATGATATGCATAATATGTATTTTCATACTTAGAGATTTTGAAGTTGAAGGAATCATATGAATTGTTTTAGGTCTCAACGTTGAACTGGGGGAAGGTGGAAGACATCTGTTTTTACGAGTAAAAACACTTTCTAGTTTTTGTAATCTTTATTACAGCAAGTCATGTCCTGAAATCTGGATTCAGCTATTTGTACATTTGTACACGGCAACCTTATGTGAAATATCCAATGGTGAATAAAGTGCCACCATCCATCTCCCCTTTTAAAAAAGCATTTCAGTTTAATGTGGATTGTGCTGAAGAGTCAGGTACTGATGTACGAACAACATTGAAACTTGCTTCATGTATTTGACATTACATGAGAACCACACGGTACACAGAAAAGTGTCTTATCAAGTATATCTAACATGGCCATATCTACGAATCTTTAATAGGTGCACTCATTTCAGTCAATACATGCTGAGGGCATTGCATGAGGCTTACTGACTTATGAACACTGATAAGTATTTTAGGCCACATTTGAGGATGAGACAATCCTCCATACAACACATACCTAGTCCGCTCGAGTAAGTGAGTGAGTGAGTTCAGTTGAGTTGAGTTTTATGCTGGTTTTAGCAATATTCTAGGAATATCACGACGGGGGACACCAGAAATGTACACATTGTACCATTTGGGGAATCAAGCCCGGGTCTTCGGCGTGGCGAGCTAATGCTTTAACCACTAGGCTACACCACCGCCCTTAGTCCGCTCAAACACATGTGGCATATCAATATTTGGCAATAAGTAACTAGTAGACTCCTTGCAGTTTGTAAACTCGGTCACAATTTGTTTGATCCTTGAATAAGGGCTCATGTCTCATGACATCAAGACAGGAAGACAGACGTGACAAAAATATTTTCCATACTCATTACAAATACATTGTATATATACACTATCAGAACCATGTTTTGGTAACCATACTAATGTTATCCAAAAGAGTAGTAGAGGGTTAAGTTAACAAGTGTATATAATATGATGATGTTTTGCCAAGTGTGCTTTTCATGTTATTAATCATGAATTTATGTTGTCCGCCTGATGTAAGACCTCCGAAGATGGTTGGTTGGTTGTTTTTTAACGCCTCACCCAGCAGTATTCCAGCTATATGGCGGTGATCTGTAAATGTCTTGGCCAGACAAACCAGTGATCAACATCATGAGCATTTATCTTCGCAATTGGGATACGATGACATGTGTCAATCAAGTCACCCGACCACCCGATCCGGTAAGTCGCCTCTTACGACAAGCACGGGTTGCTGAGGATTAATTCTAACAGAATCCAAAAAATGTTTTTGTCACGGTATTATGTACATTTTCAATGCCAGAGAAATGATGGAGGTGCCACTCATGATGTTAGTGTATTATTGTCCCCCTGTTGGGGGCACGTGAGTCCAACCTAACTGAAGCATGGAACATCAGCTTGTACTTTAATTACACGATTACAGATACGTTTTTAATATTAGTTGGCTTTGGATACAGCCACTGGTGGCAAAAGTGATGCCGCAAATCCTCCTGGGAGTCATGTAGCAATCAGAAGTCCCCTTGATCCCCAGGAAGGTGGTTTTACCTTGGATGTTGTAACCTTGATCAAACAACTTCTGAGCAAGAGTGAAATCCTGATAAAAAGAGCTCGCTCGATTGTATCTTAAAAGTTGTGCAATGTAAACACCAAAGGCTGAAGCTGTTGGAATATTGCTCGACATGAAAGGGAAGCTGACTGTTGGAAAGTTGAAATTATCCCTTTTGTCATTCAGTCTCGTGGAGAGTTTTTTTGTCATTCTAAATCTATATCCATAGATCTAAATATGAAACAGTTGAGGCAGTCTCAAGTGGCTCCTTAATTTCAAGTTCAGGTGGGTAAATCTTAGGGAGACAATTACAATGTAGCTATTTGATGGTTATTGAACGATATTAGATCGTCGATGTACTGGAGGCTTAAGTTAAACTTCTTGGCCAAATTACCTTGTTTTGATTTTGCCAACCTAAGCAGAAATTCTGATTCATATGCATAAAAAACACATCCACAAGGAGGGAAGCACAATTGGTGTCCAGGGGATGCCTACTTCTTGGCCAAATGTTTTACCCCAGATCAATGAGAAATTCCAGCATTTTGCATATTGGTTTCTCAGTAAACTCCAAATGAGATTTGCTTTCATTTTTGACAAATGTCCTGAACTTCTGAAGATGGATATGTAAGTATATCTTTGTTTGCCACGTTTGTTTCTAAACGCTCCATGGATCAAGGAATTAAGTTTTTCATTACCTTTCTCATGTGGGATAGTGGTTTACAATGTTGAAAAATCAAATGTTTTGACAGAATGGAACTGGCTCCGTTTCTGAGATTGTAAAAATGCAAGCAAGTTCTTTGAAAATCCACATGGTATTAATTCTGCTTGTCTCAAATACTTTCTGTGAATATTGGGAAGGTTCTTCCTTGATGGTATTAGTGATTGAGACAGAGATTTGGTGGTACATTTGCTGGAACCAGCAATATATCTTTCTTTGTGCGGATTTGTAAGTAGTTTTGGAAATCAAGTACAAAAGAGGAATGGACATGCCGTAAGGTTTTAGAGTCAAGCCAAACGTTGATAGCACTGTTGAATGGTGTCGGACGATTTCTTCCTCAAGTTAACACACTGTCCTTACATGTGGCAATATTTGACGTATATATCACTTGTACCAAGTTCTTTGATCAAACAATTTATGTAATGGTGTTTACATATAATGGTTATGTTATTTGAGGCCTTGTCAGTGGGAATAACTACAAACCTTTCATGCACGTCAGCCAGACTTACTTTGCCAGTTGGCTGGGACAGAATGGGTTTCTTCCAATGATTCCTCTTTTTCAGTTTGTGCATACTTCCAATGAAAACAGCATTCACAATGATTTTAAAGTTCTAAACACAATTGGTAGGATGCTGTTCACGATATCTAGGTCCATATTTGAATTGTTGACGAAGGTTGCTAATGTCAACAAGTGAGAAGTCACCTGTGATATATGTCTGGTTGCAGGTATATAGCATGCCATGCACAAACTACAATAAGAACCGGGACACATTTGTGAACATAAATATGTCTTGTTAACCAAACATAAGGTTTTAGAGACATCATATGAAAGACAGCACACAAACATTTTATAACCATAATGAAAATGACAAAATCCATTACAAAGTCACGAATATCTCTACTTCAAGTTCAGTCGATTTCACAACTGTTTATACATTACCGTCAAATGCTGTTGACAATATGTGCTTGCGTAAAGGGGTATTTCCTGCACCCCTTGTGGTCCGTCATATACTCCTGATTGTAATGATCATGCCAAGGCAACAGATGATTTATCTGTTCTCCTTGGAAAACAAACAACCCGGGAACGTATGGTACAAAGAAATATAGGGAATGGCATATGACTTGAATTTAGTCACTGGCGCGTCAGATTGGAAAATGTCTACATTCACGAATGGATGGCGCAATCATGCATAGTCGAATGAAGCTAATGTTTCTATGGTTAATGTCTAACAGTGGTGACAAAATCAATAGTCCATTAGTGTTCATCAAACATTCCTTTTGGCGGGGTAATGGACTACTCAGCACTGTAAACAGCTACACGGATATTGGTTTATTAACCATCATAGGTATTCACTGTTTCACTATCACCTGGTCTCCGTCAGTGAAGTTCAAACATTTTTCAGGGAAGGGATCTCTCCAAGTTTTTTTGTGATTGTTCAAACGGATCAAATGTTTTATCCTTCCTGTGTAACTTTCCAGAGAAATTAAGTAAATCCATCCAACAGTGTGTATCTTCAGCACGAGACAACAGACTGAAGGTGAGACGTTATTGTCACTGGATGTACCAACTGCACAGAAAAAACTACATTAATAATCCAGCGAATTACATCAAACTAACACTAAGTAAGCTGTATCCAGCATGTTTCTGAATCTCTTCGTCCTGCTCTATCCCTTTGGCATGATATTTGGACATAAGGTGTCCCCTTTGTACAATTTACATGAAACAGTCATTGAAGGCTACAAGCCACACATTCGACCTATCAAAAACTCAAGAGTAGCTACAAACGTGACGGTAGACTTTTCAATGTTCTCTGTAGAGGACCTCAATGAAGCTAGTGAAAATTTTATCTCTTTTGGGACGTTCAACATCACATGGTATGATGAATGGCTCGTGTGGAATACCTCTGATCATGACGGAATTCAGGAAATTAAACTTCCTCTACACCATGTTTGGACGCCAGATCTTGTTGTGTTAAATAGCGTTGAGGACTACCACTTACTGTCAGACACGACAGGAATCGTGTCTGTCAGGAACACGGGCTTCGTAACGTGGTACCGGACAATGAGACAGATTACAAAATGTTCCATGGACATGAGCAAGTTTCCCATGGATTCGCAGACATGTGACGTGCGGCTTATTCAATGGATATCCAGCAACAATGAAGTATTTTTACAAGGTGGTTCAGTGATGTCAAACTACAATCCGTTTCAAAGTCACGGAGAATGGAAAGAAATTGAAAAAAGCATAAAAACAAAGACTTATACCTATGGAGAAACTTTGTCTCAGAACGAAATTTCTTTTAAGTTTAGCTTCCAGCGGAGGCCCCTACACTTTCTGATCACCAGCGCCCTGCCTGTCTTCCTGCTGTCGGTTCTCAATCTTGGCGTGTTTCTTCTTCCCCCTGAATCAGGGGAGAAGATCTCACTGTGCATCTCCGTGTTCCTGTCCTATGCCCTCATCCTGACAGATATCAATGAGGACCTTCCACACACACCCGATTCCCTTGGTATCTTCAAAGTCTATCTCCTCACAATGTTGTTGGTCAAGGTCATCACTATTTGGGCCACCGTCGCCATCTTGAAAAGGTATCACACCGAGATTGGCACTCGTCACAGTAAAGGTGCTTCATGCCAGGAAGGACGAGACCTCAACAGTTTAATGCTTGACGAGCGTAATGGAAGATGGTACAAAAGGAAATGGTCAGCAGATGCTCTGAATAGAGTTTGTTTTGCCGTCATCAGCTTAATAATGATCACTACAACCTCAATGTGTTTAGCTGTCTTACCGTTTTAATAATTTGATTACACTTTATGCATCATTGCATAAATGAAAGGGAATTGGTAAATGTCATGGAAACTTCTATTCGGGCATTTGAGTTTATTTCATGTCAAATTGCATGTGTTTCGAAACTCATAAAAGTGAAACAAATTCAGTTTCAGTGATTAAATGTACTCTTAATTTTAAACGACATCTCTGACGACCTGTGGAAAACTTCTCAACTGGAAAAGAATAATAGAGGCCTTTTGGAACCGAAGGAACGGCATAATTTGCCATGGAATTATATCATTATAAATGGTTCCAGTGACATGTATTGACAAGTATGATATTCGAGGTTTCCAGGAACCGTTTTTGTCATCTTTTAGACAATTGAATATCTCTGTAAATATATCCATACCTGTATAGAGTAATATTATTATCTTAGGTCATATCCTGAAATCTGGGATTCAGCTTTTGTACACAAAAACCTTATGTGAAATATCCAGTGGTGAATAAAGTGCCTCTGTTCTATCTCGCCTTTTGAAAACTTTTTAGTTCAATGTGGATTGTGGCGCAGTCAGTACTGATGTGCGAATAACACTGAAACTTGCTTCATGTATTTGGCATATGAACCAGACAGTTCTTAATTATAGAAGAGTATCAAATCAAGTATATCTAACATGGCGATATAGTTGGACTTATTTCAGTCAATGCATGCTGAGGGTATTACATAAGGCTTTCTGATCTATGAACATGTGTGATAATTATTTTACGTATATGGCCATATGTGAGGACTAAACAATTCTTTATACAACACAGATCTCCTCCGCTCGAGTGAGTTGAGTTGAGTTTTACGCCGGTTTTAGCAATATTCCAGGAATATCACGACGGGAGACACCAGGCATGTACACATTGTACCCATGTGGGGAATCGAACCCGGGTCTTCGGCGCTGCAAGCGAACGCTTTAACCACTAGGCTACCCCACCGCCCCTAGTCCGCTCGAACACATGTGACATGACATTACTTGTAGACACCTTGCAATTTGTAAACTCTGTCACAATTTGTTTGATCCTTGAATAGTGAGTGAGTGAGTTAATATTTAACGTCACATCGGCAATATTTCAGCCATATTGTGACGAGAACATTTGATATTGAAATGAAATATATGTATATAATAAAAAAACTGTTGACGAAGGACAGTAAAACAACTAGAATATCACAATTACAACTAAAACTAGTATGGAGAGTTAAAACTGATAGCACTATTTGCACAATACAATATAAAAACAAGCTATAGATCGCCAACACCAAAAGGTAGATCACCAAACTAGGGACGATCCTTGAATAAGGGCTAACGTATCATAACATCAAGACAGGAAGATAGACGTGACAAAACTCTTTTCCATACTCATTACAAATACATTGTATATATAAACACTATCAGAACCATGTATTGGTAATCATTCTAATGTTATCGAACAAGTAGTAGACTGGTAAGTCGACAGGTGTATATGTTACAGTGAATATTTCAAATCAGTGATTTTGTAAAATCACTGAAAATTTCAGGGATTTTATAAAATTCGTGATTCACTCGGTGGTTTCACAAAATCGTTGGACTTCTTAGGGATTTAACAAAATCCCTGAAAATCACAACATTTTTTTTTACATGTTCCCTGAAATGAATAAATCGCATTCTCAGTGTTTGTTTTGACAATACTGCTTGTGTATACAGTAACCAAAGAATATGAGGCGCTCAACAATACTCAACATGACCTCTAACATCAAAGCGAGCAACAGAAGTGGCTTACCAGTTGTTTTTCATGTTAGTAATCATGAATGAATGTTTTTCGACTGATGTCAGAATCCAAAGATGGTTCGTTGGTTGTTTTTTTTAACGCTTCACTCAGCAGTATTCCAGCTATATGGCGGCGGTCTGTAATTAATCGAGTCTGGACCAGACAATACAGTGATCAACATCATGAGCATCGATCTACGCAATTGGGATACGATGACATGTGTCAACCAAGTCAGCGAGCCTGACCACCCAATCCCGTTTGTCGCCTCTTACGACAAGCATAGGCTACTGAAGATAGATTCTATCCCTGATCTTCACGGGTCAGAAGGTATTTAAGTGAATTGTGTCGATACCAGAGGAACATGGGAATGTTGGAACATTCAGCCAAAAGAGCACAGACAGGAGTTATTCCAGACAACCTTGCGTGAATTCTTTGAACGATAAACTGAATTGTGATCAAATCTGACGATGTTCTGTTCAGAAAAACACATAAATATTTTCATGCTTCTTTCTATGATAGCGATAATCACAATATCACATACAGGAATGCGATTAACGTGGTATCAGCATTTATAGCGATCAGATCCAGGAACACCATTATCGTATTATAGCGATCAGATCCAGGAACACCATTATCATATTATAGCGATCACACCCAGGAACACCATTATCGTATTATAGCGATCACATACAGGAACACCATTATCATATTATAGCGATCACACCCAGGAACACCATTATCATATTATAGTGATCACATCCAGGAACACCATTATCATATTATAGCGATCACATCCAGGAACGCCATTATCATATTATAGCGATCACATCCAGGAACACCATTATCATATTATAGCGATCACATCCAGGAACACCATTATCATATTATAGCGATCACATCCAGGAACACCATTATCATATTATAGCGATCACATCCAGAACGCCATTATCATATTATAGCGATCACATCCAGGAACACCATTATCATATTATAGCGATCACATCCAGAACGCCATTATCATATTATAGCGATCACATCCAGGAACACCATCATCATATTATAGCGATCACATCCAGGAACACCATTATCATATTATAGCGATCACATCCAGGAACACCATGTGGTTAATCAAACCTGGGTCTTTGCTCTGACAAAGGAACACTTTTACGAATAGCTAACCCACTACATATTAGTCATACAAGAGCATTCTTTTGCATTGATATAACACGTGGCAGCTGTACCACTTTATAACTGGTGGACAAAACAGGCATGAAGAGCTGTACTATTTTATAGCTGGTGGTATACAACAAGTATGCATATTGACTAATAGTATATCTCGTTTAGGATTAAAAAAATGTTAAGTTAGGAATCTACTTAGAAGTTTTTTAAAATAGAATAATCAGTGTCAACCACAAATGATTATATTTGACGGAAAGAAAAAACATACACCTGAATATTTTGCATTGTTGAAATAAACATTGTACAACGGTTTGGACATATATCAAATATATGTAATAATAGGGCTGTGCAATATTACCGGTATGTACCGGTACAGTATCTCGCCAGACGAATATTTGGACTTGTCAGTAGAACCCCTGGCTCTGAGTGACCATTTAACAATTAGAAGATAAAGCTACTCTGTTTTCAATTTTGCGGTCCTTTATCGTTGATTTAAGACCGCTAAATGTAATTCATAAACCGAACGCGTTAGTGCTACAGACCCGCACTGAATAGTAGAGCGAGTCTCTGATTAGATAATATAGTTGCACGATGGGAAGCATTCTCTTCCCACAGAGGTTACTTGTCATATCTTCCTACGAACCTCTGTTCTAATACGGCCATATTTCCCGGTTCTCATAAAATCCCCTAGCGGCAAAAGATCGCAACACGAATTATCTGCCTTCTTTCTATCCAATCAGAACACGTGTTACATCGACTTAGATTCGACTTGACCAACACAAGCAAATGTGAGGCCACAAATATCCCCCATCTGCCGGGGACTTGTGTTGATGTTACACACAAGACGTTTAATGGCTAGCTTGTCCGTTGTCAACGAGGGCGATGGAGACGCCACTGATCCGCCATAACGTGACTGAGTTCTGTCTAGAAGAAACGTTTGCGCATCGCGCTGGGGAAGAGGTTTAGTTTTCTCGAAGTATACGGAAATTACCGAGGCCTTGCGAATGATCACTTTGGAAACAACGTCGCTGATTGCACAACTAAATCTGATTGCCGCTATCACGAGTCTTGAAGGCTCACACCATGAAAGGGCCGTATTAGAACAGAGGTTACGTAGGAAGATATGACAGGAGTAACCTCTGTGGGAAGAGAATGGTTTGGAAGAGGTGGGAATAATAGAAGACGCTATCCAATCAGAGATTCGGTGCGGGTCTGTAGCCTGAGATTTGTTTACTTCCGGGCATATGTCCTGACTTCGTGCGAGATTGGACGGCAAAATTATTGAAAGCTTTAAATGAGAATAAAATCACCAGGTTAGTGATACGCAAGGTACTTTACAGAGGTCAACTGAGCATAAATTGTGCAGTTTATTCAACGGTCAAAGCGATGGAAGCGTTTGTCAGACCGAAACCGAGCCGAGCCGGGCCGCCATTTTGTTTCGATTTACTGACACACCTTTCTTATACTAGTATTTTGTATATAGAGGTCATACTTATAAATATATCAGAGTCGGGCGCCTATGGTGTGGGGTGACGTGTGTATGCCCGCTTGATCTGGACCCGGTTTGAATATACTGCCGCTTTTGCGCTGCTGACGGATTTTCCAGCTTCGTAGTTTCTTCACTGGGATTAGGGTAAAGAAATTCCTCTTCAAACCATTCGCTTTTTACTTCAAAAACACCGAAGATGCTGCCGAGATAGAAATTGCCGATGTCTGACATGTTTGTATACAAACAATAGGGTCAACTAGTTCATTGTATTCATACGCGGTGAATCGGTCACTTTAATTAGCGGTCTTAAACTGCCATTTAAGTACGGTTTTGATGAGCTCTCAGCCAATCAGAATCGAGTATTACACAATGTCGTGCTAGAATTCCCATTATGTGGAGGTCTATAAATTTGTAGGGCTGCATAATGGCATACTAGTGAAAGATCTTAGTTCACATGAGGTCGCCTGAGATTTAAGCTCAAGTAGTTCACCTAAATCCCGTTTTTATTTTTGCAATAGTTCATGTTAGCACATGTTCATGTTGGAGTTGAATCTGAATGAATCACTGACATACAGTAACAATAATTACATACTACATTCATGAAGTGCATTCTGTTGAAGCAAACAACACTGACCATGAAAATCATGTTATATTATTACCTTTAACATTATGTTCGCAAAACTTTGTTGTAATATTTCAAATAAATATCTGTAAACCACTGGCATACAGCCATAGACAGTGGGGACGGAGAGCCTGAAAGCATGGTGTAACAACTGAGAAGATGATGTCACACACAGAGAGCTGTTATGAATTTATGATGTAAATAATATTTTCTTACTTGGGCAGAAACCTTCCAGTCAATATATCACAATATGTACTGCAACACCTCTGACATTATTGGAATAGATGTAACAGCCATCAACGTGTGCTTCTGTACTAATAACGATGACTCTGGCTTAGGTGTCAGGTCTGTTTATTATGCTGATAGAAACTGGTGACAAACCCGTGACAAACTCGTGACAAACTGACACCCTGTGACAATGAGGATCATAAGAATACAGTCACATAATTTGACAACAAATCACATTACAACATTGCCTGCTTTTAAATTTAGTGCTATGACTTTTTCTGTTTTTAAATGACAATGTAATGAATATATGTTTTTGAAATAAAACTCATTTTGACACTGTACTCACAATGTTCATTAATGCAGATTTGTTATCGTCACTATATGGCTGGAATAATGCCGATGTGACGTAAAGCCCAACTCAACTCAATACAGGTATTGTTAGTTTATATAAGACATTTCATCTTAATTGTTGCAGTTACACATGCAACACAAATATGGCATACTAAGCATGACATTATATCCAGTTAATCGGAATAATGTATGTATGACATAGAGAATGTATGCCTCCATCTATCTATAATATATAAATATATGTAAATATATGTACCCTGTAAATCATGTTGTGGATGATAATGTATCAACCTGTTCATAATATAAAACATACCATGAATACTTTTCCATGCTACACATGTAAACATTACATCTAAACTAATATCAATTCATTAATAAACAATGTAAAATACTAATGGATCAACAAAAAACATACATATATATGTATGTGATTGAGTGAGTGAGCCAGAATTTAACGTCACCTCGGCAATATTTCAGCCATATAGTGACGAGAAATGTTTTACATAAACAATAAATTAAAGTTGCTAAATAATCAGTCATCGAAGGACTGTAAATTAACTAGAGTATAACAGATAGAGTCTAAAACTAGCATGAAAATGTAAAAGTATTTTCATATACGAAGACAATACAATATAAAAACGGGCTATAGATCACCAACAACTGAAGGTAGATCACCATACTAGGAACCATGATATATGTATGTATGTGTATGAAGCATATGTGACATGTTTTAATCTGACATAGACATATTTACATGAATTGATTTATACATCAGAACGGCATAAAAAGAACATAATAATAGTTACTAACTCCTTCAATTTATGATCCAGTGTCTGTCTCCAAGTGCAGAGTGTTCTGCAAGTGAAACTATGCATATGTGAAAACAAAGGGTTAAAAAGTAGGACACCCATTTAATAACCAGCCAATCATTAATACACCCTGGCTTCTACTTTGATAGCTGATCTTCCCTACACTGAAGGTTTTTTGTTTGTTTGTTTGTTTAATATTTTTATTCATTTCAGATAGGTACACAAAGACAGGGAGTACACAACTCCATGTTAGGGCTGGTTACATTTTGGCAACAAAGAACTACACATTTTCAAAGTAAGAAAATATAGTTACTAGTATACAAAGTCAGGGAGTGCACGACTCCAGCAACAAACTTCATGGGTTACAGGCATGCACAAGCTAGTTATACATCAACAACAGAGATTTACCAATTTCGAAATGTGGAAACATAGGTACATAAAGTCAGGGAGTGAACCACTCAAGCAACAGACTCAACGGGTTACAGGCATGTTCCATCTAAGTATACATCAGCAACAAGATTTACTAATTTCAAAGTGTGAAAACATAGGTACATAAAGTCAGGGAGTGCACCACTCCAGCAACAGACTCCATGGGTTACACTGAAGTTGACTTACCCTATGAAAATCACTTTGAACTATTGTCTGTTATCTTTTTTTTATCATATTCCACAGCTTTGACATTTGTGTAGGAGAATTGGTTTTGAAACATAGTTTCTCAAAGACTGACGCTTATCGGCAAAATGTGCGTCTACGCTTGGCACTTGACATTTTAACTGTAACTGGTTTATCGACTGTAGGATGTGGGCGTAAATACTTGTCGCCTTTCTTTCGCCACTCTCGGGCGTAATAGCATTTATTATCAAGCCATGGTTATTTGGAGTTGTAGAGGGCCGTGGAATTGTTTTTTCAGCAATGTCACCAAATATATACGAAAACGACTGAATA
This sequence comes from Haliotis rubra, assembly GCF_003918875.1. NCBI lineage: Eukaryota > Metazoa > Mollusca > Gastropoda > Lepetellida > Haliotidae > Haliotis > Haliotis rubra. The sequence continues at coordinate 1,500,529 of NW_025767657.1, read as the reverse complement.
GGACCTGACGAACCTAGATCAAATTCCTTGTTGATAAAGTTGGGTCATTGACTGTTTTGAGAATGGTTGGGAGTGTGATCACTCTCATTGGTCATCATGGACCATTCATTATACATAAGTGAGTGCCAGATATATGGCTGAATATGTTCCAGTGAGTGGTAGTACATAGTTGGTTGAAACATAATTTAATATACACTAAACGCCAAAAGAAACGTTACCCTCCTTCCTTAATGACGGAGGTACCTATCTTCAGCTGGCGTTGTGATGCGTGGATGTCCACTTCTTGGTCTGTCTACGGTGACCCCAGTCTCTCGGTAGCGCTGAATAAGTCGTGTACATGACATGGATGCCATGTGTAAGGTTCATTGGTTCCCCTACATGATGTTGTCGAATATCAAAGACACGTTTTACTTGTTTTTACTAATGCAAATCAGCAGAAAATGTGTTAAGAGACTGATATCACAGGAATGATTCTTTTACAATTTTAGACACTTTACAACAGTTGTTTCTTGTTTAACGGTTGAAAAATGGTGACTTTAAATGGTTTATCTTTGTCTCAAAGCAGAGTTATATTTCAACCCTGCTTTAGGAAATCTAAATCACTGTCATTGGTTTATTTCGGCATGGTCGAAAATAGGACAATTTAACTCTTCTGAAAACGCAGCATTTCACCTAATTAGACTACAAAGAAAAAGTATGGGAACACCCTAAAATTAAACGACACCTTAAAAAACATGCATTGAGGCAACGGATTCAATATTCGTTGAGTTTGAGTGAAGTGAAACATTGTCAAAAACAGCGAAAAACAGGGGTATTGAAACACACAAGCACCATGTGTGATTCAAACGCCCAAATACAACAGCCTCGTGCATGTGGAAGACAGACTTGATAGATGTGAAATGGGATTTAACGTCGCACTTAAGAATATTTCGCTCATATGACGACGTGCTGAGATACCGTGCCACAGTTAAACATGAATACCCCCCTCAGACACATTATTCTGACACCGAGCTGACCAGTCCTTGTTGTATCCCATTAATGCCGAGTGCCAGGCAGGGACGAACAAGTACCATATCTTAACGTCTTTTGGTATGACGCCCTAACCACTACACCATGGAGGCGGTTACCTTTTGGGATATAATGCTGACATTTGAAGATTCCTGTATCTATAAAGGTCCTCTGCAATTCTAATGCATTACAGTGGATAACTGAGTCATGCTTGCTCATTTAGAGATCTCCTTTGTGATAAGCGATAAGGATAAGCGATAGTCATCACCTAAAAGAACAAATATACTTAAGATACGAACTTACCTTGAGAGACATGGACTTACATACCCTCTCGGGGGTATGATTTAAACACTATCTATTTCGAATAATACTGATATACATTTTTAATACAGTAGGCGTCTCTCCATATCATGAGATACATATTTACTTAAAAATGGCTAGATTCAAGTTTGAGGTACCTTTACTTAAGATGGCTCTGTGCAAGTATGAGGACTCAATAATTAAAGCCTCCACTCGGAAACAAGGGTTTCCAACATTCTGGTGTAAAATGTCTGAATGCCATTCCTGGTGTCTGTTCCGACACCGTCCTTGGTGTAACAGTAGAGTGATGTAAACAATGCCAGCATATCACAATGCACATGTGAAATATCAAAACAGTGAAACCGCTACACAAATTGATGTTGTGACGATCATTATCAAGCTGATGACAGCAAAACAAACTCTATTCAGAGCATCTGCTGACAACTTCCTTTTGTAACATCGTTCTTTACTTTCACCGAGCACTGAACTCTTGCCTTCACCACCTTCTTGGGATGAAGCAGACGACAGTTGCAGGACTCCAATCTCCGTGTGATACCTTTTCAAGACCATGATGGTAGCCCAAATAGTAATGACCTTCACCAACAACATTGTGAGAAGATACACTCTGAAGACAGCAAGGGAGGCAAGTGATTGGGGTAGATCTTCGTTGATATCTGTCAGGATGAGGGCGTAGGACAAGAATACGGAGATACACAGTGAGATCTTCTCCCCCGATTCAGGAGGAAGAAGGAACACACCAAGATTGAGAACCGACAGCAGGAACACAGGCAGGACACTGGTGATCACAACGTGTAGTGGCTTCCGCTGGAAGGTAAACGTAAATAAAATCACATTCCGTGTAATATCCCCCGGGTAAATAGTTTTTGTTTCAATACTCTTTTCAATTTCCATCCATTCTCCTTGAATTTGAAACGATTTGTAGTTCGACCTCACTGATCCGCCTTGTAAAATCATTTCATTCTTATCAGATACCCACTGATCGAGGCGAAGGGAACATGTCTGTTTGTCTATGGGAAACTTGCTCATGTCCATGGAGCATTTTGTAGTCTGTCTCATCGTCCGCTGCCAAGTGATGAATCCTGTGTTAGTCACGGACACGAGTCCTTTTGTATCTGACATTATGCGGTAATTCTCAACGGTGTTTGACACCGTCAGATCTGGCGTCCAAATATTGTGCAGATCCATGTAAATTTTCCGAATGTTGGCATGATTTGAAATGTTCCACACGAGCCATTCATCGTACCACGTGATGTTAAATTTCCCAAACGAGGTGAATGTTTCACTGGCTTCATTTACCTCCTCTACAGAAAACAACACAAAGTCCGCCGTCACATTGGTGGTCATTCTCGGATCTTTGATAGGTCGAATGTGTGGATCATAGCCTTCTCGGACTGTTTTGTGTAACTTGTACAGAGGTGACAACTCTGTCCCACATAACACGCCAACGGGATATAGCAGGACGAAGATATTGAGAAATATGGTGCACATTGTTCTTTGTTTTTCAAAGCGAACTGTCAGTAAACATAAAATGAAGAAAACGTTTCACCACCGCGCTACTGTTGTCTAACAATGACCATGTGATATACGTATGTGATATAAGTCTATATAACTTGATGCCATGTTTGGTAAAAATGCTCGGATTTGGTGAATCGTTTGCCTATTTGCTTTGTGTATGAAAACAACTTTAAGTGCAGCGTAGCTGTTTACAATGACAATTAGTTGATGCATGTGTTTGTTGAATGCTTAATGTCTATTGATTTTTCTTGAATTTCCATCTTCGGGGAGTAGACAGTACACATGGAACTTTTAGTTTCCATAGTGACTCCACCGTCTGTCCAACTGACCCACCCGTTTGAGTTTCATTTGTGATTACAATAGTGTACTTGCTATAACAATATATTGATATGTTCAAAACATTATTTTTGTATGAATGGCCTTTAAGTCACAACATCAGAGCAGAAGTGCCTGAGGAAAAATTTGGAATGCTCATTTCATATTTGTATACCTTGTCTTGTGACTATAATTGTAAATTATGGTCACAAATACTTTATAGCACTATGGATGCAGGATGTGATTTACTGTCTCATTACATATTCATTTCTAACAATGAGAAGCCCATTTCTGGTGTGCCCCTTTCTGATATTGCTGGAATACAGCTAAAAGCGGCGTAAAACCCAACTCACTCTAACAATGAGTTACATCGGAAGTATTTTGTGCCATATCGCCACTCGTGAAGAGCACGCTCCTCGTACTGAGTGCTGGGTAACGCTAGTACACTCTTCAAAGAAAGAAACGAATTTTCAGAACTATTATTTGTGTTATTGTTAAATTATTTCATGTAAAAAGGTGAAAATTCACACGCCTATAGACAAAAAGTATGCCAACACAATAGCAGCCTTTCTTGTTGTGTTTCTGTTTATTTGAGTCCACAAGATGGCGTCAAAGTACTCTGTATGACCACCACTGGCAGCAATTACTGCACGGCGGCGTCTCGGCAGAGACCGGATAAGTCGAAGAAGTCACTCTTGCGAATTCTTCCCCACTCATCCTGCAATGTGATGGCAAGTTGTGTCTCCGGCGTGTTTTGACGTTGACGTACACCTCGATGGAGTTCATCCCATGGGTGTTTTATTGGGTTCAGATCTGGTGATCGGTGAGGCCATGGTAAGACATTGACGTCAGAATTGGCAAGTAAGCTGACAGTGACGCCTGCTGTATGTGAAGTAGCGTTGTCATGCTGGAACAACTCCCTCTGTCACTGGATTGCCTTGTTCAGACTCGGTTGTTTGCGGACCGCCGCCGGATAGCGGAAATATTGCTGAGTAGGATTTTAAACAACCATCCAACGAACCAACCTTGCGCCATGAAGACGTGTTTTAATACTCTCCAGTAGGGATATTTTTTTGTCGAGTCCAAGTCGATGCTGAAAAAGGAAACTAGCGAGGCGTCATTGGGTTAGTGAGGGTGTGTACTGTACAAGCCATCTTGTTAAATCATGTACAAAACGTTGATCAATCTGTGAAGATTTGTGCATTTTCAGTCATGTTTGTTTGACGTAAATACTAGTATGTTACCCAATAGCGTAGATCGATTCTCATGCTGTTGATCACTGGATCGTCTGGTCCAGATTTGATTATTTACATACCACCGCATATAACTCCCTCTGTCGGTCAATAATCGGAAACATGTGACGTGCAGAGACTTCCTTGATGTACCGAGTTGCTGTCAAAGCTTACTCCCCAGCTTCATTATACAAGATGGAGTCGGCGAGAGACAGATCCAGGGAAGAATACGTTCCCGTAGCTGGATGGAGATAAGTGGCTGAATCACCATTGAAAATACATAAATCATTATCGGAAATCAAGTCCTCAATGATTTTACCTTTATTGTTAGTTTCGACATTTCCCCAAAGCGGATTGTGTCCGTTGAAGTTACCCATGATAACACATGGCTTCGGAAACTGATCATATAGATTTGTGGAGCGGAAGACACGGCAGCGGAATAAGTTCTGGTGGAAGGAGGAGACTGAGCTGAAAGTAACTTTTTTGCTTCAGTATAAGAGATGTTGTTGGTACATTTAAGCTTTAATATTTTCGTTTCGCGCTCAAATACTGGACAGGTTTTGGACGAAGACAAGTGCTGACCATCACAGTTGGCACATTTAATCTCATCCGTGCATTCAGAATCCTCATGAGTTCTACTGCAACGGAAGCATCTTGTCATACCATTGCAAAATTTGGTTCCATGGCCAAATCGTTGACACTTGTAACATCGGAGCGGATTCGGGACATAGACCTCCACTCCGATGTTAAAGTAACCAGCTTTTATTGATGTGGGAACTTTTGATGAGGAAATGGTGAAAAGATCAGTGTGAGTGTTCACAATATTTCCAGCTAACTGTTTTTCTGGTAAAGCGCTTTACAGCGGTTACACCTTGAGATGTCAGTTCAGCTGCTATGTCCTCCTCTGTCATGTCTGACAAACAGCGAGCACGATCTCTCACAATGCCTTTGCAAGAATTAAGTGGACAATCACATTCTACCAATCACATTCTCCGATCACATTCTACCAGGATTGACAAGATGGGTGACGTTTTTCACTTCCCCGCAGAAACTTTGGATTCCCTTAGATACTGCAAAGGGATTCAGTTTTAGGGGATTGCCTTCAGCAGATGAAATAACTATGAATCTTGGCCAAGAAGTTGGAACTTGTGATGAGATATCTTCATCAGAGGAAAGAGAATCCACATGTTGGCGTTTGTTAGTTTTCGACGAACCAGAGTGCGCAGGTAAAGCCATGTTGTAAGAATAAGTTTCAGCATCCCTGCTCCCCAGGCACAGACTGGAGGCGATTTTCGACATAGAGCTCATCTACAACGAGTTGCGCTCCCTTTTTCTCAGCTCATGCGACTTTCATTGGGGGCATAAGGACATTTCTTCTGTATTCAGATACTTCCGCGGGAAACTGTTCTACTATCCCATAGGGTTTACCAGCTAGCATTTTACGGCATCGCTTGATGGCGTCTCTCTCTTTTGTAACGAGGAATTTGGCAATAATCGGTCGAGGTTTATTTTTTTCACCTGTGTACCGGGGAGCACGTCTCTGACCAATCATGTGGACTCGCTTGAACTGTAAGTTCTCACTGACAAATTTCAATTGCTTTTCAATAAAGTCTGTCAGAACTTTTTCGGTGTCCTCGATCTCAAAGTGTTGGTCATTCTGACCTCGTACCGTGGATGAACTTTCCTCGATATTGGTAAAGATCAAGTTATCGCGCATCGATCTGCATCGTTGATCGATCAGAGATTCTTTCAGTCTGAAATTTTGTAATTTGAGATCATCTAATGCACCTGTCTTTTCATTTAACACAGCAATGTCGCTCTTCACATGTTCAATGTCAACCCTCCATTCGTCGAATGTATCGCTTATGTACTTGGTGCTATCTTCTAAACCCCTTACATCGTTCTGCAACTCGTCTAGAGCATGGACTTTAAGTTCAAGTCTTGCAACATTTGTCTTGATACCATGGATATCGTTTTCAATAATATTGAGTCGCGACATATTATTTTCAATATTTGCTAGTTTTTCAAGTATAACATCATTTGGAGAGGGGACCTGCGGTGTAAGCGACGGCGACTGCATGAAGCCCACCGTTAGGTAGCCTCCGCTCGCCACATGCGGGTGTAGGGCGGCTTGCGTTGGCATGGCGGTCACATTTTGTTGCACAATGTTTTGTGGTGCCGCGGAGGAAATAGCGTTATGATTTTGAGCGGGTGGGGTAGAAGAAACAGACCTTACATTGTCCAGTGATGCTCTTATCACACTGCCCGTGTCTGCAGACTTTTGGGGTGGGGTGGACGACTCCATGTTTGTTGTTGACAAGAGAGCCGAGCTATCCAAGTCGGACGATGTGGATGAAGATTTTGGACTTTTTCTTCTTGCTTGGGCGATATCTTGGCATGGTTTAAGACACGGGGTCGTGTACATCCGCTTCTCGTCTTAAATGGATTTAAAAGAGTTCAGATGAAGTTATAACTTAGGTGAAGACGAGAGCTAATGTGAATACGTCCGCTCGCCCAAGTGATCACGTTATCAAGCAAGTGATGAACAGCATAAGGATGAAGGAGCATATATATACAAGTTAGAGCAAATGTTTGTACAGTGCAATGGGGATTAGGAAGTCAGACACAATAACAACACAAGGGCTGGAAGCCAGACACAATAACAACACAAGGGCTGGAAGCCAGAAACAATAACAGCACAAGGGCTGGAAGCCAGACACAATAACAGCACAAGGGCTTAGATGAACGCGTTAACAACTGAAGCCTGCAAAGTACACAATGGATAAGATAACCCATAATGTTGGATCACATGTTCCAGTTAAGGGATGTAAACATTTGTTGTTTTTTCTTTCCAGTAAACAAAAGATTTTAACATTTGTTTCCTTGAAGAAATCGTTTAGTTAGTTTAGGTTCAACACCTGCTGGTCATAAAATAACTGAAATACCTATAAATAGTTGTCTGGTACATATTGTATTGGCGGAAATTTTTACTATGGAAACATGTCACAGGCTGTTGTTGTGCAATGATTTTGAAGCTTTTTATTCGATGTTTCTGTGGTTATTATGTAAGTATTACTTTTCTTTTTACATAACTAAATGTTCTGGAGTGAAATAATGTATAAATGACAGGTCAAAAAAAGTAAATGAACGGATATGCTACTGAATCAAACCCTGACCTTGCCAAACTTTATCAGATACTATTTTCCTAACGAGTAATTCTATTTCTGTATTTTCTATATGCGTCTGCTGGTCAAATGTTTTGGTTTTTAATTTTGGTCTTATGCTTTCAAGTTGGTGGCAAATTCTTTGCATAAATGAATTATGCTTTTTTACCACAGATCCAGTGAATGATAATGACCTCAAAATAATATGGATGTATTGCAGTTGGCTCTGTATAGCCGAAGGGATGCACGACATGAGGAACACATAAGGTTTGTAAATGTCATGTAAATCTGTCATAAAATTAATAATCTGGATCCGGTTATTTCAAACCTTAATAACCATTTAATCATTAATTAAACTATGATTAGTTAATCCATGATTATCTTCTGTTGTATGAAACTCGTAATCATAAACCCTTTTTCTGTTTAAGGTGCTGCATTCTTACATCAATGGAATATTCAGCAATAAGTAATCTCACCATGAGATGCATTCTACATGTGTACACAGACTTCCAGCAGCCTGTGATACATTTTGACAGTGAAACCTGGCAGACTATACAGGGAGTTGCCAAAAACAGACTTGAAAAAAACTCTTCGTCAAAGTAAATAAGTGTGTACATACTTGCGAAATTTGATGCCATCGATGATTCACACATGGTTATCATACGACTTGCTATAGAAAATTTACAACAGACGACTGGCAAAGACAATTCAACGGTCTGACTCCTCTGTTCCAGACGATCTTCTGAAACAATGTGGTCTACATACTGGAACAGCCTGGGACAATTATGATGAGAATACTGAAACCCTATCAGGAGCTGGAACTTTACATGACACATTTGGTATATGTTACCAAGATATTCCATTTATGCCCACTGGATCTGAAGCTTCCGAACCAAACGGTTCCCTAAAACCAGGCAAAGGAAAGAGATCATTTCAAGGTAGGAAGTATGACATTACACCTTACAGGACGAAGCCTAAAATACAGACTTTTGAATAACAAGTAGCAGAGGATGTGGTGCCAGATAACTATGCAAAATACCTACAGGTGGACTTGTTATGGATGATGGGTTTTTCTTGGAATCAACAAACACCACCTTGGATTGGTTGGAATGGCAGAGTAACTGCAGCCTTGTTAGGTTACATGAAAACTCTTGACACAACCACCTACACAACTGAATGTTGTCGCCAAAACCATAAAGTGTCCCAAGATGTAGCAAGGGAATGCGGTGAAGAAGTCAGCCTGGTAACCTATGACCTTGCTGTTGCGAAACTGGCTCAGAAAAGCACAGGAAGCTCTTGTCTATGACCACCTCTTCATATGCTTTGGTAGCTTCCACATAAGCCTAGCCTACTTTGCATGTCTAGGATACCTCCTCGACGCCTCAGGCGGGCCATATCTCTTGGCTGAAACTGGTATACTTGCTGGTGGTTCACTGAATGGGTTCCTTTCAGGCAAACATTACAATAGGTGCAAAATGATTCATCTGATACTGTCACTTGCCTTCTGGAAAATACACTTCAGATCCTTCTGTGACAAATACCCTGAATACATCACTGATGAGTTGAAAAATCGCATATGGGAACTTGGAGGAAACCCAACACCAGAATCTGTGCATTTGAGAATAAGGATCTCCAGAGAATCACACAGGCATATGCAGCATATTCAAGTGACACAAGAAATGCTCAACATGGCAACTTGACAATTTTGGATGATTTATATTGATCTGATCAATCTCTATCTCATATTCAGCGGCGCATACAGAACATGTGATCTGGATCTCTTTGTGCAGATGTGTCCAATCTTCTTTGCAATGAATAGTCCAAACTAGTCACGCTGGATGACTCTGTACTACCTGAAACTGGGGAACACTGACATTACACATCCCGGGGGAAGACAAATGCTCGAGAAAGGAGGACTTGCAATCAAGATATCTACCCAATCCGTTTCCAGTTGATATGGCACTTGAACAAACAATTAATGTTGATGCTGCCTCTCGTAAGACAGGAATAGGAGCATTCGCCCGCTCTATATCTGCTCTTAGTCGTTGGATGGTGACACGATCAGTGCGAACATGAGGATCAGGAGGATGTTGCAAAGCTTGAACAGGCCATTGAAAATAGTTTCAATCCATTTGGGGACAACTGTGACAAATCACAACTGTTTTGCATCAGTTCAGGTAATCTTGTTCCTGAAGACGTAACCTATGACATAATCTCTGTCAGGGAGACAGGAATGTTATGAGCAGTTCAAAGATGGGTGTTTTGGTGCCTATAAATCAAAGATTAGATCTTGAGGAAGTACTGAAATATCCACTCACCCCCGTGCCTCTCTGCCAAGGACACATTGATGGTTCCCTGAACAAAACTGACAAATCAAAACTCTTGTCCTGTCATGAGTGAGTGAGTGAGTTATTATTTAACGTCACATCGGCAATATTTCAGCCAAATCGTGACGAGAACATATTTGATATTGAAGGGGAATATATGTATAATATAAAAACCTGTCGACGAAGGACAGTAAAACAACTAGAATATCACTATTAGAATTAAAACTAGCGTGGAAAGTTTAAAACAAATAGAACTGTAGGGACAATACAATATAAAAACAGGCTATAGATCGCCAACAACAGAAGGTAGATCACCATACTAGGGACCATGTGTCCTGTCATGAAAAAAGATTGACCACAGTCTGGAAACAGTCACTCCCGATGCATGTGTCCTTGATGGTATGCATTTCATACAGTCACGAACACATTTGCCATCCACATATGGAGATGTTGCATTCACTATTCTTGGGAGACTATGTCAGATGGGCAAACGTGTGGACTGTGTGTGTGATACGTACAAATATCAATCTATCAAGGATAGTGAGAGAAGTCTTCGTGGGAAATGTGAATTCAACACAACCATATCTGGCCCTTTTTGGACAAGACCGAAAGATTTCAGTCAGGCAGTAAGATCACCCTCATTGAAGACCTCGTTTCTTCGCTTCCTTGCTGATGAATGGTAAAAGGACAAATACAGCAACTCGGTACATCAACGAACTCTGCACATCACATGCTTCCGATTATGAACCGACAGAGGGAGTTGTTCCAGCCTGAAAAACGATACTTCACATACAGCACGCATCATCGTCCGCTAACTTGCCAATTCTAACGTCAATGTCTTGCCATGGCCTCACCAATCATTATTATCGGTGGATGGAGGCAACGTAAAGGGAAGTAACTCTAAGTTTGTTTTCCGATACAAGGAAGTGGGCCCACATTCGAAAATAAAGCAGCTATGTATTATTAAACAAGTATAATCAGGTATTGCTAAGAATATAAATTCAAAACGTTGTGTATTTCTTGAAATAAACGACTGATGGAAATGTTTTAAGATGAAAACACAATCAAAAGTCAGGGTTGAAACCCCGCGAAACTTGTCAGATTCGGACCTCATGACTATTAATAAGACAAGCCCCCGTCGTGTCATTGGAGAAGCTGTGAGCCAGGCGACGTTCTATTGGCTCAAATAATCGACCTTCGTGGGTCAGGTCAAAGGTAAGCCTAATTTGCATACTACTGTTCCCGTAGATTTTTACTACGAAGTTATCACTCGTTTTGAAGATGAAAATAATGGGAAATGGACGAATTCCGTGTTGCGTGACGAAATATTGTGAAAAACGTTTATTACAGTGTCCTAAAGGATTTTGGCTCAAACGAAGTTATCCCATTGTGTGTCAAAAAGAAAGATTTTGCAAAATTTGTGGACTGCCATCTCAAGAAAAAAGTGATTACATTGAAGATTATCAAGAGGGTGAAGCAAATTACAGATTTTATGACACAGGTTTCAGACCACTTTTCCCAGAACATTCAGTTGATGTGCTGTGCTATTTTAAATATACACAGAGACAGAAACGAACCATCAATGGGAAAAGATACAGAAGAAATGTTTTGAATGCTGTCTTTTACATGAATAGTCTGAACTTGAATTTTTTTATACATCAGACATTTAGATACCCACCCAGGTCATGCATTGAACTTACAGTCAGATCCTTGCTTGCAAAATATGTCTCTGGATTCCATGAGAACTATGATGACTTAGGTGCCTGCTTCTGTGTGTGTCAAGGATAATGTTTTTCAAACATATCCTGAATGAATTAAAAGCAGTGTCTAAAGACCTACCAGCTAAGGAAGGAAGAGTAATTCAGCTTGTACATTGGTGGTCCAAAAAGAAACAGTCACATATAACTCAAATAGGAAGTTTCACAGAAGATAGTATTGCTGAAAACCTGTGTGAGAACTGGTCAAGTATTTCTTAGTTGGAATATGACAAGTTCACTTTTCATTTCCTTCCTGGAAAAGTTGATGAAATGTTTGGAAGCCGTTATAACAGATACAAGTTTGCAGTAATTAGACATAATGGATTTGACATTCTGGTGATCAGCAGACTTGATGGTCTTACCTTTGTTGGGAGACTTTACTGGTTGGTCAGTTCCATCTTATCTTCAGGAATTTATTCCACAAAAGTTTGCCACAAAAACAATTATGTAGATCCTCATACTGGGGCTCACACCAATACCATTGAAGGGTTTTGGGGTAACGCCAAATCAAAGTTTAAATCCATGCATGGTGTATCCAAAGGGCAGCTTGGTGCGCATCTTGATGAACTTATGTTCCGTTGGAACAACAAGAATGAGTGCATGTTTTCCCTCATGACAGATCTCATTAGGAAATACCACCCCTTTCACTAGTTTTTCTGCTTGGTGTTTATAACTTTACAGAAACAGTATATACTTTTTGGTAAATACTTCCAGGTCTCTAATGGAAAATTATTTCCATCACAGTAATGAGTTTCATTTACTGTTGTTCTTGTTTCATTATATTCATTATAGTTTCATTTCCCTCAGCATGATTTAAGTGATAATCCTGCATATGGACACACTCACTAAAATCAACCTGATGACGTGTCTAAGGAATTCAACATGTGCGAATACATTCTTGTTCATTGAGGGGAAATTAAAGTTGTTTTAGTTGAATTCCATGCAGTTTGTGTTATATTATAAAAACCACAAAGCATTTACAGAATACCATGATAAAAAAAGCAAGTTTCTAAATGTGGGCCCACTTATTTTCGGCTCCTATAACGGGTGCTGAAGTGGGCCCACATTTTGGAATGACATTATTTCCGTCATATTATAAAAAACAAAAGGGCATTACAGAATACCATGATAAAAAAGCAAGTTTCTAAAATGTGGGCCCACTTGTTTCGGCTCCTATAACAGGCGCTGAAGTGAACCCACATTTTGGAATGACATTATTGCCACTGTATGCACTTGGTTCAACAATATATATGGATGGAAATAATGATGCTACAAAATACATCCCGATATATTAACGTTTACAATATCTCATTACTTCGTTCGGTAATTTCAAACTTACCGTGGCACAAGTGGAGCCAAAACAGCAAATACGAAACTAAAGCGCTTAACTCCTAATGCGGGAAACATGCTCAGAGTTACTTCCCTTCATCCAGCGATAATAATGTTTCGCCCATGCTTCCGACAGAGGGAGTTGTTCCAGCATGAAAACGCTACTTCACATACAGCACGCATCATCGTCCACTAACTTGCCAATTCTAACGTCAATGTCTTGCCATGGCCTCACCAATCACCCTATCCAAACCCGATAGAACACCCATGGGATGAACTCCATCGAGGTGTACGTCAACGTCAAAACACGCCGGAGACAACTTGCCATCACATTGCAGGGAGAGTGGGGGTGAATTCGGAAAAGTGACTTCTTCGACTTTTCCGGTCTCTGCCGAGACGGTGCCGTGCAGTAATTGCTGCCAATGGTGGTCATACAAAGTATTTTGACGCCATCTTGTGGACTCAAACAGAAACACAACAAGAAAGGCTGCTTTTGTGTTGGCAAACTTTTTTGTCTATAGACGTGTGAATTTTCTACTTTTTACATGAAATAATTTGATTTTAAAATAACACAAATAATAGTTCTGAAAATGTCATTCGTTTCTTTCTTTGAAGAGTGTACTAGCGTTACCCAGCACTCACTACGAGGAGGTTGTTCTTCACGAGTGGCGATATGGCACGAAATACTTCCGATGTGACTCATTGTTAGATTGAGTAAGGTTTTACGCCGCTTTTAGCTGTATTCCAGCAATATCACCGCGGGGGACACATGAAATGGGCTTCTCATTGTTAGACATGAACATATAATGTGACAGTAAATCACATCCTGCATCCATAGTGCTATAAAGTATTTGTGCATAATGTCAAGGTATGCAAATGTGGAATGAGTATTCCAAATTTTACAAATCCTCAGGCACTTCAATTCTGATGCTGTGACTTAAAGGCCATTCATACAAAAATAATGTTTTGAACATATCAATATATTGTTATAGCAAGTACACTATTGTAATCACAAAAGAAACTCAAACGGGTGGGTCAGTTGGAAAGATTATGGAGTCACTATGGAAACTAAAAGTTCGATGTGTAATGTCTACTCAAGAAGATGGAAATTCAAGAAAAATCAATAGACATTAAGCATTCAACAAACACATGCATCAACTAACTGCCATTGTAAACAGCTACGCTGCACTTAAAGTTGTTTTCATACACAAAGCAAATAGGCAAACGATTCACCAAATCCGAGCATTTTTACCAAACATGGCATCAAGTTATAGAGACTTATATCACATACGTATATCACATGGTCATTGTTAGACAACGGTAGCGCAGTGGTGAAACGTTTGCTTCATTTTATGTTTACTGACAGTTCGCTTTGAAAACCGAAGAACAATGTGCACTATATTTCTCAATATCTTTGTCCTGCTATATCCCGTTGGCATGTTATGTGGGACAGAGATGTCACCTCTGTACAAGTTACACAAAACAGTCAGAGGAGGCTATGATCCACACATTCGACCTATCAAAGATCCGAGAATGGCCACCACTGTGACGGCGGACTTTGTGTTGTTTTCTGTAGAGGAGGTAAATGAAGCCAGTGAAACATTCACCTCGTTTGGGAAATTTAACATCACGTGGTACGATGAATGGCTCGTTTGGAACATTTCAGATCATGCCAACATTCGGAAAATTTACATGGATCTGCACAATATTTGGACGCCAGATCTGATGGTGTCAAACTCCATTGAGAATTACCGCATAATGTCAGATACAAAAGGACTCGTGTCCGTGACTAACACAGGATTCATCACTTGGCAGCGGACGATGAGACAGACTACAAAATGCTCCATGGACATCAGCAAGTTTCCCATAGACAAACAGACATGTTCCCTTCGCCTCGATCAGGTGGAATCTGATAAGAATGAAATGATTTTACAAGGTGGATCAGTGAGGTCGAACTACAATCCGTTTCAAATTCAAGGAGAATGGATGGAAATTGAAAAGAGTATTGAAACAAAAACTATTTACCCGGGGGATATTACACGGAATGTGATTTGGTTTACGTTTACCTTCCAGCGGAAGCCACTACACGTTGTGATCACCAGCGCCCTGCCTGTGTTCCTGCTGTCGGTTCTTAATCTTGGCGTGTTCCTTCTTCCGCCTGAATCAGGGGAGAAGATCTCACTGTGTATCTCCGTATTCTTGTCCTACGCCCTCATCCTGACAGATATCAATGAAGATCTACCCCATTCACTTGCCTCCCTTGCTGTCTTCAGAGTCTATCTTCTCACAATGTTGTTTGTGAAGGTCATTACTATTTGGGCTACCATCATGGTCTTGAAAAGGTATCACACGGAGATTGGCGTCCTGCAGCTGTCGTCTGCTTCATCCCAAGAAGGTGGTGAAAGTTCAGTGCTCGGTGAAAGTAAGGAACGATGTTACAACAGGACGTTGTCAGCAGGTGCTCTGAATAGAGTTTGTTTTGCTGTCATCAGCTTGATAATGATCGTCACAACGTCAATTTGTTTAGCGTTTTCACTGTTTTGATAATTCACATGAGCCTTGTGATATGCTGGCATTGTTTACATCACTCTACTGTTACACCAAGGACGGTGTCGGAAGAGACACCAGGAATGGCATTCAGACATTTTACACCAGAATGTTGGAAACCCTTGTTTCCGATTGGAGGCTTTAATTATTGAGTCCTCATACTTGCACAGAGCCATCTTAAGTAAAGGTACCTCAAACTTGAATCTAGCCATTTTTAAGTAAATATGTATCTCATGATATGGAGAGATGCCTACTGTATTAAAAATGTATATCAGTATTATTCGAAATTGATAGTGTTTAAATCATACCCCCAAGAGGGTATTTAAGTCCATGTCTCTCAAGGTAAGTTCGTATCTAAGTATATTTGTTCTTTTAGGTGATGACTATCACTTATCTTTATCAAAGGAGATCTCCAAATGAGCCAGCATGACTCGGTTATCCACTGTAATGCATTAGAATTGCAGAGGACTTTTATAGATACAGGAATCTTCAAATGTCAGCATTATATCCCAAAAGGTAACCGCCCCGTGGTGTAGTGGTTATGGCGTCATACCAAAAGACGTTAAGATATGGTACTTGTTCGTCCCTGCCTGGCACTCGGCATGAATAGGTACAACAAGGACTGGTCAGCTCGGAGTCAGTATAATGTGTCTGAGGGGGGTATTCATGCTTAACTGTGGCATGGTATCTCAACCCGTTGTCATATAAGCGAAATATTCTTAAGTGCGACGTTAAATCCCATTTCACCTCACCAAAAAGGACACACTTTCTGATTGAAATGTTCTGTAAATAGATAAATGATATTTTATAAGCGTAAGTCCCAAATGTTTCAAAGTATACTTATCTAAGTACAATTGCCAGTGGCTGAAGGGATGCTATAGATCCAGCTATGGTCCATGCATGTAGCAAAGGTACTGTAAGTCCCCATGCTCCCTAGTATGGTGATCCAGCTTTGGTCCATGCAGGTAGCAAAGGTACTGTAAGTCCCCATGCTCCCTAGTATGGTGATCCAGCTTTGGTCCATGCAGGTAGCAAAGGTACTGTAAGTCCCCATGCTCCCTAGTATGGTGATCCAGCTTTGGTCCATGCAGGTAGCAAAGGTACTGTAAGTCCCCATGCTCCCTAGTATGGTGATCCAGCTATGGTCCATGCATGTAGCAAAGGTACTGTAAGTCCCCATGCTCCCTAGTATGGTGATCCAGCTTTGGTCCATGCCTGTAGCAAAGGTACTGCAAGTCCCCATGCTCCCTAGTATGGTGATCCAGCTTTGGTCCATGCATGTAGCAAAGGTACTGTGAGTCCCCATGCTCCCTAGTATGGTGATCCAGCTTTGGTCCATGCATGTCGCAAAGGTACTGTAAGTCCCCATGCTCCCTAGTATGGTGATCCAGCTATGGTCCATGCATGTAGCAAAGGTACTGTAAGTCCCCATGGTCCCTAGTAAGGTGACCCAGCTTTGGTCCATGCATGTAGCAAAGGCACTATAAGTCCCTATGGTCCCTAGTAAGGTGACCCAGCTTTGGTCCATGCATGTAGCAAAGGTACTGTAAGTCCCCATGCTCCCTAGTATGGTGATCCAGCTTTGTTCCATGCAGGTAGCTAAGGCACTGTAAGTCCCTATGGTCCCAAGTATGGTCATCTACCTTTAGTTCTAAGCGATACTTAGCCCGTGTTTATATTGTATTGTCCAAATTGAAATCCTATTTTAGAGATAGATGCTAGTTTTAATTCTTGATACTGTGATATACTAGTGGGTTTCACTGTCCTTCGTTGACAGGTTTTTAAAATGTGTGTTTTTATCGTGAATTTATAACAATGTTTAGTTACGATATGGCTGCAATACTGTCGCTGTGACTATAAACTGTCATTCTCTCACTACTATGGTGATCTACCTTCAGATGTTGGCGATCTACAGCCAGTATTTGTATTGTCACGGAAGCTAAATTCCTTGGTCTGATCTTTGACTCGCGTTTAATTTCTGCCACATATCAAACATCTAAAAACAAAATGTCTGAAGGCACTCGACTTATTGAAAGTCGTTTCAAAGTAGGGAGGGGACCAAACTACCCTCCTTCATTTGTATAGATCACTCGTCCGATGGAAACTTGATTACGGCTCCGTCGTATATGGTGGGCCCTGTAAAAGCAACCTCAAACTACTCGATTCTGTCCACCACCAAGGTCTATACAATATATCATATTTTCAGACTCTCTCACTTGTCTTCAGGCTATAAAATATCTCTCTTGTAAACGTCCTCTTTAAATGGAAATAATTGAATTGTGTATAATGATCTTGCACCTGGCCAATAGGACATCGTCTGTTGTTGGTTACCCAGCCACATTGGCATTTCTGGGAACACAATTCTCGATCTTGCTGCCAAGGCAGCACTCAACAAATCTTTCTTGCCTTCAGGCTATAAAAAATATCTCTCTTTTAATCGAAATAATTGATTTGTGTGGCCAATACGACATCGTCTTTTGTTGATTACCCAGGCACGTTGGCATTTCTGGAAACACAATGGCCGATCTGGCTACCAAGGCAGCACTCAAACGAATCTGTGACACCACTTCTTATTCCATACTCTGATTACAAAGCTAGCATTAGAACTTGCATCCGTGATCTGATGCAAAAGAAGTGGGACACCCAAGTAGGTATAAATAAATTACATGAAATAAAACATTATAATAAATTTATCGAAACTTAAAAACCTTCCAGTACTTCCAGTCAAAGAGCATTCGACTAGCAGTGATACGATTCATATTAACTAAAACTATCACTACTCGCATCAGATTCGTGACAGATACAATAGGCTAGATAGAATTAAAGCCAAGGAGCCTACATCGTTGCTTGTCACTATATTTCAATAATAATGTAATGTCATCTCAATTAATAATTCAGTAATATGTAATGTAATGTAATTTTGTGTGAAGAAATGAAAGTGATGATATGATTTTATCTTATAAAATGTCATTAGTCTGTGTTTTGTATTCCCTGTAGGCATTAGTGCACAATGAAGTGGGACCTACCACTTTACTGAAAGGGTAGAGGCAGTATAGTCTGTAACCAATGGTGCGTAAAATGGTTTATTTAAGACTGTAGGCGTTATTCCCTGTAGGCATTAGTAGACTCCACCACCGTTCCGATGTCTCGCAAGTTTTTGACCACATCCTCTCCGAAGAGAAGTTCTGGAGTCGATGTTGAGGTTGGAGAATAGAGTGCACGAAACTCGGGCTTCATTTCACCGCACAAGATCACAATTTGAGCAGGCCAACATGGCGATCGCGTCGCCTAGTAACAGCTGTATTTGTGCGAGACTGTTCTTCGTGTCAGTTTTCTTTTTGAAAACTATTTCAAGGGCTTGGGAAATCGCAGTAGCGCTCTTAATAATTCCACACTGAATTTTTTTAAATGATTTGTCAGCGTTTCTGGCTTGTCCTGTTATATTATCCCAGATAACTTTGTTCAACTGGACAGTTTTCAGGGTTTTTGTACGTTTTTATACGATCGTCGTTCGCATTACTGGTGATTTTACTAATTTTCAAATCAAACAGTACTGAAACAATTTCTGCCAGTTTCGGTTCTAATGGATTCCCTTGTCCGTCTGACAGTCCCGAATCATCACGAAATTGTTTAAAGTCATCTTCTTCTTTTTCAGATTGTTCTTATTCGAAAAACGTTTCGAAACGTTTTATAACATTTAATCGTATCATCACTTTCATTTCTTCACACAAATTTCACATTACATTACATATTACTGAATTATTAATTGAGATGAAATTACATTATGAATCATATTATTGAAATATAGTGACAAGCAACGAAGTGGGCTCCTTGGCTTAATTCAATCTAGCCTATTGTATCTGTCACGAATCTGATGCGAATAGTTTTAGTTAATATGAATCATATCACTGCTAGTCGAATGCTCTTTGACTGGAAGTACTGGAAGGTTTTTAAGTTGTGATAAATTTTTCATAAAACCTATTTTCTTAGATTAAAGAATATCACTTTGGTATTATGAATCTCAAAGCAGAAGAACCCCTTGTTGAAACAGTCAGAGAAACAAAAAAATTGGTGATCATAACTGAATAAGTTGCAAGGCTCACTGTGACTTACATTATGTGAATTTACATGTACGTCTTTCTTTAACAACAAAACATACTTTTCCAGTGATCTAATATCAATAATAGATATATACAAAATGGACATTGTTTTATTTTCACCAGATCCTTGTCCATTGTTATACTCTTAATCGGCATTACATGTAGCTGACAAGTCGTGATTCACATTTAACTGTCAGTAAACACAACTCTTGTGTCATTTGACCGAAAGAATGACAGTTTTATGCCCGAAAGAATGACAGTTTTATGCTCTTTATCATGATGCATTGCCTACTGATGGAGATACCTGGCGAGTTGTGATGCAGAGTTTTGCTGCACTGTTGGTAGACACCATTTCCATCTAAATATCAACAGCAGACAAATTAAAATGTCGACATGAAGCATTCGTGCTCTGTATTTCTGTAGCGTGAATCAATATCCATAACGCTAACTTCTTTGAGTGGCATTTTAGAAGTTGGGAAGTACAATATAGAACAAACTTTATGGATAACAACTTCTTTTTATTCGTGAGTGCGACGTTTCGATACAGATTTGTACCGTTGTCAAGCATAATGGAACATGAAGAAGGGGGAAGTATATATATACTGGATGTAACAATGTAACAAAGAAAACAACATAATTAACATAATTGTCTAGGCAGAAGGCTGATGAAGCCAGAGAGTAAACAAAGGACAGGCGTGGAAGCCAATGATGTACAAATAATAATGAGATGTTTATACAGCAGAGTTTATACAGTAGATTGGGCTTGGTGGATGAGTGCATCATAAGCGGATGGTATGAAGTATCCTTGGTCTCGGTTGATGGTGGGCTTTTGGCGTTTGATGTGGATGGCTTCGGTGAGCTTGCGTTTAGTGAAGTCTGTTTGTTAGTTAGAGAATGGTGATGTCAGACCACTCTATCAGTACTTATGTTTGATAGACATAAGTTCCACACGGTTTCGTTGTTACTATTTTGTAAATGTTATTTCTATTAGATAGGAAAGCATGAAAGACAAAATGTAAATCACAAATGCGCAGTATGTTAATTCTATTACCAGTGTATATGTATGACATTAAGTTTATTTGTAAATAGGCCTGAGGTTGTGAATACAATAATCTAAATTGAAATTGAACTATGCAACAAATGAAAAACGACATTTATGAAGCTTGACTCAATAAAATAATTTGAATTGAAATTGAAACTTAATTGAACTACGAAACAAATGAAAAACAATCTTTAAAAAAGCTTGACAACAGGAGAATCGATTGGTTTGAAGATCATCTCAAATGAAGATTTGAACCATAACATGGACACCAGCCCACTGTCCCTTGAGATGCAGGAGAGAACATGTGCCTTGAGAATGAAGAGTATTATGTATTAGTCGGAGTCAGTGTCTGAAAGAGAAATAATAATGTCAGAAATTGTTATGTGCATAAAAAAAATGTGTATGCATGTATACTTACATTGAAAGAATAACATCACCCTCGTATGTGATGTCAAACTTTTGTGTCGTGACAATCCTGTCTGGGAAAGCTTCATTTAAGAGATCTGTGCTGCAGTGATACAGCTTGTCTTTGAAGAAAGAAGCTGTTCCTCTCTGTAATGCAAAGGTGTTCTTATGTTGAATTGAAGAGTGCTACTAATAGATAAATGTTATCTTTGAAATAAACAATTATTATCGATGCATATATGACCTAGTTAGATGATGAGATGGTTATGTTATTAATATTAAAAAGATTAATTTTGGAAACATCTCCAATGTACACTATTTAAATTTATTTTATCAATAATGATAGCAGTTGTTTATTACAAATGAAACTTGAGTGACAGTGGGAGTGGAAGATAGTTTGTACGTTTGAATGATAACATAATATGACATAATATACACCTGGAACTTAATTAAGCACCCCCTGATATATTTCATGATAGTAGAGCAACTGTTAACCATCGTTAAACATGAATGATATCTCTGTATTACAAAACATCTCTAGTAGTCTAAAAAGGTGTTTCAGTTCCTGTGCACTCGTCACAACGCATCCCTTGTGCACGTGAAGCATACAACCCACACTTTTCCAAAAATTCAGTTTCTCTGACATTCAATTTATGGGTATAAAAGCAGACAAATTTGTAACTGTCTCCATTAATGAATACTGAAATGGCGAGGAGAAGACTTTCTGAAGCACTAAGGTGGCAAATTGTCGGCATGCATGCAACAGGTATGTCCTTCAAAGCTATTGAACGACAGCTGGGCTACAGTCACTCGGTCATCAGCCGACTTGTTCGAATACATCAGATGACAGGAGATGTGAGAGATCGTCCAAGGCCTGGACAACCCAGGAAGACAACGGCCCGTGATGATCGCAGCCTGGCACGTCTGGTAAGGCGAGAACCCTTTGCCACAAGTTCGGTTTTGAAGCGCCTGTGGTTACCCTACAGACAATTATCCACCAGAACCGTCAGAAATCGCCTTAGGGCACTTGGTATGAGGTTCAGAAGAGTCATCAAACATCCTGCTCTGTCTGATCTCCATAAGAGACGACGTCTTGAGTGGTGTATGGCCCGTCGGCAGTGGAACCTGAGGACATGGAGGAGGGTCCACTGGTCAGATGAGAGCAGGTTCCTCCTCCACGTTACAGATGGTCGAATGAGAGTGTGGAGGCATAAAAACACTGCTTACGTGCCCAGGAATATCCACCCTACTGTTCCGTACGGTGGAGGATCGGTTATGATCTGGGGTTGTCTTTCACACGACTGTAAACTTCAAATGGTGACTGTCCGAGGAAATCTTAATGGTCAGCAGTACATCAGGGATATTCTCCATCCAGTTGTCGTGCCTCACTTTGACAACCACCCGTTGGCTACTCACCCGATATTCATGGACGACAACGCCAGGCCGCATCGTTCACGTGCTGTCACCGCACATCTCCAGAATGAGGCTATCATGACATTACCTTGGCCAGCAATGAGCCCCGATTTGAATCCTTTGGAGCACACCTGGGACTTTCTTGGACGCCATGTGAGGTTGAGAGAACCCCCGCTCCAGAATCTTGCACAGCTGGAAGCTCCTTTCATGAAGAATGGCGGCAATTGCCACTTGATCGTATCAGAAGGTTTACCAGTAGCATGAGGAGGAGGATTCAAGCTGTCATTCAAGCACGTGGCGGATACACCCAATACTGATGCCAGACCCATCAGATGTTAACATGTGACATTCCTTGTGCATCATTTCTTGTAATAGTCAGCCAGCCATTGACAATGCTACGACCATACTTGTTCAGTGACTATTTTCATCAAAAATCAATAGTGACCAAATCACATTGGTTACGCTATTAAATCAACACGAATTGGAATCATTGTCTTGTTGTTCATTTGCCAATAGATCGTATGTTTCACAATAGCTAAGGTTCCACTATCTTTGGAATGGTGAGAGAGTTACAGCAAGTTTTGTTTCTCATCATCCAGAAAATAGGTGTGTGTGTGTGTGTATTGCTTAATTAAGTTCCAGGTGTATATATGGTTATTTGTGGTATTTAGTCATTGTGATTTACTTACACTTCAAATCCAACTGCATCAACTGTTCCTCTTGCCTCTTTGATCTCTTGTGTAAGAATCTGTAAGAGATATTGCATCATTAAATGTTAATTTTCAATGAATTCGATATTTTATTATGCTGTATAAATATATAGTGATGTTCCGTTATGTATCTTTGTATTGGATTGTATTTAAGTCATATTTGATTGTGTATGTTTTGTGTAGATATCATGTTTATGTATTCACTATGTTGTATATTGTTATTAGGAATTAAGTGGATATTGATATCAAAATTTTCCTCAATCGCTGTATCATTGGTTGAGTTAAGCTATTTGTTTCCACGATAAATATTTGTCGACAAGTCTGTGTCTTGGGACTTCAAGAGCACTTTTCTCTCCCCACAGTTTAATCGTTACTTGTTGGCTGTCATCTGTCAGGTAGATTGTGCGTCTTGGTACCCCACTTGTAGTTCTTGGATATGCCTTGTTGAAAAAGAAAATAGTATATATTATATAAAATGTGTACTAATGGACTTAATGTTACATTAATGACGAATTTCATAATATAGTATATGTTGGTATTGTTTTTTAAATGCATGGGATATTAATATGAAGTGTGTTCTTGGTAGAATACTAAGCAGCAAAAGAAACATCAGTTTGGAATTTTCCTTCCAAAAAACGGATAACTGTAAATTCATTTAATGTTTTGACCGTATATTTTTGACAATATCTCCAACTTTACCTGAGCAAAGACATTCAAACTCAGAATGGAACCCAGGAAATGGTCTCAAAACGCAACCTGATCTCGGAGATGGTACTCTTTTCTCCATGTTTTTCATGCAACTCATGCTGCATGTGCTGTTCACAAGGACCAGCCCTATAAAATGCACTCCCAAACATGGTTGAAACATTCACCATAAACGTCAGCAGGATGCCGCGACTCACGACAGCTCAGAGGAATCAGGCGCTAGAAAGGCTAGCAGCTGGGCACACTGCACAAGTTTGCTAATCACTTCCAGATCACTGTTCAGACCATTTAAAGGCTGCAGCAACGTTTCCGGGCCACCAACACCGCAAATGATCGCCCCCATACTGGCAGACCAAGGGTGACCACATGACAACAAGACCGTCATGTTGTGCGACAACCTGTACAGAATCCCTTCATGCAGGCATCTGAAACAGCACGCCAGACAGTGGGAACACACGGAAGATCAATCAGTACTGATACAGTACGCCGACGTTTCAACAGCGGGAACCTCCATTGCCGTACACCTTACCGTTGACCTATCCTCACCCCTCGTCATCGGCGTGAATGTCTACAGTTTGCCCTACAACACCAAAACTGGAGATACAGGCAATGGAGAACTGTTCTGTTCACAGATGATAGTCAGTACAGCGTATCGACTGCAGATGGCAGAGCAAGAATATGTAGACGACGTGGCCAGCGTTATTCGGACCAATGTGTTATGGGACTCAGAGACTCATGGGGAGGTGCAAGCATCATGGTATTGGGTGGAATAGTCCAGAACCTTGGTCCAGGGAGGGGAGGCGCCATCACAGCAGTGCGCTACATCGACCAAGCTCTCAGACCCCACGTCATACCACATTTCGCACGTCACTGGAACAACATTTCCAGCATGATAACGCCCGTACTGCCAGAGCTACACAGGACATCCTACAGCATAACGGTGTGAACATTATGCAGTGACCAGCCCTTAGTCCTGATTTAAACCCATTTGAACATAATTGGCATGAAATTCAGAGGAGACTGGATAATGTCATACCAAGGCCGAACACAGCCGATCTATTGCGCCAGGCCTTTCTCAGAGAGCGGTTCAAGGTGCCAATGACCTTCATTAATCGATTGGTGCACTCAATGCATAGACGTTGTGCTGCAGTTATTGTCGCTCGTGGTGGTCACACTAGATACTCAAGTCAAGAGTCTGAATGGACTGCAAACGTTCACGTAATGTCTTGGAATTGTGCCGAGTTATTCATTGATGTGTCAGGATATTTATTGTACACAAAAACAATTTTCTGCTTATTATGTCCATTTCTGTAATGATTTGATTATAGTGTCTATCTAATTTTGAATTCGTACTGACTTTTTTTTTGCTGCTGAGTATATTTTAGTTAAACATAAGTCAAGTGTTGGTTAAATGTGACTAACCTGGATAACTTTCCCTTCGACACTGTGCCGACGGTTCACTCGTGAGGCATGGACTTGTGCTATGGTTAAAGTCGGTGGATTTAGAAAGCGTTCCACCACATCATGATTGATGTTGAAGGACTGTGACGATAGGATCTGAAATTTGACAATTTTATGGTTGTTGATATGAACATGAAACACATATTAAATGTGTATGCTTGGTACACACATGTATATATTAAAGACGATGTTTTGTTTGTTATTGATAGTAATTAATTGTTTACATTTTCAAGATATGTCATTGATGTTATAGGCAAATTATAACATTTACATATGAAAATCGTGCAAAGTAATTGAGTGATTTTTTTGTACATTGTTAATCATCTCATTTGTTTATTAGTTACAAAATGTAATAATTGGTAAATATGTAATTGATTTGTTTCGATTGTAGTTTTAATGGAATGCTTTTAGTATAATACTTACCTTAGTATTTGCATTAAAACGCATCATTCCATCTGGTGTAAATGTCACATTTGTTGCCATGTTGTGGCCTCTTCATAGTTGTGGAAAGCGTTGGTGCATCCTGACATTCGTGATTTCATTTGGCCGCTGGCTTATTACAGTATACGCTTCTTTCCATTCCCTGTATCTGCTTTGGAGGTTGACTTCAGTAGTAAAATGGAAAAAGTTTACATTCTGGTTTGTCTGAAATAATAGAAATGAAGTTAGTTGATTTAAACATATTTTTATTCATGAAGATGAATTGGGATTGGTGAACAAGCATTACTGCTTATATTAACACCGCTCCCATGCAACATATAATACAACATGAAAACGGAGGATTTGACGTCATCGATACTGACCATTGCATAAATATAATATTTTTAAAATATATAAATATATACAGATTACATGAAATACAACTATTCTCTAAATAGTCATAAGTTAGAGAGAGTAGAGGAAAATGTAGGATATAGTGACAACAATACCAGTTACCTCCCAATTTCAATAGAAATCGATAAAGCGTGAGCGAGTGTACAATGGAGTGAGGTACTTGAATGTGCAGTGACCGAAGAAGACTCCCTAACGATGTGGTAACAAAGGGGACAAAGGAAGGTATTGAATTGAGCGGTGTGAATGGAGCGACGATGGTGCTCGTTGGGTTGGATAGGAAAAGTCCGTCTGCTTTAAGACTGTCATCTGCTAGCGAACCACTTCCGGTTTACACGTCCGAGGAAGGTTGTTGAAAAATTGACATGTCTCTCAAGTTGATATTTCTAAAAATATAAGATACATATACAAAAGAAGGTAGTCCACACAGCTAATCATTCATATCACGGACTGTCTCTCCAGAACGGTTCGTGAATATATGGATGGAAACACGGTTTATACATGTAACGTCTAATGTACACAGTCTAATCTGGCTATTGCCTATAGTCCATGTTCTATTCTGCTTTACAGAACCAAACGATACTGAATTAATCCTAGTAGTAAATGGAACTGCTAGAGCTAGAATGTGGTGTAATGAATTAAGCATGATACCAAGAAGAAAACCGATAGCGTAGCTTCTAAGCGAGAAAGCTATTTTTTAGCTATGAGCTAACAGTGTATTGAACTCGACTTCGTTGTGATGCTGTAATATATAAGCGAGGAATCATCAACAATCACTTCATAAGAACGGATGAGCGGGGGGAGACACAACCTCTGACGAGGAGTAGCTCTGGAGAGCCTTGGAGACTATTCGGTAGGAAGACAACCAAGACAGAAACTGTATTTTTCTCTCAAATTTTCATTATCTATATCGTAGTGATTACCTGCATCGTGAATTTATCTTTGGAAAAACGAAACTCTAATTTATGAACTGCGCTTTTAAGTTCCTTTCTAGGATATCTCCTTCCCAACCCGAGAATTAAGTCTCAACCGTCACGAGCATTTGTATAGCATACCATCCGTGGAGTGTGAGTATGTTATGGTGTACTCTGACTGTGCAGAAGATGTTCTGAATATAGCAGATATAAAAGAAGGTACACATAACGAATTATTCAGGGGTGAGACTTCCTTACGACTCGGACCCACCTGTGCATGCTAGTCCAGAAGGAAAACAGCCATCCTATATAGAATGTCAAGTGAAAGAATGATTTTCTTCACCTGGAAGTACGTGCAACGCGAACCCGATCGTATCCATGAAACCGTCATCATACAGTCGACTCTGGGGTTTCAACATCGGGAACACTGTATACAAGATGCCGAGACGAAAGTCCCCAATGAGGATAAGAAGTTAAAACGAGTCATCATGAAGAAGATGAAGGCTATCATTGTAGATGAAGTAGACGCTATGTTACACTTTGGAACTGTGCAAAATTATCAAAAGGCTCAGCATTCAATTGTGTTTCGGATACATGATTGAACAAGCTGACAGTCAGTACCATATGTGTCAGAACTTGTCTGACCAACACAAAATACACCAATACATGAACACAGCTATAGACGAAGTAAATGACGATCGTGTGATCGATCAATGGATCCGACTCATTCACGAAGATTCAAGTTTAAGCAGCGTGTCTTCCCATGTTGTCTGTCAGTATCGGTGTAAAGATTATCTGGACACTCACTTTAAAACAAGTGACTGGTTAAAAGACATACAAGACCGTATATGGAAAATGTTGTATTTTGAAAGAGCATTCCGGTGAACTAACTGTATGCTGTTGTGTATCATCTAAAATTACATGTTGTTATTTCAATACCTGTACACTCATGTTTGTCTTATATGTAATAAAACAATGGTATTGTACATTTCACGTGTCTGTTATCATTGACGTGTATAAAAAAGAGAGTAAGTCTACACGAGGTTTACAGTTGAAATTACCAAACGTGATAGAAACATGTCATCGTCTCACCGGAAAGCCTTAGAGGGCTATTACTTTAACCCTAAGCCCCCAGGTACGTATTACGGTGCCTCCAAATTTCAACAAAGTTTGAAAAGACTAGGGAAAAAGGTTACCGCATCCAAGGTAAAAACCGAGTTGAGTAAGCACGATGCTTACACGCTTCATAAGCCGGTGAAACACAAATTTCAACGCCTCAGAGTACTGGTTAACTGAGTAGATCAGCAATGGGATGTTGATCTGATGGATATGAACCGCTATGCTAAGGCGAACGATGGTATGCGTTACGTGCTGATAGCCATTGTCATTTTGTTGAGCTATTTATGGGTAGTCCCTTTAAGAAACAAGAAACCAGAGTCCGTTGTCCAGACATTCAAAAGCATATTGTCGAAAGGTCGCAAGCCACACAAGTTGAGTTGAGTTGAGTTGAGCTTTACGTCACATCGGCATTTTTCCAGCCATATAGTGACGAGAACAAGTTTGCATTAGTAAACATTGTAAGTACACACTCGGAGTGAGTTTTATTTCAAAGACATTTATTTATTACATTGTCATTCAAAAGCAGAAAAAGTCATAGCATCAAATTTAAAGGCAGGCGGTTTGTTACGTTTCATAGTTACAATTTATGGTTGTTACATTTCACAGTTACAATTTATGATACAGATGAACTTCCCTCAGGTAGTTCAGTATCAGATGGGCGCTCACGCGTGAGAACAGATCTTTTAGGTTTGTTGCATCATAATGTGAGTCCCTTGCAGGCGATAAGTCCACGCATTCAAGCAGAATATGCTTGACGGTGATCACCTCATTGCAAGAGACACACATGGGGGGTCCATCCCCATCCGTTTTCAGCAGATAGTCATGTGTAAATCGACTGTGGCCAATACGACATCGTCGTAGAATTACCTCATCGCGTCTTGACTGACAACCCAAGTAGGTATAACCAATTGTTGGCTTCAATTCATGGAGTTTGTTTCTTCCTACTTGAGTGTCCCACCTTTTGCATCAGGTCCCGAGTATAGCTTTTGATAGTGGGTTTGAAGTCACTGTCACGGGATTAGCAGTGGAGATAAGGGCTTTTCAAGAGCTGCTTTTGCTGCAGCATCGGCCTTAGTGTTACCTGCTATGCCGACGTGACCGGCAACCAGCAGGGGACGATGTCATATTGGCCAGTAGAAAGGTCGTTGTACAGTTCTAATATGTCCAGGATGATTGGGTGACTTGAAGTCACGTTTAGAAGTGCTTGAAGGCAGGATAATGAATCTGTAAATACGATGAAGTTTTTGGACTGATTTTGCTGTTGAATGTAGGTCAAAGCTGAGAAGATAGCTTTGGCTTCAGCGGTGAAAATGGAACTGTTGTCGGGGATCCTAGAGGAGACAGTCTTGGCTCCGATGACTGTAACGCTGGCAACTTGGCCATCGTCCTTGGATCCGTCTGTGAAAATGGATCTGTGAGTGTTATACTTCGTACGTAACTGGTTGTATTCCTGTTGGAACACCAAGGATTTGTTTCAGACTTTTGAGTTTGGTGAGGGTAAGTTCGACCTGTGGTTTCACCATTTGCCATGGTGGTGAGGACAGAAGTCGGTATGGTGCAATGATGTCGAGATCAATTTTAGCTGCAGATATGTGTGGTTTGATCCTGATTCCAAGTGGTGGAACCAGGCTTGGCAGTTTAGGAAATAAGTTTTCATAGAGCGGGTTGAAAACACAATTGTATGCTGGATTGGGCTCATTTGAACGTAATTTAGTGATATACTGCAGTGAGAGTTTAATGCGGCGTTGTTCAAGGGAAGGTTCATTGGCCTCTGCATATAGACTGTCTACCGGAGAGGTCCTAAAGCTCCCAGGCAGAGCCTCAGTCCTTGGTGGTGGATAGAGTCTAATTTTCTTAAATTGCTTTTGCAGGCTCCACCGTAGACAATGGAGCCATAATCTAGTTTACTGCGAACTAATGATCTGTACAAGTGAAGTAGGGTGGTCTGATCCCCTCCCCACTCTGTATTTGAAACTACTTTTAGCAAGTCTAGAGCCTTCAAGCACTTGGTTTTCAAATATTTTATGTGTGGTAAGAATGTCGAGGTGGCGGTCGAATATGAGTCCAAGGAATTTGGCCTCTTCTACTACCTTGATGGGAGTACCATCTAAAGTTAGGTCTGGATCCTTGTGTGGTTTGTATTTACGACAAAAATGAATACAATTTGTTTTGGATTTTGAAAACTTAAAACCATTTTCATTGGCCCATTTTTGGATTTTGTTAAGGCAGAGTTGTAGCTGCCTTTCTATTGCGTGCATGTTCTTACCACGACATGAAATATTGAAGTCATCCACGAAAAGGACCCATCAACGCAACTGTTCAGAACGTTAGTGAGGCTGTTAATTTTGATGCTAAAAGTGTGACAGACAGGATGCTGCCTTGGGGACGCCCTGATCTTGGTGGAAATAGTCGGACAGTGTGGAACCCACCCGAACTTGAAAATGTCTGTTATTTAAAACCGAGATATGAATTGAGGTAATCTACCCCTCAATCCAAACTCGTGTAAATCTTTTAGGATACCATGTTTCCATGTTGTATCATATGCTTTTTCTAAGTCGAAAAGATAGATACTGCATGTTGTTTGTTGACAATGGAGTTTTTGATGAATGATTCTAGACGCACCAGATGGTCAATGGTACTTCGGTTTTTTCGGAAACCACATTGGAGGTCACTGAGGAGGTTATTGGTCTCCAGGTACCAGATTAATCGATTGTTGACCATGCGCTCCATGGTTTTGCAAACGCAGCTAGTTAGTGATATAGGACGGTAGTTTGAGGGATCAGTATGATCGCGGCCAGGTTTTGGTATAGGGATGATAATGGCATTGTGCCACGAGTTGAGTTGAGTTGAGCTTTACGTCACATCGGCATTTTTCCAGCCATATAGTGACGAGAACAAGTTTGCATTAGTAAACATTGTAAGTACACACTCGGAGTGAGTTTTATTTCAAAGACATTTATTTATTACATTGTCATTCAAAAGCAGAAAAAGTCATAGCATCAAATTTAAAGGCAGGCGGTTTGTTACGTTTCATAGTTACAATTTATGGTTGTTACATTTCACAGTTACAATTTATGATACAGATGAACTTCCCTCAGGTAGTTCAGTATCAGATGGGCGCTCACGCGTGAGAACAGATCTTTTAGGTTTGTTGCATCATAATGTGAGTCCCTTGCAGGCGATAAGTCCACGCATTCAAGCAGAATATGCTTGACGGTGATCACCTCATTGCAAGAGACACACATGGGGGGGGTCCATCCCCATCCGTTTTCAGCAGATAGTCATGTGTAAATCGACTGTGGCCAATACGACATCGTCGTAGAATTACCTCATCGCGTCTTGACTGACAACCCAAGTAGGTATAACCAATTGTTGGCTTCAATTCATGGAGTTTGTTTCTTCCTACTTGAGTGTCCCACCTTTTTTTGCATCAGGTCCCGAGTATAGCTTTTGATAGTGGGTTTGAAGTCACTGTACGGGATTAGCAGTGGAGATAAGGGCTTTTCAAGAGCTGCTTTTGCTGCAGCATCGGCCTTTGTGTTACCTGCTATGCCGACGTGACCCGGCAACCAGCAGAGGACGATGTCATATTGGCCAGTAGAAAGGTCGTTGTACAGTTCTAATATGTCCAGGATGATTGGGTGACTTGAAGTCACGTTTAGAAGTGCTTGAAGGCAGGATAATGAATCTGTAAATACGATGAAGTTTTTGGACTGATTTTGCTGTTGAATGTAGGTCAAAGCTGAGAAGATAGCTTTGGCTTCAGCGGTGAAAATGGAACTGTTGTCGGGGATCCTAGAGGAGACAGTCTTGGCTCCGATGACTGAAGCGCTGGCGACTTGGCCATCGTCCTTGGATCCGTCTGTGAAAATGGATCTGTGAGTGTTATACTTCATACGTAACTGGTTGTATTCCTGTTGGAACACCAAGGGATTTGTTTCAGACTTTTGAGTTTGGTGAGGGTAAGATCGACCTGTGGTTTCACCATTTGCCATGGTGGTGAGGACAGAAGTCGGTATGGTGCAATGATGTCGAGATCAATTTTAGCTGCAGATATGTGTGGTTTGATCCTGATTCCAAGTGGTGGAACCAGGCTTGGCAGTTTAGGAAATAAGTTTTCATAGAGCGGGTTGAAAACACAATTGTATGCTGGATTGGGCTCATTTGAACGTAATTTAGTGATATACTGCAGTGAGAGTTTAATGCGGCGTTGTTCGAGGGAAGGTTCATTGGCCTCTGCATATAGACTGTCTACCGGAGAGGTTCTAAAAGCTCCCAGGCAGAGCCTCAGTCCTTGGTGGTGGATAGAGTCTAATTTTTCTAAATTGCTTTTGCAGGCTCCACCGTAGACAATGGAGCCATAATCTAGTTTACTGCGAACTAATGATCTGTACAAGTGAAGTAGGGTGGTCTGATCCCCTCCCCACTCTGTATTTGAAACTACTTTTAGCAAGTCTAGAGCCTTCAAGCACTTGGTTTTCAAATATTTTATGTGTGGTAAGAATGTCAGGTGGCGGTCGAATATGAGTCCAAGGAATTTGGCCTCTTCTACTACCTTGATGGGAGTACCATCTAAAGTTAGGTCTGGATCCTTGTGTGGTTTGTATTTACGACAAAATGAATACAATTTGTTTTGGATTTTGAAAACTTAAAACCATTTTCATTGGCCCATTTTTGGATTTTGTTAAGGCAGAGTTGTAGCTGCCTTTCTATTGCGTGCATGTTCTTACCACGACATGAAATATTGAAGTCATCCACGAAAAGGGACCCATCAACGCAACTGTTCAGAACGTTAGTGAGGCTGTTAATTTTGATGCTAAAAAGTGTGACAGACAGGATGCTGCCTTGGGGGACGCCCTGATCTTGGTGGAAATAGTCAGACAGTGTGGAACCCACCCGAACTTGAAATTGTCTGTTATTTAAAAACCGAGATATGAATTGAGGTAATCTACCCCTCAATCCAAACTCGTGTAAATCTTTTAGGATACCATGTTTCCATGTTGTATCATATGCTTTTTCTAAGTCGAAAAAGATAGATACTGCATGTTGTTTGTTGACAATGGAGTTTTTGATGAATGATTCTAGACGCACCAGATGGTCAATGGTACTTCGGTTTTTTCGGAAACCACATTGGAGGTCACTGAGGAGGTTATTGGTCTCCAGGTACCAGATTAATCGATTGTTGACCATGCGCTCCATGGTTTTGCAAACGCAGCTAGTTAGTGATATAGGACGGTAGTTTGAGGGATCAGTATGATCGCGGCCAGGTTTTAGTATAGGGATGATAATGGCATTGTGCCACGAAGGGGGAAAGTGTCCGGATGTCCAGATGTCATCAAATATATTTAGGAGTGTTTCCAAGCCTGAGTCAGGGAGGTGTTTCAGAAGCTGATAATGGATTTCATCAGCTCCTGCCGCAGTGTCGTGAGCCTGTCCTAGGGCAGTACTTAATTCATGGAGGGAGAACATTTCGTTGTAATCCTCCCCATTATCAGAGTTAAAATTGACTGGTTTCTTTTCTTGTTGGGTTTGATATTTCTGGAACCGAGGGTTATAATTTGATGAGGAGGAGTGGTTTGCCAAAGTTTCACCGAGTTTGTTTGCAATCTCAGATTTATTTGTTAGAAGGAGTCACCATCTTTCAGGTGGTGAACTCCTGATTTTGACCCTTGCCCTTGATCTTTTGAATCATGTTCCACACCTTGGACATGGGTGTGCGGGAGTTGATTTTGGACACATATTTCCTCCATGAGCGGCGTTTAGTTTGTTTGAAGGTACGTTTTGCCCTGGCATTTGTCATTTTAACAGCATTCAGGTTGTGCACTGTAGGATGTTGTCGGAAATATTTTTCCGCCTTCTTCCTATTTTTCCTAGCTTGTTTGCAGTTTGTATCAAACCATGGTTTGCGTATGTGCGGGTTTGCAGAGGACTTAGGAATACTTTTGTCTCCGATGGCATTTAGGACGTCTGAAAATAGTTCCATGGGGTCAGGAACATTCCTGAAGTTGTCCGGCTTAAGTTTTTCTGAACATAGGGTTTGGAATAAAGGCCAATTGGCCTTAGTAAAATTCCATCTTGTTGATGGTGGTTCATCCGTGGGGTTGATAGGAGTAAGAATTGTTGGGAAGTGGTCGCTTCCACAAAGGTCGTCATGGACCGACCATTCGAACTCATTTAAAAGATTAGAATCTGTAAGTGATAGATCGAGAGCAGAGTATGTTCCAGTGGCAGGGTGGAGGTAGGTGTTTGATCCATCGTTGAAGATGCAGACATCATTATTTGAGAGAAACTCTTCAAGTATCTTTCCCTTACTATTTGTATCAGTACTCCCCCCATAGGGGGTTATGGCCGTTGAAGTCGCCCATGATTATGCAGGGCTTCGGGAGTTGATCATATAAGTTCTGAAGATCTGATAGGCGAACAGTTGAGGTGGGAGGGAGATAGAGGGAACATAGTGTAAACCCTATGTTCAGAGTCATGCGGACAGCAACAGTTTGTAGGTTGGTTTTAAGTGGGACAGGGCTATGAAGGATGCCCTGCCTCACCAGGATAGAAGTGCCTCCTGTAGCCTTTACACCGGGGGGAGAAAAGGAATGGTAGGAACTGTACCGACGGATGTCAAATTTATCGGTCCTTTTTTAGGTAGGTTTCTTGGAGACAAAACGCAGATGGTTTGAAGTCTTGAATCAATAACTGTAATTCATTATAATTATTCTTAAGTCCTCTGCAATTCCATTGGATCATGTTTTGTGGATTCATGGTGCTTCCACTGGTGACATGTCACGTGAGCGTGAGGAAGCGTTTGATGAACTCTTATTGGTGTCAGGTGGAGTTGGGGTTACCTCCATATCCAGAGGGCCAAAGGAGTTATGGACCTCGATGGGGACCTCTGAAGGAGAGGTGGCCTTTGGTTTTGTGTTTGGTAGTTCAAGTTGTTTTAGTCTCTCTAGCCTCTTTCTTTCCCTTTTTCTGCGCGTAGATTCTGTTTCTGGTTTTGGCATTTGTTCTGGTGTTTGTGATTCAGAAGTTTTGACTTTTGGCGTTGGAGATGGAGTGGCTGAGATAGGCTGAGTTGTGTTGAGTTCAGTTGGCTGAGAAGACGTGACCCATGTCAGGTCGGTCTGACATGAGATGGTTGCAGTAGTGATAGTAGGACGGGGAGACAGCGGCAGAGTAGGTGATGGTTGAAGGGGCTGCAGTTAGACTTGCAACCCTCTTCTTTGCTTCGTGAAAGGAGATATTTTCTTTGTGTTTAATCTTCAGTATCTCGGATTCGCGTTTCCATACTGGGCAGAACTTGGAAGAGGCCATATGGTTACCACCGCAGTTTGTGCACTTCACTTCCTTAGTACAGTCGTTGCCCTCATGCTTGCTCACCACAGCGGTAACAGACAGCAGAGGAACAACAGGACTTGGATCCATGTCCAAACTTTTGGCAGTTGTAGCACCGGAGTGGATTGGGGACATACACCTCCACACCAATGCTACAATAACCAGCTCTAATCGAGTCAGGAATGTTTGCTCGCGCGAACGTGAAGAGATAGGTGTTCGTTGGTTGAACAGCACCATCCTTTTTGAAGGTAAATCATTTGACGGCTGTGACGGATTGCTGAGAGAGTTCCTTGACAATTTGTTCTTCGGTCATGTCAGACAGGCATCGAGCTCTGTCCCGTACAATGCCTCTACACGAATTAAGGGTTTTGTGTGCTGAGACAGCGACCTTGATATTTACAGTTGAGTTGAGTTGAGCTTTACGTCACATCGGCATTTTTCCAGCCATATAGTGACGAGAACAAGTTTGCATTAGTAAACATTGTAAGTACACACTCGGAGTGAGTTTTATTTCAAAGACATTTATTTATTACATTGTCATTCAAAAGCAGAAAAAGTCATAGCATCAAATTTAAAGGCAGGCGGTTTGTTACGTTTCATAGTTACAATTTATGGTTGTTACATTTCACAGTTACAATTTATGATACAGATGAACTTCCCTCAGGTAGTTCAGTATCAGATGGGCGCTCACGCGTGAGAACAGATCTTTTAGGTTTGTTGCATCATAATGTGAGTCCCTTGCAGGCGATAAGTCCACGCATTCAAGCAGAATATGCTTGACGGTGATCACCTCATTGCAAGAGACACACATGGGGGGTCCATCCCCATCCGTTTTCAGCAGATAGTCATGTGTAAATCGACTGTGGCCAATACGACATCGTCGTAGAATTACCTCATCGCGTCTTGACTGACAACCCAAGTAGGTATAACCAATTGTTGGCTTCAATTCATGGAGTTTGTTTCTTCCTACTTGAGTGTCCCACCTTTTTTGCATCAGGTCCCGAGTATAGCTTTTGATAGTGGGTTTGAAGTCACTGTACGGGATTAGCAGTGGAGATAAGGGCTTTTCAAGAGCTGCTTTTGCTGCAGCATCGGCCTTTGTGTTACCTGCTATGCCGACGTGACCCGGCAACCAGCAGAGGACGATGTCATATTGGCCAGTTGAAAGGTCGTTGTACAGTTCTAATATGTCCAGGATGATTGGGTGACTTGAAGTCACGTTTAGAAGTGCTTGAAGGCAGGATAATGAATCTGTAAATACGATGAAGTTTTTGGACTGATTTTGCTGTTGAATGTAGGTCAAAGCTGAGAAGATAGCTTTGGCTTCAGCGGTGAAAATGGAACTGTTGTCGGGGATCCTAGAGGAGACAGTCTTGGCTCCGATGACTGTAGCGCTGGCAACTTGGTCATCGTCCTTGGATCCGTCTGTGAAAATGGATCTGTGAGTGTTATACTTCGTACGTAACTGGTTGTATTCCTGTTGGAACACCAAGGGATTTGTTTCAGACTTTTTGAGTTTGGTGAGGGTAAGATCGACCTGTGGTTTCACCATTTGCCATGGTGGTGAGGACAGAAGTCGGTATGGTGCAATGATGTCGAGATCAATTTTAGCTGCAGATATGTGGGTTTGATCCTGATTCCAAGTGGTGGAACCAGGCTTGGTAGATTAGGAAATAAGTTTTCATAGAGCGGGTTGAAAACACAATTGTATGCTGGATTGGGCTCATTTGAACGTAATTTAGTGATATACTGCAGTGAGAGTTTAATGCGGCGTTGTTCAATGGAAGGTTCATTGGCCTCTGCATATAGACTGTCTACCGGAGAGGTCCTAAAAGCTCCCAGGCAGAGCCTCAGTCCTTGGTGGTGGATAGAGTCTAATTTTTCTAAATTGCTTTTGCAGGCTCCACCGTAGACAATGGAGCCATAATCTAGTTTACTGCGAACTAATGATCTGTACAAGTGAAGTAGGGTGGTCTGATCCCCTCCCCACTCTGTATTTGAAACTACTTTTAGCAAGTCTAGAGCCTTCAAGCACTTGGTTTTCAAATATTTTATGTGTGGTAAGAATGTCAGGTGGCGGTCGAATATGAGTCCAAGGAATTTGGCCTCTTCTACTACCTTGATGGGAGTACCATCTAAAGTTAGGTCTGGATCCTTGTGTGGTTTGTATTTACGACAAAAATGAATACAATTTGTTTTGGATTTTGAAAACTTAAAACCATTTTCATTGGCCCATTTTTGGATTTTGTTAAGGCAGAGTTGTAGCTGCCTTTCTATTGCGCGTGCATGTTCTTACCACGACATGAAATATTGAAGTCATCCACGAAAAGGGACCCATCAACGCAACTGTTCAGAACGTTAGTGAGGCTGTTAATTTTGATGCTAAAAGTGTGACAGACAGGATGCTGCCTTGGGGACGCCCTGATCTTGGTGGAAATAGTCGGACAGTGTGGAACCCACCCGAACTTGAAAATGTCTGTTATTTAAAACCGAGATATGAATTGAGGTAATCTACCCCTCAATCCAAACTCGTGTAAATCTTTTAGGATACCATGTTTCCATGTTGTATCATATGCTTTTCTAAGTCGAAAAAGATAGATACTGCATGTTGTTTGTTGACAATGGAGTTTTTGATGAATGATTCTAGACGCACCAGATGGTCAATGGTACTTCGGTTTTTCCGGAAACCACATTGGAGGTCACTGAGGAGGTTATTGGTCTCCAGGTACCAGATTAATCGATTGTTGACCATGCGCTCCATGGTTTTGCAAACGCAGCTAGTTAGTGATATAGGACGGTAGTTTGAGGGATCAGTATGATCGCGGCCAGGTTTTGGTATAGGGATGATAATGGCATTGTGCCACGAAGGGGGAAAGTGTCCGGATGTCCAGATGTCATCAAATATATTTAGGAGTGTTTCCAAGCCTGAGTCAAATTCTTGTATTTTGAGAAGATTTAAAGATTGTTGTTTCCGGGTACATTCTATCAGGAGAGAGCCAGATCGGAGCTTTTTGACATTGGCAACCTCTCCGCAGATACCAGCGATACCTTTGGAGATTGCAAAAGGGTTCAATTGCAAAGGTTGCTTGTCACAAGCCTCAATAATCAGTTAGCGTGGCCAGTAGTCAGGTCGGGGGGGCGTACTCTCGTCAGACGAGGAATTGTCGGTATCCATGTGTCGTCGTTTTGAACTGGGGTATTGGGAAGCCATGTCGTGGGTAATGTGGTTCAGCATCCCCTCTCCCCACCCACCGTAGAGTGTCAACAAGGACGATCTTATATTGCAGCGGATCTCCAAGCTGCAAAGACCAGGGATAAAGGGATGTTATACTCCAGCGAATTTGACATGAAATGCTGTAGCTGCCTACCAGATTAAAGGTCAGGATGGTTCTGTCCATGACAATCAATTGGAGACGTACAGAAATCGGAGGTCAGCATCACCAGATTGGCCCATGAGCCACCGCCTTCTGTGCATGGGTCTGCGAGGCTAATTTGTTCCGTAGGATATTTGTTAGCATTTTGAACATGGCCAAAAGTGTTATGTAATACTACATTTTGTAAAGACATTGCATGCACAGGGCAAGGCGTGACCAGCCGATTGGTAGAATCGGGCCTATTCTACCACCCGTCTAGGCAAAGTTAGGGTCGAAGTGGTGTGTTGGATTAGTGAACACTATTGCCGGTTCCGTCATCCTCAACCACCAGACTCCCTTCCTCTGCCGACACAGGGATGCAACCCACGGCAAACGGGTTGCCCAATTTGATCGCCTCTTACGACCAGCAATGGGGTGCTGTGGACCTATTCGACCCCGGGTCCACACGGGGGCGAAGAGCCATTGGCGTTACCCAGCACCCACCACGAGGAGGTTGCTCTTCAAGGGGTGCCACCAAGTCAAAGTGTGGGCACATTTATACATGAAACCATCAACATATATGACACAAAAGCCCCGTCCCTTTGGGTTGAGTTGAGTTGAGCTTTACCACATCGTAAAGCTCAACTCAACTCAACCCAAAGGGACGGGCTTTTGTGTCATATATGTTGATGGTTTCATGTATAATGCCCCACACTTT
This sequence comes from Haliotis rubra, assembly GCF_003918875.1. Classification (NCBI taxonomy): domain Eukaryota; kingdom Metazoa; phylum Mollusca; class Gastropoda; order Lepetellida; family Haliotidae; genus Haliotis; species Haliotis rubra. The sequence continues at coordinate 1,460,911 of NW_025767657.1, read as the reverse complement.
GACTTGGTGGCACCCCTGAAGAGCAACCTCCTCGTGGTGGGTGCTGGGTAACGCCAATGCTATTCGCTCGCCCGTGGACCTCGGCGTCATAATAGGTCCACAGCACCCATTACTGGTCGTGAAATCAAATTGGGCAACCCGTTTGTCGTATCCCCAGTCGGCAGAGGAAGGGAGTGAGAGGATATTGTGAGAATTAGTTATTTGAGAAAACCGTTTGCTAAGGAACACAACTTACGGTGGACGGAAGTTATTCAAAGTAGCAACGCGTCATCGACGACAGGGTATTGCTTTATACACACTAAAAGATTTTCACGAAGAGCTCTTAAGGGACGCATTTACGAAGAAGAATTACAGCGTGTCGATAAAAATCTAGATGCAGCATGGGATATTGAAAAAGTGTTAAAGAAAAGGAAAGTCAAAGAGAAATTGTATTATTTTGTTAGGTGGGCAGGCTGGCCATCGAGTTTCGATTCCTGGGTAGAAGCAAGCGAAGTGAAGAATAAGTAAAATGGATAAATACATCGTGTTTAATAGTGTAGACTCCCACATGTATTACCCGGACAAAACGCCTTACCGTTTCCGCATGAAACTGTCTCAACATTTGAAACTGGAGGGCATGTGGATGGTGGCTCTGTTAGAAATGAAACTAGGCAAACTAGAGTTGAAAGATATCAATAATACCTCCATTGACGTGTTGTGAAATCTGTGCGACAGTTCACATGTAGGTCAGCAGTATTTGCCTTTGTTGAGACGACTCGATTTGAGAGACGGACCCAACTATTATTTTCATCAACCTTGGTACTTACCAGTCATCGTGAGAGACACCTCGGAAATCGAAGTGTATATAAAGTGTGCAGAAGGAACCTCGCAATCATTTCTGAAAGAGATCGTGAACGTATCACTCGTGTTGCAATGGTATCCCTTTCTGAGTTAAGCGCGATGGAACGGAAACTGTACATCCCCAACACCATAAAGTTTGTGGACTTTTTAATAGATCGCAGAAGTTAGCATGAGGGAAAACAGTTGGTCAAAGGTCGACCTAGGTCGCGTATCATTCCCATCACACCCCAAGTCAAAGTACCACCTAGCCGCGACTCGAACTTGAACATAACAATGACATCACCTAATCAGAACGTGGTCCAGAGAGCCGAAGCGGCTCAGAAGCGAACCAAAGCTATAAAACGTAAAGCAGGGGACAAGATTATCACTTCGAAGAAAGTACGTCGCGAGGGTAACAGCTCTAATCGATCCTTCATCGAGTTTAAAAATACTCCTGTAATCGATGCCAGAGATATCTTCAACAAGTAACCATGTCTGTTCTGACGGAGAAAGAGTTTACCGAAGCCCTGCCAAATAGCTTAGATTTATTCGACTTGCCTCCCTATCAAGCCAGCATCCTGCAACACTATTACAAAAACATTAGGCCGCTGTCTGTCATCACCGATTCCAGTCCAGTGGAATTTCACATTCCGCACGGTAGGGAAATACTACATCGTCTTGAGCAAGACTCGACTTCACGTCAAACTGAAAGTCACTCATACCGACAAAACACCCTTAGCCAATAAAGAAAAAGTAGGACCCGTCAACCTCACTTTACAAAGCTGATGGAGTCAGGTGAGCGTGTTCCTTCAGGGTCAACAGGTCAGCTCCAGCAATGGTGGTTATCCATACGAAGCTCTCATGGAAACTCTCCTCGACTATGGAACAGATGCTAAGACCAGCCAACTGACCGGTCAACTGTATTACAAAGATTCGGGTATCACCGTGGACGAGTTTAATTCCGGGGACCCCTATGCCGGTGGGAATGATGGCCTCATCAATCGTGGAGGCTTGATCGCCGAAAGCAAGTCGCTCACCCTAACAGGACCTATCATGGAAGATGTGTTCGGTTTCCAACGTCAACTGGTGAATGGTGTGGACGTGGGACTCAAATTGTTTCCTTCCAGCACGTCCTTTGTTTTGATGTCCGATGAGATTGATAAAAATTACACTGTCGAACTGCAGGACCTGTACCTGAAAGTATGCAAACTCAGAATCAACAACGTTCTCATCGTGGCTCACAACAAGCAGTTCGAAAAAGGTAATGCCATGTACCAGTACGAACGATCCGTTGTCAAAATGGCCTCGGTCGCCTGGGACGCCATGTTTCAAAACGAAGTTCCCAGTCCACTCATTGTTGCCATGGTGAGGTCCGATGGGGTGAATACACGGTCCGTACACGGTCAATCCCTTCTGTTTCCAAGGAAACGTCGTTAAATGCATGGGACTGTACTTGAATGGTACCAGTGTACCTGGACGACCGTTAGAGTCGGACGACATCGAGGCTTATGCCAACCTGTACGACTGGAATAACGAATGGCGCAAAGACAAAGGTTTTAACTTGGACCGCAGGGAATTTCCCACAGGTCATGCCTTGTACGTGTTTAACCTGCAAGACATCCAAGGTGACAGAGGGGAATATCTGAATCTGGTCAAGTCGGGTAATCTGAGATTAGAAGTCCAGTTTGCTCAAGCCCTCGCCAGTACCTTCAACGTCATCGCCCTGGCTAAATTTCCAGCTCTCCTCGAAATTGATCAAAGCCGCAACGTGTTTCTGAAGTAGTCAATGTATAAACAACAGTCGTGTTGTATCGATAACACGACAAAGCGTTCAAATTCACGATGATAGTAACTGGGTTTCTGGCCGTAACTATCGAAAAACTCGCCGACTCCACTCCCGTCAAAGTAGAAAGCAACCCAGTGTTGACCCTCGCCATGACAATGTGCCATCCATAGCGATCCCAGCCTCCATACACACATGTTGGGTGTGTGTACGCGAGAGATACCTTAGTTAGCATCACCACACCTTACAAGGGTAGACAGTGGGTGTGTGTGGCTAACAAGGGCATAGCACATGGCGAGGGTCAACACTGGGTTGCTTTCTACTTTGACGGGAGTGGAGTCGGCGCATTTTTCGATAGTTACGGACAGAAACCCAATTACTATCATCGTGAATTTGAACGCTTTGTCCAGAGACATTCTCACAGTTATCGATACAACACGACTGTTTTACATCAATCTAGTTCGAGTGCTTGTGGATACTATTGTTTATATTACGCTATACGGAAATGCAGAAATAGAGCTAGTTTACGCGATATCGTACAGATGATTTGTACAGACAAAACACGCAATGATGAGTATGTGAATCGCTTTATCTGTGACTATTTCAAGTACTGTTTCATGTGTTCTACGATATAACACGATCTTTCTACCTGTAGAGAGTTAGACGAGTGAATAAGCCAGAGAAAATTGTCTATTGTGTTTCAGTTCTCTATTGTATGCACGGATGTATGGATGGTTGTATGTATGTAAGGTTATATGGGTTTATGATTATTTAAGACCAAGGTATCGCAACTACGTTTCAATGTCGAGTGTGACACCGTACGAGTCAAGACATGGCGAGATACGTTCTGAGACATTACCTGTTTTTCAGACTTCTTTCGCTGAATGATTACGAAGAAACCTTGCGCGATATTCGTCGCATGAATGGTACGATTGTAATCTAAAGGTACTAAATCCCCACCATTGTAAAGCGATTGCTCGACCGGTCGAATCTCTGCATTACACGAGTTGAGCAACGTCGTTTCTTATCGCCTCATCCAGCCACAACCATTATTTGAGAATGTTACGTTGACGCGTATCGCTAGTGTATCGACCATTTAAAACTAGACTAACGAATATAAGCATTAAACGAACCCTTTTTCCTGCATGGACCATACTCCCTTGATCCGGTTTATACTCAACTACGAACACAGGTTCAGACAGGTCAGAGACGAAGCTCAAAGAGCAGTTAGACGTCAACAGCAACAACGGCCACACGTACCGAGGGCTGCATAAATAACCCACACCAGTGACAGAATGTATCAGTGTTTAACAAACACTCTATAAACAAATGACCCAGAAATGTTTGCTCTCTTTCGTCCCACCTACCACCTTGTCCGTGATCGGAGGCACGTGTAGAGGGAAAACCTATTGGACGAAACGGTTGTTACAGAATGCCAGTACAGTGTTTGATAAGCCACCCAACCTAATCGTGTATTGTTACGGGGTGTGGCAGGATCTGTACGCCGACATGCAGCAATCTATTGACAACATTCAGTTTCACGAATCTTTGCCTAACGAAAACGATTTATGTTTGTGGTCCGATCAGTCTCACAAAAGTATGATCCTCGTGTTAGACGATCTCATGATGGACATATGTACCAGCAAACTCATGTTAAACGTGTACACCACCTTGTCGCATCATTACCGTAATCAATCTGCTACAGTCCGTTTACCCTAAAGGTCCTTGTTCACGGACAGTGAGCGTGAATACGCATATGTTCGTCTTGATGAGTAATCCCCGTTCTGCGTACGAATACAAGATTTTAGCCTCGCAAATATTTCCAGGTCAAAGCAAGTATTTTTCGGAATCCTATAAGGATGCTGTGGAAGGGAGGAAATACGGTTACTTAGTTGTGGACGCTTCACCGTACAATGACCCGGAATACAGACGCTTACGCACCGGTATCTTACCCGACGAACTTTGCACCGTCTATTTTCCTAAATAAAAAGCGATCCGCATTGGATAGCTCGGTCAGTGTTACAGCAACCGTGCTATGAGCAACGTCTACTTTTGGGAGATCGTGTGTAACCCACCACCCTCTATCTTATCGATAAGAGCTACTCGGACTGAAGAGATCGTCTTAAAAAAGAGCTCTACGTAGTTTTCATCGAAAAAGTTGAGTATAAACTCACTTCGACAAGCTTGGCGGATGGGGGTGGATCTACCTAATTTATACGGTGGACCTACGTGCTACGTTTACAAAAAGGTTCGCTACACACCATAAGTCGGTGTATTGAAGACAACATGGATTTTTCTCCGCGTACTGAATCGGTCTAAACCCTTACAGCGTAAAACATTACTGTCCAAACCCCAGTTTAAGGCGATCATCACGTTGTTACATAACATCATCACCGGTTACATTGCCGTGACAGATCGCGAGAAAAAGACCCTGTACCGGTACAGAAAGATCATTCAGTTACTAGCCAGCAAACGAGGAGGATACAAAGCTAAAAAGGAGTTGCTGGTTTCCTTTCACTATATATTACCACCTGGTGTTCAAGCACTGGATCGATATTTCTATCAGTTAGACCATGACCAAACCCATGATCCTGTTATCTCGCGAGACGTACCGTCGCCTGATCCATCCTCCTCTGAAGAAGATGGAAGCCAACCCCCATCCAGTCCCGAAACCCCCACCAGTCCCTATCCCGCACCGGGAGCAGAGTCCAGTAGTCAACACTACAACCGCGACAGCAGCCGTGGAGCGTGACGGGTCCATCCGCAATAACCGCCTCGCCGCATGTACCGCAAATGGGAGGAGGGAATGCAACAACTAGGCATCCAACCCTACACTGTCGCGATGTTTTAGATCCACTTTTACGTCACGTCCAGACGAACGAACAAAAGGGAAAATTAGTGTCGCTATGGCAATATCTCAACCAACAAAAGGAACTTGGTCGCATTAACTGGAATGCTAACCTCGAATGGTTGAATGAACATGGATGACCTATGTCGCATTCTAATGTGATTGACTGCATTCGACAGTTTGTGCTACACAGAAATGATTCGAACAGTGATGACTTGCAAACTTTCCTATTACTCCTGAAACAACTGCCTGGATCACAGACCTTTTTCTCACAAGTAGGAAAAGGTCAGCAAAACCGAAAATTACCTACCAAGAACAAACAAAAACTATGTTCGTTCGCAGTAAAGTAAAATGTGGTGTGCCTGGAACAAGGAAATCAAGGCAACTGGAATCCTTTAAGTAACCTATTTCACATTAGCTGGTGAATGTGATGATTATATGATGTAGTTGTAAATTGTGTGATGTTTCGTGTAAATCACCAGTGTCGGAATAAAAAGCTAGTAAAACATTTCATTTGTGTGTTGTTACTAGATGTGCGAGTTGTTTGGATGAGCTTGCATTGAAGCAATGGGACTGTCATGTCAGTGAACAGATATTATTTACAAATTATCTCCCCTGGACCATACCTTCCAGATGTTGTTCAGTACCAACTACATCATCAAATTATCTCCTCTTACGCCATGATGATTGTGAATGATACAAAATAAAGGTGGCAAAGTTTCTAGCTTACAACAATAAATAATAATAATTCTTTTTACAACATCTTGAAGCTTTGGTTCGGTTGACAATTGAAATAAAGACAAAACAATCACAGAACATTCCAAAACGATTTACTAAAAATCACACATATAATCACAGCACCTTTGATTCGAACTGAGTCTTGTATTGCATAAAGTAAAATACCTCAGTTATATAAAAAACAATTTCCAACTCTTGTACACATAACCTTCGCGATGAATGTATTGTACATTTCTGCGGTGACATGACAGAATTAATCCTGAAGGCATTTTTCGACACAATATTCGCATAGATGTTTCCTATGCAAAACATGTTGCAGCAAGGAGAATAACTCCCAGTGCATTGAATTCTCTTAGACAACGCGGCATGTCCGTTCCAACGACTTGCAAAGTCAACGCACGTGGTTTGCCAATTTGCTACGCATGCGTAGGATGAAGAAACTCTGAAACTCAACTTTTTAACGAAATCCACACGTACTTGACACTGTGAGGAGCTACTTAAAAAAATCATATTGGGATGCTAATAAGCCGATTTCATTCATAATAAGCCGTTTCGGATGACAAGTATTGGCGGGAGTTTGATTGATTTGCATGAATTTGTTGGGAAATGATACCTTTCTTTCTTTTTTTTACTTCGAAACGAACGAAACACACACACACACACACACAAACAAGTTGAGACGGGTTTTCAATTTTATTACATAATATTTAAAATGCATGATAATATGAACTCATGATAATATTTATACATTGATCTGTTCCATAATCAAACACGCAGGTCAACTACGCGTAACACTTTTATTGTCTCTGATTTTTACGTTCATCATCGTGGAAAGGTGTCGGATCGTAATTGACAACGGTGTTGACATGATTCGTGAAGCGGTCTTTTGATTTTCTAAATAAATCTTCGTGCGACAGACTTTTCAGGACTTCGTCAAAGTACCACTCGACCTCGGAACTATAACTCTCGGGATAGAGGCACGTGTGTTCGCGTCGCGAAGGATGGCCGATTTCACATCCAGGACATGGACAACTTATTTTCTTTTATCCTCATCTCTATACCGTCGCGTAATGCTGCGATGTAGTATCCATCGAGGATATGTTCGAAATCTTGTCTCTGTTTCTCGGTTTTCATTTCCTTGGGGAGGGGCATCACAAAATTATAACTCGACAGCTGAATAGTATAGGGTCCATCGACGTTAGGCCACTGTGTCGATTTTACTACTTCTAAAGCAAACGATACTGCTGTCAAATTGTTGCTGTAATAACAGTCATCCTCGTAGACGATGCGGCCGCGTCGATCTTTGATGCAGAAATGATACTTCGTTGATGTCTTGTTGTTCATGTTGTCGATGTGTATTCTGGAATATTTGAATAATAAAAATAACAATAATAATCACTTATTCAATCATCCACAAAGTTATGAGATGTGACGAACAAGATCTCCTTTATTTTGATTCACTCTTTTCATGTCGATATGTCATTCTATTAATTCGTTGTTTACTTCTTTTTGTCCCCCGCCGCAACGCGGAACGGGGACTATGTATTTAGCGGCGTCTGTACGTCCGTCCGTACGTACGTCCCGATTCTTGTTAACGCGATATCTCATGAACTGTTGCACCCAATGTCTTCAAATTTGGTGACAGCCTAAAATGGGGAATTATGCAGACACCAGTTGATTTGGGTGACCTTGATCTTATTTTCAAGGTCACCACGACACTTTGACCACTTTTCAAACTCTTGTTAACGCGATATCTCATGAACTGTTGCACCCAATGTCTTCACATTTGGTGACAGCCTACATTGGGGGATTATGCAGACACCAGTTGACTTTGGTGACCTTGACCTTATTTTCAAGGTCACCACGACACTTTGACCACTTTTCAAACTCTTGTTAACGCGACATCTCATGAAATGTTGTACCCAATGTCTTCAAATTTGGTGACATCCTACAATGGGTGATTACGCAGACACCAGTCGATTTGGGTGACCTTGACCTTATTTTCAAGGTCACCACGACACTGACCACTTTTCAAACTGTTGTTAACGTGATATCTCATGCACTGTTGTACCCAGTGTCTTCAAATTTGGTGACAGCCTACATTAGGGGATTACGCAGACACCACTATATTAAGGTGACCTCGACCTTATTTTCAAGGTCACCACGACACTTTGACCACTTTATAAACTCTTCTTAACACGGCATCTCATCGACTGTTGTACCCAATGTCTTCAAATTTGGTGACAGCCTACATTGGGGGATTACGCGTGTCAGTTGATTTTGGTGACCTTGACCTTATATTGAAGGTCACCACGACACTTTTCACACTTTCAACTCTTGTTAACGCGATATCTCATGGGCTTGTACCCAATGTCATCAAATTTGGTGACAGTTTACATTGGGGCATTACACAGACACCAGTTTATTTGGGTGACCTTGACCTTATCTTCAAGGTCACCATGATACTTTGACCTCTTTTTAAGGGCGATATCTCATAAAACATCGCACCCAATGTTTTCAAGTATGTTGACAGCCTACATTGGGTGATTATGCCGACACCAGTCATTTCAGGCATCTTGTATGTGACCCAAAAATAAAAAGTAGTAAATATAGATATTCTTTAGCGGCGGGGGACATTGCCACATCAGTGGCAAACACTTGTTTTTATAAATTTCTTTCTCCTTAAGCCATCGTTTGTATTGATAACGAATATAATCAATTAACCTGATATATAGACGAGGATCCATTGAATACATGTACATGTCTTCATGTAGGCTCTTTGCCTCTTTTCAGTTTTTTCCAGCTTGACTAGTATCCATCCACCCGTCTGTGTGTGTGTGATTCAACATATGGTCATAGCGCACGTGTATTAAACACGATAAACTAATGCCAAGGAGAGATTTGGTTTGTCTTACTCGGGAGCAATATAACCATAGGGTAAGGATGATATCCCATCATCGAGTATGTACCTTTTATTGTCTAAAGGAGACAACGCGACTTTCCTTACCTTCGCTGTGTACAATGTATTGTGAAAAGACCTGATTTGTAGAAACGTAGCCCAAAACTGTTTTCGATTGAACAGACACTCTTTTAACATCTCGTGTCTGAGGTGTTTTTTCACCCAGGTACGCTGTATACCCTTAGCGTTTCTCCTCAGTGAGTTGTACACTCGTACCACCTTCCTTGTTCTCTACTTCTTGCTTTACTACAAAACTGTAACATTTGCTTTTCAATCCCACAAATCCGATGATAATATGATGTGCAGTTTCCGATTTCATAAGGCCGGGCTGTTTATGTCTTTGTTTGCAGTACAAAGGATGAGACTTTGGAAAATTGGACGTGTCGAATAATTCCATGTGATAGCTCATAAACAGATAAGGATCCAGGAGCGTCTTTTCCGGTGGGGCGCTCACAGCAAATAAGAGCGAATCCGTATCGGTCATACACAGTTTCACTCGACTACCGTACTGTCTAACCAAAACGTCATACCTGAGAGAATAGATTCTTTTCTTGGCATGTTCCAGTATACAGAATCCCACAGCAATTGGTTTGTCTAATGAGACCGAAGTACGCTCAATTTCTATCGACGTCAACTCTTCAGAGAAAATATTGAGTCGTTTGAAATTGCACTTGGCAGTGTATTTCGTCAATATGTTAGCATCGTTCACCAACCGAATGTCCTTGTACTTTCTACAGTTTTCAATCTGTTTTCCATAACACGCATTGCTCAAAAGTTTGTAAAAATCTTTGGATGCGCTATCAGTAGCTATTTTACGTTTGTGTGTGTTGACATCGATGTAAGGTTTCATCCATGCCTCCTGAACGAATCTAACTACGGTGTGAATATGTTTCACTCGAATACCTAGTCTCAAATAACACTTCAGCGTTTCGAAATGAACGATGTAGTTGTTTTTGTCATACAGTGTACAAAATAATTTTTCCCGCTCGATTTGGTTTTAGATAGACCTAACTCTTGCAAAGTATCTTCACAGTAAGGTGAAAATTCGCTCAGTGGTATGTTCCTATGCATCGGTGCGGGAGGGAATGAAGAGAAGAAATTGTGTAAATGCGGAGGGATTGTCAAATCACATAACCATAGTCCCCATTGTAAGGGACAGACATCCAGTCAATACTGTCAAACTCGTCACGCTCTATGAACTCAAAGTTCCCCACAGCCACGGGCTCTGTCATACAAGTAGCATACAGACTATTGACATCGTAGTACAACAAATAACCAGTCTCTTTTGTTGGGTCATACTCATCCCCCATGTACACGTTGTTACTTTTGAAATATCGATGGGCGATGAAACTACATCCACTTCTGATACCCCTCTCAAAATACCCGTATAAATATGGGTGAGTTAAGAGTCGTAATTGTACACGGGTGAGCTTACAACACGTACAACTCAACAAAATCGTTCATCGATTTCATGTCAAACGTATGCCAAAGACGTTGAACAAAGTCATAATCCGGTTCCGAAATTCCTTCCTCGCTCAGCGAAGAATAAAACCGATCTTTGGAGGGTAAACATGGCTCACGCAATACCTCAAAACTGCTTAGATATTCATAGCAGAACGGTAATTTTCTTGTCAAGAGATCGACGTGGTGAGGATACTGTTCTCTTAAATGATGAAAATGCTCGATACCTTTGTCTTTCAAGTTTTTAGTTAAGGTGTCAAGGGAAGCGTTCAGAAATTTATAAGAATCCAAAAACACGAGGTTGTCGATAGAGAAACTTAAAAAGTTTTCGGTATTGTGAGCGATACAGTTTAATTCTCTATCCGAAAAGGCTTCTACGGCATCTAACAAAAGATGCGTGTCGTATTTTTCCGCATTGTGTAGCACACACACGACTCTCTTTCGTTGACGATAATTGACATTACAGTCAAAATGCGCTAGTCCTCTAACTCGACCCGTTAAATGGTCATGATCCAGGACCGGTTGTTCTGTTTCAAACCCTTCTCCACATAACCAGCATAGATTATTCATGTTTAGCTCTGCGCGAACATCGTCAGTGATGTGGAGCTCCACTGGGTTTGCATAATTTCGTCTTGAATCCAATCGTAAACCTCCAAAATGCTAGTTATAAAATGTTTACCAGCGTCGGCACCGGTGTACACTTGCAAGGGTTGACAATACTCGGGTACGCGGCTAATCAGTTTGAAATCATAGGCACAGGGTACATGAGTTTGAAGTCGATTAGAATCCTGATCGTCTTGCGGTTCGAGTACGGATTCGAAATCGGCGTAAAAAATGAAATCACATTCTTGTTCAAAGGATTTCTGTCTCAATCCATATTCTAGCAGATTAGCGTCATCAACTCTACTCGGCATTGAAACTCTCTGGGCTTTTTGGTTACAATAGGAAGCGTGCTTTTCAAAAACCGACTCGCTTGTAAAAGACCAAAGACAACGTCGACACACTTTAACCTGTCGATTTGTAGTAGATGATGTTACTAAACTCGCCAAGTTAGTAATTAAACAGAAATGACTCTTTCCTATATCCGTTAGTAGCAAGAGATCGATACATCGTTCGCGAGGAACATTGTCCTGCACTTTACTTATGAGAGCGGAATAAATGTAACCCGGAATAACGTTTCCGTATTTGTCAACCACTGGTTCTTCGTACCCATTCACATTAACAGATACATTGTTTTGTCTCTCAAATTTAGAAAAAAAATTTAATGGCATGGGAAACGAGATAATATCCAAATTAAACTGATCCACATGGGGTAAGTAATGAATTTCACGTTCACGGGGCGACTGCCGGACCTGGGAATAAGTGTGCTATCACCGAATACAGAAAACACCGATCATCTGTGTTCACAATGTTCAGTATGGATTTCTTATGCCGTTTCAATTCCGTGGGAAGTTCGATGAACGAAGAGCCTCGAAAGGGTCTGAACCGAGTTACGGTTAATTTGACGTTGAGAACCTTCTCCAAGTTTAAATTTGAACTGTCTCCCTCGTAGTCATCTATTCGTCGTAATAATGTATTGACATGCTGGTGATATTGGTCGATCAAACTGTCACCTTCCATACCAACTACCATTGGTGAATGAAAATAAGGTTCCGAATACAACACTTGTCCATCGTCTGCTAATTTTGAAAACTGAACGTGTAGACACAGTCCCCATTTAACCGATTTTTTTTCGACGACTTCTCTTCTTACCTCGTCAATAATTCTCTCTTGTATGGATGCTAAATACAATAAAGGGTCACTACCCTCACGAACATCATTAGGTGTGAAATCAAACACCCTAGCCTCACCGTCAAACGCTTGACGTGTGCATCCGGAAGGTATGTTATTTTGACCACTGTTCGTGGCTGGTATCTTCGTTCGCCGACGTCCCTTAGCCCGTCCGCTACCCGAAACTGCACCCCTCACCATCTTATTGTACCTAGCCCGACCTTTCCCTCTACCAACGAATAAACCGTGCTGCTGACGTTTGTGAGAAGCTAGTTTCTTACTGCTGCAGGAGAAACTACAATGTTGACAGAAAAACGACGTCGGGTGACTGCGTCGCACATGCCATGTTAAATAATTTTGAGTGGTGTATTGTTTACCGCACTTTTCGCAACTGAATAGTTGTTGAACCTGACAATCTTATTCATGTTTGCGCAAGGCTAAGAAACTGTTACTTTGGAGTCCACACTTGTGGCATTTTAACGTTTCTCTATGCGATCTTCGTATGTGCTTTTGTAAATTGTCTTTTCTCGTACATACAACGTCACAGTGATTGCACGGGAATCGCTTAGGTTCTTCAAAACAACTTTTTTGATGACGATATAAGGCTAGTTTGGATCCGAATGATTTCTGACATAAAATGCAAGCATAGATCGGACAGCTTGCGTGTGAAGACATATCAATTCTCTCCTTGTACAATGTTTACGTGTTACTCGATACGCTATCCATATAAATATATCTGTAAGAATAAACATATACCCGTTAAACAAACGTAAAGCTATAGTAACATAGTACTTAAATGTTCAAAATTAAATGTAAACTCACTTACCTGTTCCTTCAAAGTTGTTGAAAAAGATTTAACAAGGTAGATCTTCGCGTTTCGTCAACAAAAGTCCGAGGCTGTATGAAACTCTTAACAGACAACCGAATGCATCCTTCCAAATTTCAGCTAACAGCTGTTTTATCAGTTGCGTACACCACAAAGCGAACTCAAAGTGTAAACCTTTTTGATTGGATAACTAAATGAATAATTTGAGATCTCCGGGTATAGTCACCGACGAATCACTGAATATGGTATTCATTCTTAGGTAACTCCTACTTTTTGTGATTGACACGTGATATTAGAAAAGAGATACAGTTGAACATCATTTACTGGAATCTCGTATAGGAGGAAAACTCCTTCCAGACAAATTTTAGATGAAACGAAACTTTCCTTCTGTAAGTGCATTTGCCTACCCCCAGGAGCAGGTTAGAGAAACGTTCAAAACATCCCCATTGAAATAAAATGTTCCGCTTCTCCAGAGGGAAAGATATATGCATGTGTATGTGACTCTTCAGTACTGTTTAGCACACGTCTAAGTGTATTCATTGTTAATATTGATAATTTCAACTTGTCATATTTCTATAGACAGGTATTGGGTATACTTATTGATATACATATATCAATATATACACAGATAATATGTTTGCTTGTTTGTAACCGGACGCCTCGCTATCCAGACGATTTCCGAGTGTAACAAAATGTTCGGATAAACGGAGTTCAAGTGTACAGTGTCACGAAATCCATTATGTTTAATACGATGCAAAATTAAGCAATCAACATGACTAGCAAATTTAAATACTTTCGAACATATAGTCAAGGTATAACTGTCGGTGAGGAAAATGTGCGACGCTGACGCTAAGTTCTTCAATAGCGTCAAGAGTAAGTGAGTTTAGTTTTACGCCGCACTCAGCAATATTCCAGCTATATGGCGGCGGTCTGTAAATAATCGAGTCTGGACCAGACAATCCAGTGATCAACAGCATGAGCATCGATCTGCGCAATTGGGAACCGATGACATTTGTCAACCAAGTCAGCGAAACTGACCACCCGATCCCGTTAGTTGCCTCTTACAACAAGATAGTCGCCTTTTTATGGCAAGCACGTGGGTTGCTGAAGACCTATTCTACCCCGGATCTTCACGGTCCCAATAGCGTCAAGAAAACTAGAGAGGTGCTTAGCCGAACTTTTCCTCCATCTTGAAAGGAAAGAAAAATGTATGCAAATGTATGCTCTGGAAATACTTGAAACTTTCATCAAGTAGTAACTTCAACGTCGTCCTCGGTGCTTGTAAAATTAATAAACGGATATACTTTGTAGCCATGAAAATGTATGAAATATTCAAACTTTAAACCACCTGCAACTGAACAAAAAATTAAACTGAAAAGGAAATGGTAATGACATTGCGCGTGGGAACGTGAAGATTTCTGCTAGAACTTCCAAAAAACCATCAACGATTGGATGCTTGTGAGTATCCAATGAAATCGGTTACCTGTATATATAGACTTAATTTCATTCTTTCATATGCACAAGGTATTATACTCGAAACTGTCAATCACTACTCGGGGAGACAGATAAAAAGGGATAACCATCTGCGTTGTCTTCACTTTTTGCTGACATCGACAACCAGACTCCGAGCCAACCTTCCAACCCATCACTAAGCCAGCCAGCCAGCCAGCCAACCAGCCAAAAACCAAGTCAGCTAACCAGTCGGTCTACCTACCTTCCTACACCAACATCTACTTGACTATGGCGATGAATAGAGCTACAAAGAAGATTACGTATTGGTATAACAACACAGTGCATGTGAACCTAGATCCATGTAGCTCAAAACCGTACATACACATCAACAAACGTAATTTAAGGGGGAGAAGACAATAAGCCTTTCCCCCCGAGACGTTCAAGGCCCTCGCGCAGAAGCAAGATGAGATTCTGGATGCAGTGGAATTGCTAAACTGCTGCGATCCTGAGGTGGATCGAATCACCAGATTTCATCCGTATGAAAGACCCGGTAAGTCCCGAAATTATATACAAGTTTTCATATCTCTCTCTCTCTCTCTATATATATATATATATGTACATTTGTATTATGAGTCACAAGTTCAATTAATTTAAGATTGAATGTCAGTTTGTGTGTTTGCACTGAAAAATGAACGATGTCAAAGCGGTGTTCAAACTCGTGTGAACGAGCGAGTTTACGAGCGAGTTCACGCGAGAGTTTGAACACCGCTTTGACATCGTTCATTTTTCAGTGCAAACTTCAAACTGACATTCAATTCTTATAATTTCGCACTTTGAAGTTTACACATACGTTTTCCACCCACTTGTAGATGATCATTGTTTAGTGTTAAGACCTGTAAAATGTTGTAATGCCATTCGGTTCAAGAACGTACGTATTGCAGCGATGTTTGTATACACAGCGATTTTTTTACACATGTATCCCAACCCTTGAAGAAATAGTTCTCAAAGTATTCGATCTTTAAAATATAACAACAAATTCGTTATGAGGTTTGAAACTGCTTTAATAAGTATAATCAATAACAGTATCAAACAGAAACAAATATCAGAAGCAATAACAATACCATTTTAACAAACTGGCATTGTACCTTTTCACTTGTAAATACCTTGTTTGACCGCGTAATAATACACTGACCGACTTCGAAGTTGTGCGGCGTGGCGAATAGGAAACAGATCTTGTTGTATTCTATTTATTTGTGATTGTTTATTGTGAAATTTATTGAGCAGTTGTTAAACAGACTTCGGGGCAGAAAACCGCCGGATGAACCAGCAAACTGCGAGACATTAAACTCCTGTGAAAAAGGGACAATGATCGGCAATCCGTTTGGTAGTGACATTGACAAACTTGGGGTGACTTGAAACAGGTTCGTTTTATTGGGGGTCCTTGAAACCGAAGCGAAAAACGTTCACACACGTATGAACGGTGTTTACACAAGTATGAACGATTAGAGGGGTTCAAGAGTAATGAACCTTGAAATTTAGATCACATGACCGCTCTCTCAACCAACCAACGTTTGGGAATCTGTGTAAACTTGAAAGCACGAAATTATTAGATGGTAAACTATTGTTCTCACTTATGGTATTAATATCCATATGTCTTTTAACACGTTGTTAATTTGCTTTATTCTTCAACAGAACCGATGTATACATATTCAATTAAAATTAAAAATGTACTTCTTCATTCCATTTTAGATTCGATGATAAAACCTAATTCACCGCTACCGGGACCATCAACAGCAGCAACAACGGCAGCACCGGAACGGAATCTACACAGAGCGAATGCGTCGCTGATGTGTCGGGTACACATGTACACGAACGTAGCTACCAACCGCGGACGGGTCACAGCGCTACCATACCTCAAGCTAACCAGAAGTCACAACAGTGGAGCCGCCATGGCTACTCGTCTCCTTCCAATCAGTGGAATGAATACATCCACTCCCAATCTCTACCATACCAAAACACCACACATCATCATCATCAACAGCAGCAGCAGCAGCAGCAGCAGCAGCAATGGATTGGATATACTAGTACGTCCTGCCAACCTCTGCCAGACCGAAACATTCGCCCATGGAACAGATATACACCCAACAACGTATACACGGATAGCAACAACAACAACTACAGCACCTGAGGATGCTAGTACGCTTGGCTGACGTACTAAGTTTCTGATGTGTGATTTGTATCTAAAATCATGGGACAGTTCCGTTTGGTGAACCTTCGGAATCTAAAGCAATCTGTTAAAGTGACTCTCTCTCTCTCTCTCTCTGACGTGAGGTTATTTGAAATAAAGAAAAATTAACAAATGTTAATGTGTTTGTTTTTTATTGACGTTTTCTATCATCGGAATGGAGATATGTGCCTTACATATAAGCTTCGAGAAAGTAGTTAGCGTTTACTACTCTCTGTAACAATTCGAACTCAGCAGTTTGTTAATGACGAACATCTCATGCAATGTAAAACACACACACACCCAACGCAACGAGACTGTTTCAACAACCTTCCTCGGACGTGTAAACCGGAAGTGGTTCGCTAGCAGACGACAGTCTTAAAGCAGACGGACTTTTCCTATCCAACCAAACGAACACTATCGTCGCTCCATTCACACCGCTCAATTCAATACCTTCCTTTGTTACCACATCTTTAGGGAGTCTTCCTCGGTCCACTGCACATTCAAGTACCTCACTCCATTGTACACTCGATCACGCTTCATCGATTTCTATTGAAACTGGGAAGTAACTGATACTGTTGTCACTATATCCTACATTTTCCTCTACTAGAGAGTTACAGTTGTGTGTGTCTCACAAGCCATTGTAGAAATATAAATCAATCATGAGAAGGTTGTTGAGTAAATTTAATTATTTTCCTGAGAAAATTTAAAGCGTTGTCTTGGTTATAAAATCGTGGACGGATTCAACTATTTTTTGGTTTACACACAATTAAGTAAGTAAGTAGTGTTTATGTCATTGGAATTTCCACAAAGCTGTTTCTGTTTTGAAGTTTTTTTATTTAGTGGATGGATTCGTACTGACGCTGTAATTCTTTAAAGATACATTTTAGTAAAAAATATACTACAAAATACAAAATCTAGATATCCGTAACTGATCAAGACATCGCAACATAGCTCAAGGATGTTCATATTTGAGGTATATACTCTATATGTGCAAATGTGCAAAGTTCTAGACATCATACATTCAAAGTTATGGATTGCGGAAATCCCTCCCCGCCAATAACAAGGTAGTCGGATTCCAGAGCTGCTCCAGAAATTTGGTAGTCATTGGACTTGTACTTTCGGAGATTTTTTGCTTTGGAAATTGCTTTTTTAAAATTAAGTTTGAATTATCTGCCCTTTGTTATTGGACCTAGAGCCTTAACTTCAGCACTGTCAGCACCTTGGTGATTTTTTTCCAGTGATTCTGTCCAGCGGTGCTTTTTGTACGAGTGGTACAAAATACGGCGGAATAATAAACAATAATAAAAACATTAACGATTGCCATGCCACAAGGTAGTAGACCTAATTATTAAATGAGATGACATTACATTACATTCTAAATCAAATATTACATCATTAATCAACATGAATATATTATTTACAAATATACATTAATCAACATGAATTATTTACAAATATACAAACATACAAATATACATTTCTGGTGACAACTGAAGTCATTCTGATTGAGCCATTTACGCCAACTTAATCAAATGCCTAGCAGCTGAGAGGAACTCCGTGGGCGTCGTGATTCCAGTTGTAGAGGGTGTCGACTTCTTGTAGGAGAAGGCGAAGCAGATGATCTTGTCATTGCCTCCGTCATTTATGCAAAGGAAGGGCAGTCCATCAGAAGTTACCTTGAAACAGTCTGGTAGATTCACCTGCTGAGCGTCTGGGAAAGTGGCGGCATCGTCTTCTCTGCTTGTAGAGTCCACTCTTCACTGAATAGAAGGACTTGACTGTCGCTGCTTCATCTCGGTCCAGTCTTGAAATCTCCTCGTCGTAGATGGTCGGTACTGGCGTTGTCTCAGTCTGTACCCATCACTGTGATGTGAAGTACTAGACTTTCTTTGGGTTTGCCATGGTTAGCAAAGAAGACTTTGGTTACAAGCATCTTAAAGCAATAAATTTCTTTCTCAATGAGAAAAATCTATCTCAATAAATTAAACATTTCCTTCTCACTTTGGGCACCCATGAAGGGCCACCTCGCGTGGTGGGTGCTGGGTAACGCTAAGCGCCCTTCAACCCCCCGTTGTGGACCCGGGGGGATATTTGGTCCACCAACCCGTTTACCGTGGGTTGCGCCCCTGTGTCGGTGGAGGACGGGAGGCTGGTGGTTGAGGGCACTGGTTCCAGGAACAGTGTTCCTTTGCCCAACACACCACTTCGCCTCTTACTCCCGAGAAGTTTTCACCAGAACAATCCACTCAAACAACAGTTATAACTTCATCCCAAATTCAATCTGAGTCTCAGGGTAATCGTGAAAGATCTGTACCACAGGATCAATCAACATCTCAATCAACTGCAAAAGTCCAACAAGTCGTTAAAAACAAAACGAAACCAAGGCCAGATTCAAATAAAAAACTTCAAAGTGGCAGAGTCTCAAAGGGATCAGACAACCAAGTTCAACTCTATAATAAATATGGTTCACTTGAGGACATGGAAGTGTCCGACCACTCCCATGCAAGGGCACATAGCTTGTCGCCCACTAAAAAAAGTGAGGGGTAGAATCCCAATCCTTCCACCTAAAAGATAGTCCATTCCAAAAATATAGTACAGTGGAACTGTAGAGGATTAAGGACCAATTTTAATGAGTT
This sequence comes from Haliotis rubra, assembly GCF_003918875.1. Lineage (NCBI taxonomy): Eukaryota > Metazoa > Mollusca > Gastropoda > Lepetellida > Haliotidae > Haliotis > Haliotis rubra. Next base: position 1,441,392 of record NW_025767657.1, on the reverse strand, counting down.
ACAGCTATTAGTCCAAGATTTGGCACCATCAGCTTTCTGTCTGCAGGAAACCTATCTGAAGCAGACAGATACTTTTAATTTACGTCAGTTTGTTGCTTATAGTTATTTTTCACCTCCGGGTGACAGGGACACTGGGGGGTCTTCAATCCTTGTAAAGCAGGACGTTATCCATAGTCCTGTAACACTCACAACTAGTCTCCAAGCTGTTGCTCACGTTACCTTTACACTGTGCTCTTTATATATTCCGCCTTCTTCAACACTCCAGCAGTCTGAACTTCAAGCTCTCTATGACCAACTTCCTAAACCTTGTATTATAATGGGTGATCTCAATGGCCATAACCCGATCTGGGGTGGTACAACACTAACACTAAAGGTAAAATACTGGAAGATTTTATATCCAATAATGACTTGTGTATCTATAATGACGATTCAAGCACTTATCTGCATCCTGCAACTGGCACGTACTCTTCTCTAGATTTGTCTCTTGCAGACTCTAACCTCCTCAATGAATTTGACTGGTCAGTCCACAATGACCTCTGTGGAAGTGACCACTTTCCAACTATCCTCTCAGAAATCTGTCCATCTGATTCTACATCTTATACAAGATGGAACTTTTCCAAGGCGGACTGGCTCTTATTTCAAACTTTGTGCACATCTAAACTAAAAACTGAATATTTCAGTGATATAACTGATCCTATTGAGGTTTATTCTGACGTTTTACATGAAATAGCTGATGAGTGTATACCAAAGTCCTCTACAACTCCACATGTACGGAAACCATGGTTTAATACAGATTGTAGGCAAGCCAGAAAAGCGAGGAAAAAGGCAGAGAACTATTTCCGCCATCACCCAACTGTCCATAACTTAACTTAAATAAATTTAAACTACTCAATGCGAAGGCACGCTGTACCTTCAAACAAAACAAACGGCAATCTTGGAGGAACTATGTCTCCAAAATCAATTCACGAACGCCAATATCCAGAGTATGGAACATGGTTCAAAGAATTAAAGGTAAAGGTTCAAAATCTGCTGTTCACCATCTTAAAGATGGCGATAATTTAATAACTGACAAATCTGAAATTGCAGATAAAATTGGCAAAACTCTTGCCAAAAATTCTTCATCGGCAAATTATGTCCCTGAGTTTCAGAGATATCAGAAACAACAGGAAAAGACAAAAGTTAATTTTGAATCAAATAATGGTGAAGACTATAATGAACTGTTTTCATTACATGAGCTATATACAGCTCTTGAGCAAGCTCAGGACACTGCAGCGGGTGATGACAATATTCATAATCAGCTACTGAAACACTTACCTGAACCATGTCTGGTCACACTTTTAGATATATTTGACAAAAAAAACGTCTGGACATTTTCCTCCCTCGTGGCGTAATGCCATTGTAGTCCCCATACCAAAACCTGGCAAGGATCATACTGATCCGTCCAATTACAGACCAATATCTGTAACTAGCTGTGTCTGTAAAACCATGGAACGTATGGTGAATAATAGATTAACTTGGTATCTTGAAACCAATAACCTGATAACAAATATTCAATGTGGTTTCAGGAAAAATCGTAGTACCATTGATCATCTGGTACGTTTAGAATCCTTTGTCAAGAATGCTATAATTAATGAGCAACATGCTGTATCAATTTTCTTTGATCTTGAGAAAGCTTATGATACGACCTGGAAGCATGGCATTTTGAAGGATTTACATGATTTCGGTTTGAGAGGCCGTTTGCCTCTCTTTATATCACAGATTTTAAAAAACAGACAATTTCAAGTCCGAGTGGGTTCAACCCTGTCTGATCATTATAATCAGGATCAGGGTGTCCCTCAAGGCAGTATTTTGTCTGTCACATTGTTTAGTATCAAGATAAACAGTTTATCAAAGGTTTTAAACGATTCAATTGATGGATCACTTTTTGTGGATGATTTTAATATTTCTTGTGGTGGTAAAAATATGCATACTATTGAACGGCAATTGCAGTTGTGTTCAAAAATAAAATACATAAATGGTGTCTTGAAAACGGCTTTAAATTTTCCAAGTCCAAAACTAATTGTCTTCACTTTTGTAGAAAATATAAACCACATAAAGATCCAGAACTATCTTTAAATGGCACTCAAATCAAAGTTGTTAAGGAGGCCAAATTCTTGGGTCTAATTTTCGACTCCCATTTAACCTTTTTGCCGCATATTAAATCCCTAAAAACTAAATGCCTGAAGGCACTTGATTTGTTGAAAGTCGTGTCTAATTCAAGGTGGGGAGGGGATCAAGCTACCCTTCTCCACCTATATCGATCATTGGTTCGCTCGAAACTTGATTATGGCTCCATCGTATATGGTGGAGCCTGCAAAAGCAACCTAAAACTTCTTGATTCTGTCCACCACCAAGGCCTAAGACTTTGTCTTGGGTCCTTTAGAACCTCTCCTATTGATAGTCTCTATGTTGAAGCAGATGAGCCTTCTCTTACACAACGTCGGATAAAATTATCCTTACAATACGTTACTAAACTATATTCTGGCGAGTCTAACCCTGCATTTAACTGTGTCTTTAATCCCCTCTATGAGGATTTATACAACAAAAAACCTTCTCTTGTTCCGCCTCTTGGGCACAGAATTAAGCCTTTCATTTCTGCTGCCGGCATTGAGCTGGAAAATATAGCTCCTTCCCGTCTTCTTTCCTCTCCTCCTTGGCAATTGGTGAGGCCTGAAGTTGTCCTCACTCTGACAAAGTTTAAGAAATCTCAAACTAATGAATTACAATATAAACAAGAATATAATTAATTAAAAAATAAATATAATACATACAAATCCTTATTTACAGATGGGTCCAAGGATGGTGGCATGTGCCACTGTCATTGGATCCAGAACAATCTCCTCTCGTTTACCAGATAGCAGCTCTATTTTTACAGCTGAAGCAAACGCCATATTAACAGCCTTAAAATATATTAAAAAACACCCTAAATATCAACAATATATAATCTTTTCTGACTCTCTTTCTTGCCTTCAGGCTATTAAAAATATTTCTTGTAAACATCCACTTTTATTAGAAATTATTGAATTATGTAATGAGCTTGCTACTGGCCAATGCGACATGTCTTTTGTTGGTTACCCAGCCATGTTGGCATTTCTGGGAATACAATGGCCGATCTTGCTGCTAAGGCAGCACTTAACAATCTGTGACACCACTTCTAATTCCATACTCTCATTACAAAGCTAGCATTAGAACTTTCATCCGTGATCTGATGCAGAAGAAGTTGGACACCCAAGTAGGTATTAATAAATTACATGAAATAAAACCCTATATCGGTTACACTTACTTGGGTTGTCAGTCCCGGTTTGAAGAGGTCATCATGCGACGATGTCGTATTGGCCACACTAGATACACTCATGCATACCTATTGAAAGGTGAGGATCCTCCGTTTTGTATCCCTTGTGATGAGAGAACCACGGTCAAGCATGTCTTGCTTGACTGTGTTGAATTCTCCATCATAAGGGATAAATACTTCAATGTGAAAACAGTTAAGGATCTTTTTAACACTGTTAATTTTCATTTAATTATTGGCTTTTTAAAAGAAATTGATTTAATGAATGAATTGTGAATAATATGTTCTGTACATATATGTATTTTAATTATTGGTAGATTTGCTCAGTAACTTAGATTGTTAGTGGCAGTGCCCTCGAAGGGGGTTGAAGTAGCGTAAAATTATTGTCCTCCTGAGAGGGTACGTAAGTCCCAAAACATTTCAAGTACATTTAAGTATACCAGGTATTTTTGTTATCGTACTATTTTAACTTTTTACTATATGGCTAATTTTCCAATGGCTGAAAGGTATGGTGTAAATCCAGCTAGGGTCCATGCAGATAGCAAAGGTAATGTAAGTCTCCATGGTTCTTAGTATGGTGATCTACCTTCAGTTGTTGGCGATCTATAGCCCATTTTTACATTGTATTGTCTTCTTTAATTGGAATATTTTAGCTTTGTTCGCTAGTTTTATATTCATATCTGTGATCATCTAGTATTTTTACTGTCCTTCGTCGGCAGGTGTTTTATAATATACATATATTTCATTTCAATATCAAATGTTCTCGTCACGATATGGCTGAAATATTGCCGATGTGACGTTAAATATTAACTCACTCCTTCTCACTTTGTTTATCCCTAAATATGTTTTTCTACCCTTCAACCATGTGAGATGAAGCATAGCCTCTGCTAATTGCTCTTTGCCCTCCTTACCGGTACAGTCCACTTGTGTGCAGGTAAGGGTATCACTGCCACAACAAACTTTGTAGCTATTATTCCCTGTAGGCATTAGTAGACCAAACCGAACGGTCACTCGTATTGGCCAAAGAGCCGCTGGATATAGGCGATCGTACTGTGGCTGCAGAGCTTACTTCGATCTTTTCGCGAATTACCAAGCAGGTAAAGTCAAGACATGTTTTGCCGAATGGACTAAGATTACATCAGATCACTCTATTCTTGAAACGATTCAAGGAATGAAAATCATATTTGTCGACAATGCTCCCAGACAGATTTCAGAACCAAAACAAATTCAGTTTTGTGGATCAGAAAGTTTCATAATTGACGATTGAGACAACAAATTTCTTTTACAAGGAATTATAGAACCTGTCACTGATACGGAGGGACAATTTGTGTCAAATATTTTCATTAGGCAAAAGAAAGATAATTCTTACAGGTTGATACTTAATCTTGAAAATCTGAATAAAGAAGTAGAGTATATCCATTTCAAAATGGAAAGTTTATCATCTGCAATAGCACTAATGAGAAAGAATATTGTTTCATGACCAGTACAGATCGGAAAGATGTCTTTATGCTATTAGTGGAACAGAAGAACACAGAAAATACTTGAGATTCAGATGGCAAAACAAGCTTTATCAGTTTACCCGCTTACCAAAACCTACGCGCACTGCATTGATGTGCCTGGAATTTTAACATGACAATGTGTCTGTCTAAACAATCTAGAAGTGAAATTCAATGGTGGTCCAAAAACCTTTATCGCAGCTACACGTACATAGATAAAATCAGGGTAGATGGTGTCATCCAAACAGATGCCAGCAATAAAGGCTGGGGTGCTGGGACCGATGGTTCGAGCCTTATACCTGAATCAGGTTATACAGTCGTTTTGTAATGCAGCAAGCATTTGTGTTTGGGAAGAGATCAGAAACACAGGAAAAAATACGGACTGCCTAAGTGCCTTTCTTGTATAACTGTGGTCACACCCCTCACCCGCCCCTACTTCAACACGTTGTGGATGTTGGATATCGGGTCGGTTGGCATGGTACCGACGGGACTAAGCAGCAGCACTTCTCAAACAAGGGATACTTGGCTTCTGTTTTTACAGCGGGAGCCCAAACCTTCCTGCCTGCTGTCTCCGCGGGAGGAAGTACCAAAGTTTCCACGCTCTACCCGTCTGCTTTTCCACGGCGGAGGGCTGCAAATAGCTAAAATAGATATCCGGTCCCGTCGGCGCCATCCACACCACGCTCTTTGTCATCCACACAACTGTCTTGTTTAGTCTATTTACCTATGCATACCTTGCCAAGGCCATCTTCATCTTTCTCCTATCATATCATCATAACAATTGAAAGATCTGCATATAAATGCATCTGAGTAATATTACTATCAGAAGTTGACTCCTATGATAAGTGATACAATGTATAACCCCTTCTAAAGACTGATATTTTAGAGACAAATTTTATTAATGGTGGAATCATTCAATTTTCAATTCTTTGACAGAAAAGAGAACATGATTCTCGGGCATTGGAATATGTTTTTTAAATTTTGCTATGATGTCACTAGTTAATATTCATTTTCAATTCTGTACCAGAGAGAGACAAACGCTACTTCACACTATTGGAGGAAAGAAAAGCGCAGGTGAAGCAGAACAGTCAGGGGAGAGTTTAACATCTCCGAGTTTGAAACTGAAAATTTCAACTTCCCCTTGAGTACCAGGGCTGACGTAGACAGTAGGAAGGCCTGTTGGCAGACAAAGCCGCGTGAAAGGATTGGTATGTAATGCATGCAATTTCGAAAAATTCATCACTCTATAATATATACTTACCCAGTGGCATCTTAGAATTACACTTTCTTATTAAAGTAAAAAGTATTAAAATACCTCTTTCTAAAATGGCATTGTGTAATGATAGCTTTCGGCCGTGGGAGCCGTGCCAGTTTACACTTCTCAGAGGGAAGTCCGCAGTCTAGACTACCAGTTGTTCCATTTTTGTGGAAGTCGCGGTGGCTTAGCGGGTTTGGCGGCTGACATTTTGGCTGGCGATTGGGTGCTTGACTCTGAGGGTGTGGGTTTGAATCCCGGATGCAACTCAACCCCAATAAACTACTAGAATTTGTACTTCAATAAGGAAGCGTAATCCCAAATATAACATATGTTACATTTCACCACTTTCTAAAATGACATTGTGTAATCGTGTTTAGTCAAACTCGATCACAGTGAGTGGGCAACTCCTATAGTGCCAGTGATCAAAAGTGATTCAAGTGTAAGGATATGTGGGGATTTCAAATCCACGGTGAATCCTGTACTTAACATTAACAAGTAACCACTACACAAAATTGAAGATTTGTTTGCCACAACTGCAGGAGGGCAGACGTTTTCTAAAATAGACCTTGCCCATGCCTATCCACAAATGGAAGTTGACGTTGATTGCCAGAAGTGCCTGACAATCAACACACCGAAGGGTTTGTTCAGATACACAAGACTAGCATTCGGTATCGCATCAGCAGTCCATGAGAGCAGCTGAAAATATTGATGGAAATGTTGTAAAGAAAGTTGCTCAGTACCTGTTAGCGTAACGAGCTGCTCCGCACTGTGTCACAAGTGAGACACCAGCCAAATGTTGTAAAGAAAGTTGCTCAGTTCCTGTTAGCGTAACGAGCTGCTCCGCACTGTGTCACAAGTGAGACACCAGCCAAATGTTGTAAAGAAAGTTGCTCAGTTCCTGTTAGCGTAACGAGCTGCTCCGCACTGTGTCACAAGTGAGACACCAGCCACAGTATTCTTGGGACGAGACTTGAGAACTAAACTGGATTCGATGAAACCTGACATTCAATCTGATGTGTACCTCACTTCGAACTCGGTGATTAAACTATGCAGAACTACGATGTTTCATGTGTTCATTCAGACGAGTGGAGTCAGTACACAACAAGAACGTACGTGTCTCCTCGGATGAGGACTGATGGCCTCTTCCACCAAATAGGGGACGGTGAGGTAGACTAGTAGATATGGCGTTCGCTCGTCACGCCGAAGATCCCGGTTCGTTTCCGCACATGGGTACAATGTGTGAAGCCCATTTCTGGGTCCCCCGTGATATTGCTGGAATATTGCAAAGAGCGGCGTAAAATTAACTCAATTATCAAATAATTATCTCATCTCCATTTTGTCGTTATTTGGCTGCAGTATTCATCTTATATTTTGTAGGTAATTATAGTAATGTCGGAAATAGAAAAAAACTGCATTTTCTCATTTATCTCTACAGTTTATGTAGTTGATATGTGCAAGTGTGAAATATCTGTTAAACTGAGTTCGGCCTAACTACAGTCTCAGTGGTAGGGACATAGGAAACGTAGAAAAAGGACTTTACTGAGGAGAGATTAGTGCAGAAATGAGCAGTGCGGTTTTTTTCTAAGTCCAAAACGATTTATTTGGAACACACCATGGCTTTGTGCAAATTAGTATGCGACGATATTGTATAACAAAGGACACTTTTTAAATTCCCAATTTGAAATTAGACGTAGCTTCATTATAAACGATAGCGGGCGTAAAAAATAATAACTTTCATGCTGAAACTATTAAGGATGTAGCTACCATGGAGTCTCACTGTCACCATAAAAAGAAACAGATAGGAGGGTTCGTCTCGAAAGAAAAACCTGGACGCGTATCGCAGACAATCGTTGGGGTCGGGCTGGGGGATAGAGATATCAGCTAAGATAAGATAATCCTTTAGGGCAATTATCCTGGGGAAGTACACGGCATGTCATAACAATTTACAAATTACATCCAGTCCTGTTGATCTTCGCGATCGGGTGGTCATGCCACCTATATATTTTGAGACATTTAATACGATGCGTTTCTATGGTTATCAGGTATCATACTCTTTTACATATCTCAACATAAACTTTATGAAAGAAAGACAAGTAAGATGTTAATCAATAGATGAGGCATAGTCAACACACATGAAAATGCACAAACTAGCTTTGAGATGACCCTTGTGCCTGTAGGCAGCACATGCATTTCATGCCAGGTTTGTCGCCGGTCCGTCGTCATACCTGGCTGAGCGACCTAATTGCCTTCTATAGTCTGATCTATTGTTTTCAGCAGCTGTTCGAATTTTTTCTAAGTTTTGCCCGATTTTTCGAGTAAACATGCTTTTCTGAATATCCTATTACGCATCCCACTGAATGCCCAGTTAGGCCGAAGTGGGTTATTTCGACATATGCTATTTGCAGTTGTGTAAATTTTAGGGATACAGAGTAACAGCCTAAAAACAGGTTTTTTTCTATTTCCGACTGTACTTTTTTTTTTTTAGTGAATACAGCACAAATGGAAATAGGACATAATCATGATGTCATCATATTTTGGATGATAGCACATCTTAGTGAGTGAGTTAATGTTAAACGTCACATCGGCAATATCTCAGCCATATCGTGACGAAAACAATTTATACAATAAATAGTGAAAATACTTTGAAGATTAAAACCTGTCAACGATGAACAGTCAAAACACTAGAGAATCACAGCTATGACTATAAAACTAGCGAGCAAAGCTACAACATTCCAATTAAAGAAGGCAATACAGTATAAAGGACGGGCTATAGATCGCCAACAACTGGAGGTAGATCACCATACTAGGAACCATGGATAGCACATCTTAAAACATGTGGATAATTATATTGACTGATGCATCACATCATTAGGCTGGACCGATTTCTGATGTCTTGCAATTTCTAGGGAAAATATCTATGTTTAAACTGCATTTGTAGGATTGTAAAACATTTTGTACGTGTAATGAGACGTTTGAAAGATTAATAAGCACCCTGAGTCTGAGTTTGAGTCTTTACTCCATTTCTTGGTCGTGCGATATACTATGGTAGGTCATCATGCCAAAGACATGCAAGGCGATTGTAATGAACGAGAAGCATAAGTCATCAGTGTAATCAATGTTGCGTCACTTACTTAGGTGGTTAAAACATTGATCATATAGCAGATTGTATGGAGGTCAATTTAACCTATTTGTCTTGCAAAGTGTTTGTCAAGTAGTTTTGTAGCCAAAACAATACACATATCAGTAACTAATTTAATTTTTGCCTTATATGGATTCAAAGTTTCTACATTAACCGAGAGTTATATGTCCACAATAAACACAACATGGCTTATGTCCCTTAGAAATGACGTCATTGGTACCAGACTGATAAACGAATTACGTTGTTAGACCCTGTTAGACCCATTTCACGTGGTGCAGGTATAGGTGTGGTTTTGGGGTCTCGATGCGCAGGCTACTGTTTTAATCTAGCTGTTGCCTGGCCGTCAGCTGGCTATGTGGTCAGTTCCACACTGTGATGACGTTGCAGTTTCTCATTCATTCATGATATATGTCAGGGGGTGTTAACTAAGTTCTGTGTGTACAGATCTGAAGTTATTTTCATTTTGAGTAAATGTTAACATTGAGAGCAAGAGAGAGCATCAACATAGTCAATGCATCTGTCAATACTAGGGCTGCGCAATATAACCGGTTTACCGGTATTTACCGGTTCAGACATGAAAACGATACGTATTGCGATACGCTGATCGAAAACCGGTATTTTGACTTGCAATTGGAAAACTTCGTAACACTCGGGTATTTCCTTTTTTCATTTGTGCCAAATATTATTCACATTTTATTTTATCATGATTAAAAGTTGTTATTAAAGCTTAATCAAGCATGGTAATTTGGTTGTGTTTTTGCTCTATAAATCAAGCACTAACTCGATTATATGTATTTTTTTGTTTAAAAATACTTCATGCAATATATTGCAATACATATCGTAATACATGCTTTAGCATCGCAATATATCGCAATATGAACATTCTCTGCAATACCCACCCCTAGTCAATACGGCATCCTTAAAGCGTCTCTAATGTAACAGCGTATGACAGTTTCTTCATAACAGCTAGAGATTAGAATTCCCAGCTAACACAAAACGCGAAATGTTTTCTTAACTGGGTTGGTGTCACAGGTGTGTTGTGTGAGGTAAGATTTCTAGTGACATCAGCAGTATTTCAGCGAGAATAGTGACTAAAACAAGTTGCACAATCACGATAGATAAACCGTTCCCATAAAAAATAGTGTCTTTTTAGTGCTATATCCGAAATTTACAATGTTGTACGAATACCCGCGTGTGTAAAATCTGACAAAAATGTGGGAGTAGGTAGAATTCCGTTAGGTGACTATCAGCTTGATCTTTGTGTCGCTCCATGCGTGTGTCACGCGATGTCGCACCTTGGGTAACTGTATTGCACTTGATACCGACACAGCCGTGATACTTACACCTGCCTGGACAACTGTCTTCCTGATACGTCACCCAGGGCTGAGGCTTTGGTTGTGTAACTGTGATAGACGGAAGGACGAATAACAAGAATGGAATCTTTAAAAGTGTGTAAGACATTCTCGGCAAGACTTGCTCAAAACGGGGTTTTAAGGAGGTGAGGTGAAGTGAAATTGGGTTTAACGTCGTGCTTGAGAATATTTAACAGACTTGAATATAATTAGTGCAGCACTTTCCTGCTTCAGAAATACAATTTGACAATAATGAGTTAGCCAGTATTTCAGCCATATTTGAACCGGAAATAATGAAAGAAAATGGTTTTGAATAATCTGCTATTGTTGATTCAAGCTGCTATGAGCAATAAATGCGGCGGTCTATGTAAGGGCACAAAAAAATTTATTTTTATTTTTTCACGTAGCCACCAAATTCTGAACATGGGTCGGTCGGTCGGTCGGGAAAAAAATACAAGCTTAATAAAGACACAATTATCTGAATAATGTTCTTGATTCTTATTTATTGTATTTCTTCCAATTAGAGTGAGTGAGTTAAAATTTATAGTCACATCGGTAATATTTCAGCCATATCGTGACTAAAACAAGTTTCAAATTGACCATAAATACATGTAAATTATAAAAACCTGTCAACGAAGGACAGTAAAACCAACTAGAATATCACAGTAGTTGGAATAAAACTAGCGTATCTCTCAAACATTGGACTTCAAATTAGGACAAGACAGTATAAAAATGGGCTGTAGATTGCCAACAACCGAAGGTAGATCACCATACTAGGGACCTTTGAAATTAGAAGGGTCGATGAGAAACACGGAAAATAACAGATGCTGCCCCAACTAATCGAGCTATAAGTACTGTTATACATTTTAAGGGTGATTGCTCTTGCGTCACCATGTGAAAACAAGAATGGATAATTGTGATATTTATTATAGATTGATTTATGACATTACTAAATGCCGCACTCACCACTATTCAAACTTAATGACGTTGGTCTTTTAGATAATTGAGTCTGGACCACATAATCCAGTGATCAACAGCATGAAAGTCGATCTACGCAACATTCATACAAGGCCATGCATCAGCCTCGTCATAAAAAGGCACATGTGAGACGCCGACCTCTTTCCATTTCATAGCTGATTTTGAGTAAAATGTATTACTAGATTTTCCAATATCAGTATTTCTTTCTTCTTTGAGAGGCATTTTAGAAGTTGCAAAGATGAAGGAAAACGGAGTTCTATAAGTCAACTTCTTTCTTTCAATGAGTGCGACGTTTCGGTGTAGGTTTTACACCCTTGCTTGATGACGGTGTTAGTATCTAAACCGAAACGTCGCACTCATTGCAATAAAAGAAGTTGACTATCCATAGAACTTGGTTATCCTTAATCAGTATGTTTGCCACCGTTGCAGTAATGACATTTTGATTTAAACTTGAAACGTCATCAGGGCTCCAGATAACTTTTGGGGGTGTGAGTGTACTTACACATCATATTGCAAGTGGAGGTGTACTGAGAATTTTGAAGGAGTACTGACATGTTTTTGTGTGAGCGAGTTGGTGATGTGGTTTGTCTGGACGATTCATCGATCACTATTTCCAACCATGTATTTGTATTTGAAGACGCGTGAGAAATAACTGAGCGACCTTGTGATGCGCGAAATGTCAGGTCCGACTGGATATAAATAGGAACAGTGTAGTTTTTAGCCAATCGAAAAATAGTGACGCATATTGTTGCATGGCAACGCAAGTGATTCCTACTGTCGGGGTTTCCTCATGTGTCAAATCGTGTTTCGCAAAAGAAACTTGACAAGTATTTATCCGAAATAGATTTCCATTTGCACGATACGCACGGAAATTAAATGTTAGACGTACAAAGGTATTTATGTGCGTACACAATACGCTTGAAATCTTATATTATGTCGTACTTAATTGATTTTGCGGCGTACATTACGCCTGGATGCCCCTTATCTGTAGCTCTGAATGAGTCATAATATGTTTTATGGAAGATTCTTGTCCAAACTTCTCAGCTGATGCAATATACCAATCATACAAACCAAAGTAGTTTACGTGAAGACATTAAAAAAAATACATGTATCATTTTATCTCAGAACATATGTTACAAAACTTCAACCAGGATAAAGAAGCCGCCCATCATATGTTAACTAAACTAAAGGACAAGTCACCAAAACAAGTTTAATCCATTGTGATCAATGGTTGACGCTTATTTGAAAAAACAGTATTGGTTCCCTTACTCATTGAGGCTTTCGCAGCGATTCGCGGCACCGAGGTTTGTACTTGAAATGTTGCTTTAGTGGCAATTGGTGTTTTTCAAATGTGGCTTTCCCAGGCGGACACCACTTCACTACCCAATTTGTCCCTGAGGACCAATTCTACCCCAGATAATTTTCACAACTGCTAATGAACTCGCAGATTTCAACACCGATGGTTTCACTCGGCACAAAAATAGGAAAAAGTACCCGTCATGCTTTTTCGCCCATAGCACGAAAACAACATACTATAAAGAAAACATTTAAAATCACCTAAGGATAAATCGCAATATTGTTAAAACTCACTGGCATAAATACAAGAAGTAAATAGCCTTAATATACAATGTGACTGCAATTGCAAGACATTCACATTATCATTTTGTTTAGTTGTTGTTTAATGCCGCACTTAAATGGCGGCGGCCTGTAAATAATCGTATCAGACAATCGGACCAGACAATCAAGTAATCACCAGTTACTTGTACATGTTTAGATCTAATTTTGGGCTTTTGGCCCGTGTTGTAGATTGTAAACAGAATTGTTATAGCTCATTTTAATGTGCAAAGGATATTGTTTACAGTCAATGTTCTAAATTGTAAATTGTTACAGATGATATTGTGGTGTTAATATGGGTATATGAAGCCTTGCTTTGGAGTGTAACTTTGTGTAATTATGGATTTGAGTATATGTTTTAAAACCAGCATACAAAGGACAGTATACGTAACAAAACTTCGGGATTAATATACTAGCACTATACAACCCACGTTTCACCAAAAGCCATATAACCAAGCAGGAAGTGTTTTTCTATTCCGCTTACAGATTTAAGAAAACCCTCCACTATGTATGTCAAAGTTGTATATTCTGTGAGAATTTGTGTATATATAATATATGTATACATGTACATGAAAATATCAACAAAATATTACAGCGAAAGTTTAATCAATATAAGCAGTTTTCTGCTGTGTTTGTTGCTTAACGCCGCACCCGTTAATAGCCCAGCTATGTGGCGCTGATCTGTAAATATTCGAGAATAGACCAGACAATCCAGTGATTCAAATCATAAGCATCGTTATAACGCAGTTGGGATACAAGTCATCGAACCGTACCACCCGATCCCGTTAGTCGCCTAGTACGTCAAGCATAGGTTGCGGAAGACTAGTTCTAACCCGGATGTTTTTAACTCATAACTTCGCATGTCATGATGATCAGATCGGCAGCCATGGTTTTAAACATATTGGGCATCACTAATTAACATAAAATAATGTCAGCCGTGTCATATACGAAATATTCCACGTCTCGGGAAAATTTCTGAATTGTATCAATTTCAAACGTATTCCTCGAACAATCCATCTCTTCCTTCTTCAGGGTTTGGAGCAGGATGTGTTGTAATCAGCCATGTATAGGCTGGTTGTGTATATAATAAGTCGGTAGCTGTCATAAAGTTACAGAACCAGCACTGTGGCAGTACTGCGGCGACTTGAAGAACGAAAACTGTTCAAGAACAAAATGATTAACTTTAGGGCGGTGAGTCTGTTTTCGTGTTGTTCTACGCCACACTCGGTGATATTCCAGCTGTATGATTGCGATAGGTGGCTTTAAATTTTAACTCATTCATAAACTGCTTCCTGCATAAACCCTATGTAGATTTACACCATCACTTCAGCTGTTGGCTATTGTGCTATTTATATAATAATACAACATATTAATCACATTTTTTAAACAATTATATATTTTTTTAAAATAAATAATTATACGAAAACTCACATTATTTAAAAGATCACCCGACTGTTTCCACATTAAATATCTTTTTCCCTTGTGGTGGAAAATTCAACACAGTCAAAGCAGAACAAGCTGTACCGTGATTCTTTCATCATTGGGTATACAAAGGAGGATCCTTATCTTCGTGTGTAGAATGGCCAATACGAAATCGTCACATAGTGATTGGACCGGTTGGGTCATGTGAAACAAGGAAAATATTTTACCGAGTCTAAAATCAGCTGACACGAGTCAGCTTCTCACAATGGATCGATGCTTATGATGTTGATCATGGGTTGTCTGGTTCACACTCGATTATTAACAGAACGCCACAGGAATTTGACCCATCAATGAAACGAGGGCGACTAACGGGATCGGGTTGTCAGACTCGCTGACCTACTTGACACATTGCGTAGATCGATGATCATGCTGTAGATAACTGGATTGTCTGGTCCAGGCTCGATTATTTACAGACCGCCGCCTTATAGCTGGAACATTGCTGAGTGCGGCCTAAAACTAAATTCACTCACTTTTGTCATTTTTTACACTTTTAATGTACATTCTGTTTTTTTTTAAATTCCATACGACTAAATATTAAATGCATCGAGAGTGATGATCTGTCAAGCTGAGCCTAAAATCGCATAAAGCCTTTAAGTCGAAACAGTTCTTTATTCTTATCTTGCTCCGTTAATTACAGGTGCTGCTTTCAGTGCTACTCTTCCACGGAGGACTGTTCACAACCGTCACAACTCAATGCAGTGCTACTACCTGTCTGGAGTCGCCAGGAATTCGGGCTCTTAGAAGCGCAAGTGAGAGAGAAACCAACGTCACTGACCTCTGTCATGGGTCATCTAGAAGGGAATGTACGTGTGCGATTAACGAGGTTCCTGGTCGAATTCCAGAGAGAATTGAGAAATATTCCTGTAACTGTAATAGGTTACTTGGCGATAACGCAGGCCGGTGCAATAGAATCGACCACAAGCAAGTAGTTTTTCAACGTAGGGACGGATGTAATGATCACGGCTATTACACGTATGAGAAAGTGATCCTGGAACTTCAGACTGGATGCGAATGTTTTGATTCCGAAAGAGTACCTCCTTCGTCCCTGCATTCGCAGTTCTGATTTACCCACCACGTTCACAAGACTTTATGCCGGAAGACGTATTTGATAGTTATTAATTGTGACTAGTTTTACATTTAGTTACGTTATATATGCTGGCTCAAATACTGGAACTTTAAATTTTAACTCGCTCATTATTTTATATTTGTATTTCATGTTTACAAAGGCTTAAATTTGAATAATGAACTCGGAAAGGCTACACAGATCGATTTATCAAAATGGACACACCCAACGAGAAAAAAACGTACAAAAACAATCAAGAAATCAACAAACATAGACCGGTTTAACTACGAATTGGACCCCATCAAACAATACAATCTGATCTGTACCATTGCTTACACATTGCAGCCTTAGATATTTTATTTGATTCAAAAGCGCCCTGTCAGTTGTTGGCAATCTTCAGCCTGTTTTTATATTGTATTGTCCTTTATCATTAAAATGTTTTAGATTTAATTACTAGTTTTACATTTATAACTGTGATTTTCTAGTTGTTTTACTGTCCTTCGTGGACAGGTGTAAATAATTTACCTTTAATTATTCTTCAACTATAACTTACTTTAGTCACGATATGGCTGAAATATTGCCAAAGTGACTTTAAATTTTAAGTCACTCACTCACTCAAAAGCGCTCTGTTCTGGAGACTCAGTTGAGTCTGCTACGCCATATCCGAGTGAGTTTAGTTTTACGCCGCATTCAGCAATATTCCAGCTACATGGCGGCGGTCTGTAAATAATCGGATCTGGACCTGACAATCATCCACGGATCAACAGCATGAGCATCGATCTGCGTAATTGGGATACGATGAGATGTGTCAACCCAGTCAGCGAGCCTGACCACCCGATCCCGTTAGTCGATCCTACGATCAGCAATATTCCAGCTATGGCGGCGGTCTGTAAATAATCGAGTCTGGACCAGAGACA
Source organism: Haliotis rubra (assembly GCF_003918875.1). NCBI lineage: Eukaryota > Metazoa > Mollusca > Gastropoda > Lepetellida > Haliotidae > Haliotis > Haliotis rubra. Next base: position 1,424,765 of record NW_025767657.1, on the reverse strand, counting down.
ATCCAGTGATCAACAGCACTTGGAGCATCGATCTGCGCAATTTGGGAACCGATGACAGCGTAATCGAAACCAAGTCAATGAAACTGACCACCCCCGATCCCGTTAATAGTCGCCTCTTACGACAAGATAGTAAACTTTTTGCGGCAGAAGCACATGGGTTTGCGCGAAGACCTATTCTACCCCCGGATCTTCCACGGGTCCTACGATGTTGAGTCGAAGTTTGTTGTATAAAATCTGAATTGAAATAACGGTGATTGATTTAAAGAAGCACGCTACGCTCTACCACCATGTATAGTGTAATAAAACACACTTTTTGCCCTGAACTATTATATGGTTAAAGAAAACACGAGGGACGCTTGCTTTCTAAGGATAATTACGATAAAATTTAAGACTGAAGAAACAAACGGCGGTGTCTGTGACCCTAAATTGAGAATCCTCGCACAGGGCCTAACTGGCGCGCTGTCAACAACAATAACATATATTATGTAAGATGGTCCTTATTGATATACTCGCTTTGTTGTACTGGAATAAACTTTAACATGCAACTTGTGTTTTTGAACAAAACTAAACTATTCAAAACACCAAACATGTAGACTGAAATACTGAACCCTTTCCTTGATGAATAGACCCGTAAAGATTCTGGTCAGACCACTTCAGTAAACCATGCTTGTCGTAAGAGGCGAATAACGGGATCGGGTGGTAAGACTCGCTGACTTGGTTGTCGCGTCATCGTTTCCCAATTGCGTAGATCGATGATCATGCTATTGATCACTGCCATGTCTGGTCCAGCCATATAGCTGAGTGCGGCGTTAATTAACAACCAACTAACAGATGGCTAATTCCTTGAATTGAAATTTGAGTTTCATTTCTCCACCTGTAGTTTGCCTCTATCTCTATGCTCTTTCTTTTAGTTAGAAATCATCGATGGACAAACTGCATTATTGCTGGGCAGATGCTGCACATGTATTAAATATTTGTTGTAATTCCATAAACTTCGCAATGTAACTCTTTTAACATCAGAACTGTAGCATTGAATAATTGTTGATAAATAATGATAGTACAATATTAGTAGTAACTAGGTTTCTGTATTTAATATTTAGTATTAATCCTTACTGGCAAAATCCTGTGTTGACATCAATACAATTCATCCACATACTTTTGGATAGCTTTCCAGATTTTTTTATTTATCTGGTGATGTCTTCTTACGACTAGAGTAGAAGGTGGAATTAAATTAATGATTTACTTCTGATCCTACCAAAGTATGTCCGGGAGAAGAGACTGCCAGAATAACCTGTTGTCGCCAAGTCTATGCGTCACCATGACTTCAACCTCACCACCCCGTGCATCCTAAACACCTGGGTAGGGCAGGCTATCATAGACGACAACACACCATTTCCTTTAAGCTCATCGGTGATCCCTGTTACAGTCCATTGACAGGCTTTGAAGACTCTTCTGTTGATGAGATTTCACTCGAAAAGGTTCAGAGCATTCACATGAATGGAATATTGCTAAAATCATACCCACTCGCTCACATCTCGGTGTCTCTTTGGTGATGAAATATATCTGCACATTCGAAGGGTATCTTTTCATCTGCTGGAAGAGGGCTTTACTGTGCGGAATATCAGTTCCGTGTCTGACAAAACTGTCGGCGTTCCTCTTTATTGCCGCCCCGACGCCATCAGCATACCCCCTTGCCATGACCAGCCTCCAGAAAGTCCCAATCTCCTCTTTTGAAACCAAGATCATGGATGATTGTGCTAAAGGCATCGAAGTTCTTCTTACTCCGATATTGTGTTGTTGGCTCATCACTGATGAAGTACACAGAGAGAGACAATGTTGGGACGAGTGTTACTAATATCGACCAAGACAGGTCTGAGGTCTTTCAAAATCATGTCTTTTAATTATTCCCAGAAGCAATTAGATTACACTTTTCCACTATATAAATAATACCATCCTTGTGTATTCGGTCATATAAGGATTGCCGGCCAACGTAACATAATGTGCATGAATAAATCGATAATAAACGATCCTGCCTCGTTTGTTTGTTATATATTATGATATCCAAACCTCTGACGGATTTACCTCGTGTATCAACAGCACCGCAGGTCTCATACTTCGCTATGCAAAGATCGAGAATGCGGAAGTGACGTCATCTGTTTTCGTTCACTTCATTGGTTCTCCGTAAAACATAACTCTAATAACAGTATACGTGCTATGCTGATGTTTTCACTATATAAAGTTGATAACCGTCCAGTCCAAAACGAATCTTTGTAATATTTCCAATAATAATGATTAGAAACTGTAGTCGTAATAATTTCATGTCAAAGTTAATCGTGAACAATTGTTGCTAGTTACATCACATGTCCAAGCAATGTTTCACTCCTCCGGTTCGTGGTGACAAGGGCACCAAAACTCATCAGAAGATCTCACAACACGTACGGGGGTGCACAGCTTGAGGTGGACCCAATGACAGCGTGAAGGGTGAGTACACTGGACCCATGACACAAACACGACGGTACCACATCCCATCACTTGTTCAGGGGTTAATTTGTTACACTGACAACACACCTCGACGTCTGTAATATCAGTGTCGGAATCGGAAGACACTTTCATTTTGTCGACAAACTTCAATTCCCGACGTACTTTGAACAGGTTGTACACTAACTGTAGGTGTTGATTTTCTTTGGGTTTATTATCTTACCTCTTTTATTTTTTTCTTGGTAGGTAGGTGGCTGCATACATACAATATGTTAGGGACTGTCAGGAGTCGCTGACGCGGAGCCTTCAAGAAGTGATGCTCAAGATAATGATGAAAAATCTCTGTTCGACCAACCAGAATCAAACACGGTGCCTGAGGTTCCGGGTGTCGACCCTTCCAAATATTCCTCACGCATTCATTTTCCCTTGAAGACGAAAAACGGGGTACTACGGCCCCGGAAGCACTGCCCCACCCTATAACTGTAGTTGTGTTTGATCTAGGGTTGGTGACGGCGTATGGTGTCGTTTGACTCGATGACACAGCTGACGGAGGGCTGTGATTTTCCACTATTCCTTTGTCGTCAATGTTGTAGATTTGATGTGGCGAATTATACCTGTAATAAAAAGTACATATACATACATTTTTTTATTCCTAATATATCATATTAATGATACGGAAACACACGAGGTTAATACTCTTATTATAATCTTATGAAGAGTCATAACTGAAATTTCTTTAACCTCTTCCAGTCAGTTAGATCTGTTGTGGAATTATGGCCTTAGGCCGTTTTTTTTTAATTAATTGGTTTACGGATTTTTTTCCAAAATAACTAGGGTCGGTGGTCGAAATAAAAATAAAAATAAAATTAAAAGTGTTTGTCTCAACATTTTTATTAAAAAAAATAATCCAAATTTTGATATTGTAAGAGAAGAATAATTATTGTGAATCATAAGAGTGAATGACTGAGTTTTCAAAAATATGTTGACATCACCTGTAGAATGCGGTACCTCACTATTACAATCAACCTGACATCATTTAATAGTCGTTGCTTGGTGACAGTGCAACAATGGTATGGACAGTCTGGACATGCCTCTTTTCCATCTTTGAAGCATCGAATGTAAAGGATTTGTCATGTTTCCAGTGTAATATCTCTTCAAATATCAGCCTTTCTCCCTTATGAGATGAGAGGTAACTGATATTGCACTGGAAACATGAAATATCCTTTATATTTAATAAAATGAAAGTACAAACAAGGGACATATTCACTACTGACTTTAATACTGCCCAGTCGTCTTTGACTTGTTGCTTATTTATTTACAAAATGCAGAAATCAATGACTTTCTTCTTTGGTCCCACTTTTAGGGCATTTGGCACTGCAGGCTGCTTTCCAGTCTGCAGACATGTTTCACATAATGGCCGCATCATCGTCGCCACAGTAGTAACAATTTTGGTAGTCCTCAAATTTCAATCGTTAATAAACCAAAATTAATTTGACAGAGGTGTGGTATCATAACAAACAAACACACAATATGTTTTGGCATAATTTAATTCAGTCATGACAGATGGATATGATCATATTATTCAAATAATACAACTGCAACGTAAATAAGTTATTATTTAATGAAAATGCAAGCTTACACATTTATAAGGTCCTGATAAACAACGAAGGAAGCAAAAAATGCGGCGATTTTTTCCATTTGTAACATGTCATAATTATCCCCTTACGTTTTTCTTTTATATTTTCATGTTTACGTCATCGGAAAACTATTACAAACAGATTTCTCAAATAATATGTATGGTCGTCTATTTCCCGATACCAGTGGCTTTCCGCTCGGTAACGTGATACAACAATGGGAAATACCTCCGTTTTCGAAGCTTCGTATGAAAAACATGTGAGGCCATTCGTTTGATGGTGGGTATCGTTCGAAGCTCTGAACATCAACAATATCACTGTACCCTTGCCAAGAGTATTTTCACAGTTGTAAGAAGCGATTTTATTGGATAAAGATTGGTTTCTAATGACGCTTTTCTGTCATAGTCTGCTACGAGGATCGTGATTGGTCAAAATCACACACGTGACCTAAGGCAGCCAATCATACTACAGCAATGGATACCGTCCTCGTATAGGAAAACTTTTAGATTCAGATGAAAGTTTTGGGTAAAATCATGCTATTCCGAACGTGTTACGCACAAGATCACTACCTATGCGTATATTATGACCTTAATGGACGTATCGTGCTAGGTTATGACCTGTGACAAAAATGCTTCATGCATATATTTTAGCATTAAACATCGTGTCCGAGCGCGAAGTTCGAGGCGACGAAAGCCGAGATGTCACTTGAATTACATTACACGATCGCACAATAAAGATGGAAATAGTAAGTTATAATGTACGTTTGACAACTTTTATGAGTACTGTTATTGAATATATTCTTCAGTTTATTCAATTTGTTTAATTATTATCTCGAAACATCGTTACTTTGTTCTTTGACAACTTTGATGTGGACCCGTTTGCCGAAGCATGTGTCCGAGAATCGTTTTTTCAATAACATTGCGAAAAATATCTTATATTTCTAATTCTGTCGATAATATATGGTCATTTGAAATGTAATAAGTGTTTCCAGACATTGTTATTGATTCGTAGTCGTGCCCGCGATTTTTCTACAAGTGAAATATTTATTTCTGAACCAGTGCAGATAGATGACTGATTTTAATATCGGGTATTTCAGTCGATCTTTTTTTTTAATGTAGGTTTTGATACCCAGGACTCGGCGGTAATAAAAAACTCTTCTCATTGAAATTTTATTTTTATTTGCCATTGCCAAATATTAGGGTCGGCGGATCCGTAAACCAATTAATAAAAAAAAGGGCCTTACTCAGCAAACATACATTTCACCACCTCCATGAACTCCCTGTTAGCTAGCTTAGACCATTTCTAATCACACTGATGTTTTGTTTCATTTGTATTCACTGAAGATTTCGGATTGATGGTCTGCGGTAATGACAATGAATAAACATACTCGTTCATCAGCCCGGTTTATGTTGTAATTCGACATGTTCTACTTCTCCACTGGTACAAGCAGCCATCATGTCATCCATGTTTAACTAGTAGAGTTACCTCCCTTTGTCACAGGGCGTAGCAAATAGGGTGTTCCGGTATTGACACTGTTATTTGGTAAAGTGTTGTTATTAAAGGATAAAAGGTTATTCGTCTTACTCAGGGCTTTTAACAAGACAGTGGTAATATCGACGTTATATGTAAAAAAAATGTGGTCTACACATATTAAAAAAACAGCTTATTGTGTCGAAATGATTAAATTAATACAAATGTTTCATGATATAATTTTTTTATTACTGGTATATATGAAAATGCAGGGATTTCATTATTGCATTTTTATGAAACTTACTTAAATCTTAAGAAATTTATTTTTTAAAAAGCCATTAAGACATGGTTTTGCCCGCTGTGGTAGAATGACCTCCCGAATTAATTCTGGTGAACAATTAATTGCCTTGACTTAGCATATGTTTATGCCGTTTGCCACCGGTGGGGCAGGATACACCTGGTATCATCACTTTCATAGTGATTCATAAACACATGCTGTCATCGTATTGCTTGGTGACAATCACTGGATTGTCTGGTTCAACATTACTGATGAATCAAATATATACTATATATACTTGTGATATGATCACAATTGTACAATGTACTCTGCTTTTACCTGATATTTCTTTATGGATGTGGAAGGGTTTTGTCGCTTCTATTTAAGAAAGTTAAACCCCTTTGACTGTGTGTGTCATCGTAAGAGGCGACTAACGGAAGGAGTTGGTCACGCTCGTTGACTAGATTGGTGCATGTCATTCCATCCCAATTGCGTATGTCTCCTTTACAGACTGCGGTCATGGAGCATGAATATAGCTGAGCATGACAACAATGAATACATGGTAACCGCCGCAATTTAATGTCTCTTTTCTTTGGTCTCCTAACTATAATTGTTCCATGTCGTTTGTGTGAAGGGACGATGAGGTAGCCCTGTGGTGAAAGCGTTCGTCTCGTTCGCCGAAGGGCCGGGTTCATTTCCCCACATGGGTACAGTGTTTTGAAGCCCATTTCTGTGTCCCCTGCTGTGATGTTGCAGGAATATTGCTAAAAGCAATATCCATTGGCGGTTCTTCCTTGTCATGTGACCCGTGAAGATCCGGGGTAGGAATAGGCCTTCAGCAACCCATGTGCTGGCCATAAAAGGCGACTATGCTTGTCCTAAAAGGCGACTAACGGGATCGGGTGGTCAGTTTCGCTGACTTGGTTGATACATGTCATCGGTTCCGAATTGAGCAGATCGATGCTCATGCTGTTGATCACTGGATTGTCTGGTCCAGACTCGATTATTTACGGACCGCCGCCATATAGCTGGGATGTTGCTTGCGGCGTAAAACTAAACTACTCACTCCTCCTTGTCATGTATTGGCATGCGTACATTTATGTATTCATGGGGACATTAAATAAAACACATATGCTTAAAAGTCTTTATTTGATCCTAAGCTTTGGATACCAAAGGATCGACATCCACATTCAAACGCTTGATATGACATTCAGTAACAATAACGACGAATGGTGGTAGTTGTGACACCCGGATGTAGTCTGTTAGCCAATCACACCCACGTGAGAACCACATGGCGCTTCAACATTGTAGGCCCAGTCGCAGTACTGGCGCTTTTCGTTGAAAACCAGAACTGGAAAACAGAAGCATCTTTGTACGAAGCATTATTATCCCCTCCACTTGGTGAAAGTAGCCTAATGGTAAAATAGTTTAGAATGGTGCCGGGGTTCGATTTCGACACCATCTGTGATGCCATTTCTTGTGTGCCTAGTCTATTGAAAGCCGATTTTGACCCTCAACTGAACGTCGTAATCACAAATGGATGACGATAGGTCCGCACACAACGGGGGTGTGGTCGAAGCAAGCCCTTTGATTGGTCAACGCTTGTTATGGAGACATTAACAGCTGATGCTTTCTTTTGAAAAGCCATTGTTGGAAAAACGAATTCGTACATTTCCAAGTCAAGCAGGCGATGACATTACAAAACACAAAAATGATTTATTATACTTGGAAGCATGTGGAATATTTCTGAAAGCGCGTAAAACCTCACTCGCTCACTTTGTTAGTCAGAAGATACGAGTTACGTTCCCTGTTCGTGAATTAGAGTGGTTAATAGGGCTGGATAATTTAAGAGATATTGGAATATTGTGAACATAATGATACAGGTAATTGTATAACAATGTTGCATCCCTCGGGTTCATTGATATCAGGTAGGTGTGTGGGTAGGTGGAAGAACAAATGACATATCAAGATTTTGTCCAAGTTTATGATTAGAACAAATGACATTCCAGGTCCCTTCATCAGGTGAACTGATGACCTGGAATGTTGCGGAGAGAAATTAAAAAGTAAAGTTTAATCCATACAAAATATCACATCATGTATTCTAAATGACAAATGGTTCGCAAGGCAGTCCATGTATTCTGACAAATGGCGAGGCTCCTGAAGGGGTGTGAGTGACACTCACAATAAGTACATGACAGGGTATACATTAGTACTTGAGTACAATCTTATTTCAACAGCATGCTGTACTGATCTTTACACAATACTTTCAATGATTATCGTCTAGGGGTATTATTTCTCCATGAAAGTTACAAGAATTCTACACAATAAAATAAAACAACTTCAACTTGCTTGTATCTTAACCTTAATCATGAACTTATCAAACTTAATTACAAATGCATAAAATGATAATTACACAAGCAATTAATTTTGGTGATTATGACATATTTATCATTACTTGTTTGCATTATAACTACTTATGTAATTATAACTCTTTAAGTCATTGCATCAAAGGCACCGTGGTCAACTTAGTTACTACTGTTATGATTTATAATGAATTTATAAACAGTGACATTGATATTTAAAGATAATAACATTACATGTTATGAAACTACACATTATAATTCATAAAAAAACATCATGATTTAAATGTTTAAGCACATCGACTGAAAAGTTTTATTATTCATTCAATCTAACAAATATTGAGAGTTTATTATATGCGTAAACAAAGCACTTGTCGTTTATGATGTTCAACCCAAAATATATGTACTTTGCCTTTGTAGAACCATAATCAGTGTAAACACTAATGAGCGTTAACAATAACGATTCAACAACCGTGGGCGCAGCCATCTTGATTTTACGATACCTAGCGGACAGGGGGATAACTCGATCCAGATTATCTGCTTTGCACTTGCAAGTATTTGGCTTATTAAAATAACAAATAAATCAATGAAACTTACCATCCTTCGAATTTTTACATATATCAAACCTATTTACAACTGTAATTCCTGGTTTTATCTAATAGCAAATTACTGACAACGTCATAACCGGTGACGGCGTCCGTGAAACCCGCCATTCTATCACTTACTATTTTACACAATAGCTAAGACTTTCCACATGAATACAACATATATGTAAATATGATCCTGGTAAACCTAATTGTAGAAATTATTGTATGTTGTATAAATACCTGGAAGAACAAATGCCACATCACGATTTGTCCGCAAGAATCAGTCATGTATTCTGACAAATGGCGAGGCTCCTGAAGTGGATGTGTAAACCCCGTAGATATCTAACGGTAACTTTACCGATGAGTTATCCCCTTAAGAGTGATTTTATGCACACACACACCATCATTCATAAAGTATCATACCTTTCCTGTTATTCATCAACATCTAAAAATACCAACAAAACAGAACGTATTTGTTGATGCTCACTTCTAACTGGTACACCTTCATCAAGAATCGTTGCGTTATTTCCAATAACGTTATTTTTAGGTTGGTTGATTTGTTGTTTAACGCCACACTCGACAATATTCCAGCTATATGGAGGCGGTCTGTAAATAATCGAGTCTGGACCAGACAATCCAGTGATCAACAGCATGAGCACTGATCTACGCAAATGCGATGCAAATGCGATACGTCAGCGAGCCTGACCATCCGATCCCGTTAGTCGCCTTTTTAAGCATAGCCGTCGTATTGGAACTTCTTGAACAAACTGGGATGACAAAACCATGTGATGTGTTGGTTTATTGGTTTCTGAGGTGATACCTGCGTCTTTCGGCAACAACTAGTTTTGGGGCGGTGGCGTAGACTAGTGGTTAAGGCGTTCGCTCGTCACACCGAAGACCCGGGTTCGATTCCATACATGGGTAAAATGTATGAAGCCCATTTATGATGTACCAGCCGCGATATTGCTGGAATATTGCTAAAAGCGGCGTAAAACCATACTCACTCACTAAAAGAAGTTTGCCTTACCCCCCGGGCAGTAGTTGTGACCAAAGAAGACTCCTCCAAGGCAGGTGTAATACGTTTTACATCCTTCCTTCGTGTCCGCATATTTCTGGTCTCCTTTTGTGTGGCAGTCGATGTCTGTATCACACGGCCATTTGTTTTCTCGGGTCTGCGAAAACAAACAGGGGAAGTTCAGTATTATGCGGGATGGAGAGACTGGAAATTTATCTGCAACTTCCTCCTTTCTCATTTGTTTCTTGCGTACGTCGCACTCAGCAATATTCCAGCTCAATGGAGGCGGTCTGGACTGTCTCGGACAATTCAGCGATAAAAAGCATGAGCATTGATCTACGTAAGGGCAGCATTTTTCTTGTTTGAGTATCTCATCGCCTGACACACCCCAAAAACCAGAGAAAAACCAAGAAACAAAACAAGCAAAAAATAATCCTGAAGTCGATGCCACTAGTCCAAAGAACGCGAGGAATTGTAATAGGAATTATAATAAATGAGAATCAAGAACATTTTTTGGATAATTTTGTCTTTGTTAATTTTTAATAGTTTTTATTCCCCGACCGACTGACCCATGTGTTGAAAATATGGTCGCTACGTAAAACACATAAAACAATGGATGCCCTAATTGGGATACGATGTCCTGTGTCAACCAAGTCAGCGAGTATGTCTTGTATGTCTTTATTGCTTTATGTACAGAACTTTAACTACTCCACATGGATATCTTTGTACTTGAGTATAGGTTTTTAATTCTTCTAAGAATAGTTTTTTCTTGTTCCACATCCAAAACAATGGTACACACTCTTCTTGCCATTGCTTATGGAATATTTCCTTGTGTGCGCCGAGAGTGACACCGAATTGAATTGCAGGTATTAGCTTGTTGACTTGGGACTTACGTGCAGAAGCATCTGAGAAAGAACCGCAAGTCCCAAACCATGCAAAGTAAATCTAAACCTACTACCATTTAATGTCCGTTTAATTTGTGGCTAGATTATCTAACATTGCTATTAGCTGAAGGATGGTGTAAATCCTAGCAGGGTCCATGCAGGAAGCAAATGTTCTGTAAGTCCCCATGCTCCTTAGTATGGTTATCTACCTTCAGTGATTGCAATATTTTGCCTGTTTTTACCTTGTAGAAGTTGTCATCTATAGTTAAACTGTTTTAGATTTAATTACTAGTTTTAAATTCGAATCTGTGATAATCTAGTTATTTTACTGTCCTTCGTTGACAGGTTTTACAGTTTAACATTAATTACTATGTAAAGATTAATTGTTCTTTGTCACGATATGGATGAAATATTGCCGATGTGGCGTTAAATTTTAACTCACTCTCAGTGAGAAATGGATAGAAAGGAAATTGAATAGAAATGGAAAGATAGAAAAAGAGAATTGAGAACAGGATCAAGAGAAAAATGGATGGAGAAGATGTGAAGAGAAATGGATTGACTGAAAGAAATAGAGAATGAATAGAAAGAAGGAAATGGATGGAGAGATACATAAAAAAATGTACTCAAAGCGAGAAAATGGATAGAGAGAAAAAGGATGGACAGATCTGGAGAGAAATGGATATATATGTGGAAACAAATGGATGGATAGAGAGAAAGAAAAAATGCTAGAGGCAGATAGAAATGATTGTATAGACAGAGAGGAATGCTAGAAAAATGGATAGAGCGAGAGAGAATTGGATGCATTGAGAAAGAAACAAATGGATAGGGAAATGGGGAGAGTGAAAAGTTCATAGATATTCGGTCAGAAACAGGGCTGGACAACGTGGTCATGCAGACATAATCTACAACAAAGTTTCCAAGTCAGCTCAGAAATTGGTTTTATTGGATTGTCAAACTTTCGACCGTCAGTAAAAGAAATGAAAAGTTTGAAGAAACCCCGAACTTTTGAATCAGTTCAGGTCGCATCAACAGGAAATAGCCTAAATGTAAACAGGAAATTTATCAGTCAGAATCAGGGCTTGACTCGACAACTGGGAGAATGCGTCGACCCTTTGGACTGACACCTGCTACATGTCATTTGCGAGTTTTTTCGCCGCCAACGGTGATATTGAAGAGACCCCCATATATTGGCCGAGCGGAAAGTGTCTGAATCATGCTTGTGTGTCAATGGCGTACTTTTGGGAAGACATGGCGATTGATGCCGGATGAGGATGCATACTTTCATTTGAAGGACGGGAAAACCGACATTCAGGAGCAACTGATGGGATGACTGGACTGAGTGCGTTTGACTGACTGAGTTTAGTTTTACGCCGCTTTTAGCAATATTCCAGCAATATCACGGCGGGGGACACCAGAAATGGGCTTAACACATTGTGCCCATGTGGGGAATCGAACCCGGGTCTTCGGCGTGACGAGCCAACGCTTTAACCACTAGGCTACCCCACCGCCCCGAGTGCGTTTGAAGTGGTGTTAGACGACAGAATGTTTGACACGTGTTGTTCCTCAGTGAATCTCGAGTACATGTTTATGGATTAAATGTTTTTGTGACCATAAACTTGCATAACCCGGTATCTTGGGATTCCATTGCTTGTCAAGGATTGTATCATATGCTTTCTGGCACTGTGGTTCGTAATTCTTTTGTCAGCCGACATTTGCCTTCATAGCCATGTTTTCATGAGAGGAGCCTAACATATTTTTACCTGCTGGTTTGCTGCCTCGTGAACCATACCCCCCTCACCTTGAGTGGGGGTTTGTGTTTGTGGACAGATAGAATGGATCATCAGAGTGGCAGGCTCATCATCGATTGCCTTCTCTGATAATACACACAGTTGGGATACTGCTGATAAAGTGATCTTATTACACATGCACCCGGTATTAGCGACTTATTAGATAAGCAATTCTGACGCTCTTTGTAGCTCTCTACCAGTTTTTAGGTCAGTCTGGTGCGGCAAATGATAATCAGTTGGAAGTCGGAAACGTATCAGTGCACTAGCACCGTAAAACTGGCATTAGTCTGGACAAGTACCATCACACAGTGACACACGCACGCACACACACACACACACACACACACACACACACACACACACACACACACACACACACCACATTCAGTTTATAAGTAGGAATATCTTGTAACGTCAAACCGTTCCATTTTGTAAGCAATGTGCACCCTGTTCACTCGGCCTAATAAGAGACTTACTTGATACATTTGGCATCCACAGGGCTAAACACCTCGGTAGAGTTGCACCTGATCTGCACTACCTGCTGATGTTCATCAATGATTTTGTAGCTGAAGCACGTGTACTCGAACACATCATGCTTGCCGCACACCAACAACAACGCCGCACCTGCAACAGTCGTCACAGGAAGTGCTTGTTTACACAGCATTCGGCATCATTACACAGTTTTATCACGGCAAATCTGGTGGTTAATAGTATGGGCACCGGTTCTCACTGTCGGCTTATGGTGACACGATCAGTTTTAAAATTGCACAACTTCAATAGTCGGATAGCCACTTGGTCGTTTATGTTATTTTTATGTGCTAAATCTGTATGAAGTGTTAAGTCGTCTGCAATGTCTAGTAGGCTTGTTAAATATCTCAACAATGTCTAAGAGGGTATCCATGTTAAATATCTCCACAGTGTGTAAGAGGGCATCCATGTTAAATCTCTTCGAAGGTATCCATGTTAACTCTCTCTCTGTCGTGTCTAAGAGTGTGGCCATGTTAAATCTCTCTACGGCGTCTTCTACGTTAAATCTGCTCGCCGTAAGAGGTGACTAACGAGATCGGGTGGTCAGGCTCGCTGACTGGGTTGACACATGTCATCGTAGATCGATGCTCATGCTGTTGATCACTGGATTGTCTGGTCCAGACTCGATTATTTACAGACCGCCGCAATATAGCTGGAATATTGCTGAGTGCGGCGTAAAACTAACTCATTCACTTAATTGCGTAGATTGATGTTCGTGCTGTTGATCCTAGGATTGTCTGGTCCAAATCCGATTATTTACAGACCGCCACCATATAGCTGGAATATTGCTGAGTGCGACATAACACTAAACTCTCACTCACTCACTCAATGTTAAATCTCTCTACAGAGCCTATCCATGTTAAATCTCTCTACAGTGTCTACGAAGGTAGCCATGTTAAATCTCTCTGTCGTGTCAAAGAGGATGTCCATGTTAAATCTTTCTAAAGTTCCAAAGAGGGCACCCATGTTAAATCCCCCTGCAGTGTCTGAAGGGTTATTTAGGGTGTCAACTCTTCTCAGACTGGCTCGATCTCAACAACATAGAACCTTCCCAGGGGAGGTGAGGCCTCGACCGGTGTGTGTGTGTGTGTGTGTGTGTGTGTGTGTGTGAGAGAGAGAGAGAGAGAGAGAGAGAGCTGTTATTTACAGACATGCATGTGGTCCGAACAAGACCATCGACCTTCCAGGACTTACATGTCGTAATTCTTAGGTCACACTGACAGTATCAAATGTGCACTTCCAAAACTTAAACACGGTACTTATCTAAGGTTCAAGACCTTTTATCTAACAACAAAACATTAAAAACTTACTGAATATTAAAATTCCGTGAGTCCACATGCCAGCACTTGCAATCGCATGGAAAGGCTTGTCCTGCCAAAGGTCAACATATGCTATTTAACAAAAATATTCACAGACATGCCGATAGTGGTATCTGGAGGTCGTGGTGAGGCCTCGACCGGTGTGTGTGTGTAGAGAGAGAGAGAGAGAGAGAGAGAGAGAGAGAGAGAGAGAGAGCTGTTATTTACAGACATGCATGTGGTCCGAACAATAATGTGTCATTTTTCTCTAGGACACAAAAATAAGCATGGTTTAAACACGTACTTGTGAACATGAATTACAATTGGTCTTCATGCTTGTCGTACGAGTCGACCAACGGGATTCGGTGGTTTAGAGTGAGTGAGTGAGTTAATATTTAACGTCACATCGGCAACATTTAAGCCATATCGTGACGAGAACATTTGATATTGAAATGAAATATATGTATATTATAAAAAAAAACTGCCGACGAAGACAGTAAAACAACTAGAATATCACAGATATGTATGTAAAAATAGTAATTAAATCTAAAACGTTTTAACTATAGGGGAAAAACAATACAGTATAAAAATGGGCTATAAATCGCCTAAAACTGAAGGTAGATCACCATACCAGGGACCATGTGGACTTACATTACTTTTGCTACCTGCATGGACCCTAGTTGGATTTACACCATCCCTTCAGCCATTGGTGACAGAAGAGAAATCTAGCCATAAATTAAAAACACACATATTCTACGATTAAAAACGTGGCAAGCCTAATCGGTGGTTTAGAAAAAAGACATGCCAATGTATGATCGATGCCACTGATGTCAGTCATAAACTGTCTGGTCCAGGCTCGGTTATTTACAGACCGACGTTATTTAGTTAAAATATTGCATTAAGCAATCAAACAAGTCGCAAAAAGAGATGTCTGCAGTAATTCGATACCTGTAATCAAACGTCTCATATTAAATTTGAGTTGTAAATGTCTAGAATACAAAGTTAGATATTTCAAACAAAATTGAGTACCGATATATGTTAGTTTTCTCAACATCATAGTCTTTGGTGTTTGCAAGATAAAAGTGGGCTCTGTTTTTTTAGTCTGTATTGGATAATTTGTTGTTGACGATGCGCGTTAGAATTAGTATGCAACAACCCATACTTCTTGGATTAAGAGATCGGATGATCAGGTCCGCTGACTTGAATGACGCATATCATCGTATCCCAATTCATCGATGCGCGAGCTGTTAATCAATGGATTGTCTGGTCCAGACGCGATTATTTACGAAAAAAGCGTACAGCTGGAAAATTGCTGAGTGCGGCGTCAAGAAAGACACAGGAACAAACATACTCCAAGGGCATGGCTCACAGATGAATCTGCTGATTAAGCTATGGTTACGTCGAAAAAGTGTCTTAAAATATACAGCCTAAGCGCAAGAGAACAATCAGTCTTTAGCACCTCCCGAAACAGATTCCCAGCGCAAACATCTTCGCCATCAGTACCAAAATCTAAAGAGAAATGCCAGACAAATTATCTTTCAGCTTGCAATTTCAGCGGATAAGTTTTGTTTTCTTATAGAATTGATAACGCTCAATTGACATACATCAGCTGGATTAAATCAAATAGTACGGAGTTCATCTATTATGTCGGATAAAACGTTATTTCATGTTAACTGTCGGTCCAGTCGCAGTGCCGTGGGAAGCTTGGGTGGGTTTCCAAATCATATTAATTTCTCTTAACCTTCTCTCAACTAATGTAAGCCTGACCAGTGAAAACCTGATTCCGTTAGTAGCCTGTCACAACAAGCATCGGTTACTGAAGATCAATTCTAACCCGGATTTTCTTCTAACCCGACTACTGAAAAAAGTTCAATTATATATTTCGGTTCGATGATTGTAAAATGGAGATAGATTGTTTTCATTTTCAGTCTTAAGATTCCGGACATGACCTTTGCGTTTAGTCTGTCTCACAGTCCCTGAACATTTTACCCTTCCGCGAGGCCTCTGCAATGCTAAAGCGCTAAATGAGGCAGTCTAGAGTTCGTCAGGTTCTGAAACTTCCACCTCACTGTCGCTTCTTTTTTCGTGTCTAGAGACATTCAGAGACTAAGTGTCGGTCTAGGTTACCCTGTTCTTTGGTCTAGTGCATTAAGCTTTGTCCACAGCGCAAAAAGTCTGCGGTTCGATTCCCGGTCCCCTTCCAAACGGCATTAGAGATGGTAATTGTTACCCTGTCTGGCGCTAGGCATTGGATGGTACAAAGAGTAATCGGCTCGCAGTCTGGAGACTGTGTCGCGGGGGATTATCCATTAATCTGAATAGGGTTGCACATTCAACACGATGTAACAATTCTTTTCACCAACTGTGTGGTACAAACTAAAGAACCAAAGAGCAGTGTGCGAAATAGCCACTGGCTGCTAGCCCGTGGCTAGTAAAACTCCAGTCGGGTCAGTAAACCTCCACAGTCACTGGCCCGACTGGCTAGTGAATTTTCATTGGGTCATTTTGGAAATATATCACTCTCTCCGACTTGTTAATCATAACACACTTTTAAATCATGCAAGACTGTGACCTGATAAAAATGTTCTTCCTATCAGTAGCTTAATGCTGAAACGCGTATCTACATTCAAATTACGGACAAGTGAATTATTTTGTGGGCAAAGTAACTTTCAGGCAAAGCTGGCCCGACTCGCTAGCAACATTTTGAAACTATTTCGCACACTGACTAAAGAGTGGTGATGTTTCAACATGTATTCAGTTGTAGCATCTCCCAGTCGCCGAACCGCAGTATTTTTCCTGGCTCCCAATTTCATCATAATACAAAAGCATTTAAGGAAGCAAGAGGCTCTTTCTAAAGTTTAATGGAGATGTTTGAACAAACTCTTTCTTTAAATTTTGATTTCACCAGACCTATCGCTTTCATGCTTCAATACCGTGAAGGTCCGGGTTAGAATATTATCTTCAGTAACCCATGCTTGTCGTAAGAGGCGACTAACGGGATCGGGTGGTCAGGCTCGCTGACTTGGTTGACACATATCATCGGTTCCCAATTGCGCAGATCGATGTTAATGCTGTTGCTCACTGGATTGTCTGGTCCAGACTCGATTATTTACAGACCGCCCTGCTGAGTTCGGCGTAAAACTAAACTCACTCACTCGCCCCAACATCACCACCAATACACAAAATCTCTAAATGAAGTAAGAGGCTCTTTCTTAAGTTTAATGGAGATGTTTGAACAAACACTAACAGAATTCTTTAAATACATTGCACGTGACTTCACCAGAAGTATTCCGTTTTAGTGGAGAGTGCTTGTGATGCAGTTATGCGCTGAAAGATGTCACTAGTACTGTTTCGTAACACACTGTTATTTTCCTTAACTAGTCGATTATGAAGAATGTATTTCAACATATATTTTGCGTTTATTGAAGTTAAAAACCCCTAAAAGTGTGTGTGCTCACTTTCCCCAAATCGGATTCGCCTGACGTGAAATTTGGCTAATGACGTCACACACAGCACGAAAGTCAGTTTATAAATGGAAAATTTCATATTTATTTCAATTTCATCCCAGGACTGTAGCCAAACTTCCACATGGTGGCTTGACGTCATACTCCCAATCACAGTACTGTCGCTCTTCATTGAACACCAGCACTGAAATCAGAACAACATCAGGTGACGATCGGAATCTCATTCACAATTACCAAGCAGCTAAGGAAGTAGTTCTAACGCATGAGTTTGTTCGCTTGCTGCTTAAAGCCATACTGAGCTTCTTCCAGCTACATGACGGTAGTCTGTAAATAATCGAATCTGGACAAGACAATGTCCACCAAGTCAGCTAACCTGACCACCTGATCCCGTTAGTTTAATATTGCCAGTGGTCAGCCAGCAGTGAATGGGCACCCGGTGGGATAGGTCATATGATGCACACATGTCAACATCAAACTGATATGTACTTGTCACTGATATACACGACCCATGAAGGTCCGGGTTAGAATATTGATCTTCAGTAACCCATGCTTGTCGTAAGAGGCGACTAACGGGATCGGGTTGTCAGATTCGCTGGATTGTCTGGCCCAAAAGAATTATTTACAGACCGCCGCTAAATAGCTTGAATATTGCTGCGCGGAGTTAAAGAATAACCAAACCAAACCACATTATCAGGCACTCACCCCCGGGACAGTAGTTGTGGCCGTAGAAGTAGCCGTTGTGACAGGTGTAGTATGTCTTGCACTTCCCAGTGTGGTCCTTGCTGTCGACGTCCACGTATCTCTTGTCGGGCAGCTTGCTACAGTCCACTACGTCCGTGCATGGCCAGTTGCCTTTCTGTGGGCTGAAGTTACAATATACAACACGTAAACGCCCGATTCCCTTTGACGTAGAAAACAATTATTGATGAGTGAGTCTTAGTTTTACGTCGCTTTTCGCAATATTCCAGCAGCATCACGATAGGGAGGGGCCGGAAATGGGCTTAAAACATTGTACCCAAATGGGGAAACGAACCCGGGTCTTCAGTCTGTAAAGTGAACGCTATAACCACAAGACAACCCCACCGTCCCTACCAGACGTTCAGGGGCGGCGGGGTAGCCTAGTGGTTAAAGCGTTCGCATGTTATGCCGAAGACTCGGGTTCGATTCCCCACATGGGTACATTGTGTGAAGCCCATTTCTGGTATCCCCCGCCGTGATATTGCTGGAATATTGGTAAAAGCGGCGTGAAACCATACTCTCTCGTTCACTCACTACCAGGCGTTCGTGACAGGTGTTCGTATTATGCCACTCCCATGACACAAGACACACACCCATGCAAAGGCAGGTCAAGTGTTAACTCGAAACAGTACAAGTCGAACGTTAAAACTCATTTTAATTTGCAATAAGGGATGAGGGATGGTGTATATCCAGCTAGGGTACATGCAGGTAGCAAAAGTACCGTCAGTCCACATGGTTCCTAGTGCGGTGACTAAGTTTGGCTTCTGGCGATCTTAACCCATTTTATATTGTATTGTTTTCTGTAGTGATACCTCTTATTAGAACATGCTGGTTTTAAACCAAATCTGTGATAGGTGTTTGATGGGCATTTAGAAGTTGGAATGTAACATAACAACGTATGGTATGGATTTACAACTTCATTAATATTTACAACACGGCGTTTCTGGGCTACTTCTTGCCCCTTCATCCGGTGAATGACAGAATAAGATTACCAGCAAAATATATAGTATGTACAGGAAGCCAGTGAGATAGTATTACAGATTGAGATGTACAGAGATCAAATAGATTAAGCGATGTGTTTTGATTGAGATGTACAGAGTTCAAAGAGATTATTTCGTATATTTATGCAATGGATGTACAGAGTGTTTATACAACAAAAAGGATAGGATATACATGACATGATTTATTGGAAGCCACTTATGAAAACAATGATAGGAAAACACACATATGAAAACACACATCAAAGCATGTACAGTGATTAAGGGGAACATGGGATAAAACGCAGTTTCTCATTTAACAGAGTATTGAATTGTATGAAATGTATGAAATGTGTGAAATGGATGAAATGAATTGTATATTTGTGCAGCATTGAACACAGAAATAAATTGATTTTCTACATGTATTTGTCACACCTTATGGGAATCACAATGGTGGAGGGACCTTATTTCACGAGGGAGCAATAATGGAGGGACCTTATTTCACGGGGAGCAAAACTAAGAGACATCTATTGTGTAGCAGCATTCTGCTTCAGTGATTTGCCCGCCTAGAACAATAGGTGGTGGGTAAACGATCGATAAAACATGTACATTGAAAGCTTACTGTTCTACGCATCAAGCATTCGGTAGGAAAACACCTTGATCCCTGTTAATTTCAGGTTTGGCGCGGTGGATCCAGATGGCCTCCATCAATTTTTCTCTTCCGCGATTGCTGGTGTTGGCGGCAAAAATGTCAGTGTCATCCAAATCTGTGATACTCTGGTATTTATATTGTCCTTTGACGATTGATGGTATAGATTTATTTAAGATTAACGTATAGGTTGTTCTCGTCACAGTATGGCTGAAATATTGCCGATGTGACGATAAATAATTACTAACTCACTCATTTTTGCCCCAATGTGTCAAATACGGAATCTGCCTTCAAATGTCCACAATAGAATTTGCTGAACGCTTTGCTGCGCAGACACATCTCACAAACAAATGCAAGGCAAGTCCATTGTTAACACAAACAGAAATGGTATAGTACAACTCGAAATACGATATGCCATCGAACGTCATTTTTGTCCCTGTATGTGTTAATTAGTTCCTTCATATGTCCACAATAGAACCTGTTGAAAACTATGCCAAACAGACACAACTCAAACAAACCCAAAGGCAGGTAAATGGTTCACACGAAACAGTATTGTGACAGTATAGGTCGAAATACGGTTTTTGTCACCCAGTGTGTTAAATACTTCTTTCATATGTCCGCAATAGAACCTGTTGAGAGATATGCTGCGCAGGCAATCGAGAAATACCTTTCCTGGGCCCCGTTTCACAAAGCCCTCGTAGCGCTACGACTATCCTAAAGTCAATGTTACAGTATATGCGGTAGGAATGCTACGAGAAAGGTTACGAGATCTTATGCATTCGTAACTACTCACCTCTTTCCGTGACCTACAAGAAGACTCGTACCCCTATCGTACGCCATTATTGCCAAGAATCGTGGCAAACCAATCAAATCGCGCGTAGTAAAACGCATTTCGAAGCCCGAAAATGGCGGCACCATTGAACTTTGAAACCTCGCTAACTATGCAAAGCACAATTTCAACATAAACTTTCAGCTAAAGGATCAGCAACTTTCAACACTAAAACATACTTACAAAAGGGAATGACTGTATAGTTGTTTTCTCCACGGGATATAGCTATAGGATATTCTTGGAGTAGCCATGTTTGGAAATTCTGAGTTATCTTTCCTTGGTACTAGTACTAGACTATTTTCATCTCCGTGCCCGTTTGGGCTTAGACAGGGCCTAGTCGTAAACATGGCCACAAGACGCCATCCGGCTTGCCGGAAAGACACGACTAGTTACGAATGAATCTTAAGCTTACGAGAGCTTTGTGAAACAGGCTCCAGATTGTTTCAAGGATTGTTGTTTATGAATGTCTGTGAAACGACACTCACGTGACACATCTATTAGTGGTGGGGTCGAAGACGTCGGTGGAGTTACATCTGATCACCGAGACCACCTCGTGCTCGTCAATAACAGAGTAGCCGAAACACGTGTACTCATATATGGCGGTCTTGGCGCAAATACAAGACAGCAGCGCTGAAACATAGGTAAGGAAGTGAACGTAAGGACTGAAGCCTTCGATTACCCTTTTGTCATTATTTGTTGTTTAACGCCTTAATCAGCAATATATTAGCTACACGACGGCAACCTGTAAATCACACAGTATGGACCAGACATTCAAGTGATTACTATTGTAAGAAACAGTAGTTATAAGCACAGTCCAGTGATACGAAACTACTCACCCTTGCATTGTCTGTTACTTCTGTTATTTAAGGTTTATACATTTCATTATAATGGTTATCGCTATACAGGTTCATATAACGATACTGTGTGTTGGTCTGTGACGCGAGATTATGGCTGGATGTATTGCATATATATTTTATATACAAATTTTATTAAAAGTTTTCAACTTGAGCATCACTGTCTGTGCTTAATAACGTAGGTTTTACAAACAATTGTTCAACGCCGTATTCAGCAATACATCAGCTATACAAAGGCACCCTTTAAATCATACTGTCTGGATCAGACAGTCCAGTGATTCATATTGTGATAAATAATACCTGCTATCAAGAAACGTTGAGACATATTCTGTCTCCCAAACCATAGAGTCTGAACTAAATAATTCATCCAGCTTCATGTTTTAAGGCCTTCGTATGCAGAGCAACAAAGTTCCCATTGCCTGTACTGACATTTTTATAATTCACTTCCGTTTGCATCAAAATCATACCTTCAGTTGTTGCCGATCTATAGCACGTGTTTCAGACTGCATTGTCTTCCATAATTGATATGTTTTAACTTTGCTCTCTAGTTTTATATTATATCTGTGATTTTCTAGTATTTTTACTGTCCATCGTCGACAGGTTTTAATCTTCAAAATGTTTTCACTTTTTATTGTATAAATTGGTTTCGTCACGATGTGGCTGAGATATTGCCGATGTGACGTTAAATATTAACTCACTCACTCAAAATCATAAGGAGAGCAATAAAACCCTAAGAAGACATATTTAGGTACAAAATGGGCATACGGATAAGACGAAGAGGGGAAGATAACTCCTGTTTTTCATGAAATGTTTTTTTAAAACGTGTCTTCAGAGAAAACAAAATATGTTATCCGTTTCCCAAAGGTGAGTGAGTGAGTGAGTGAGTTAATATTTATCGTCACATCGGCAATATTCCAGCCATATCGTGACGAGAACAGTTTATAATTATATTATAGATCAATAAAGTAGGACATTAAAAAACCTGTTGACGAAGAACAGTAAAACTACTAGTGTATCACAGATATCCATTTAAAACTAGCAATTAAATCTAAAATATTGGAACTATAAATGACAATACAATATAAAAACAGGCTATAGATTGCCAACAGTTTCCCAAAAGATAAATATTATATTAAATGCTTCGATAAACATGATAAAACTAAATCATATAAAATGAAGAAATAAGAAAGCTCACATAAAACAGAAACGAGAATGGAATCTGCTTACTGAAGCAAAAAAACTACAATAAGTATAAAGATTGTCGTAAGAGACGACCAAAGGATCGGGTGGTTAGACTCGCTGACATGGTTGACACGTGTCATCGTATCTCAATTGCGTAGATCGATGCTAGCGATGTCTATCACTTGATTGTTAGTTCTTACTCGATCATTTACAGATCGCAATCTTGCAGATGAAAAACACGGCGTTAAACAACGAACAAACGAAACACTGTCATATAAAACATCTATATACCTACCTAGTAAAGTCAAGCCGTACTTCAGCATTGTGTACCCTTCTTGAACTAACACCAACCTAGCTGGTTATATCATATGTATATACCGGATGCAGTCTGTCAGTTCTCAAGCATGACCTGCACACACGTACACACTTACTATAACATTGTGTCAGATAAGACAAACATGTCTCGAGATTATACGACCTGGCATGCGGCTATAAATGGAAATATAGTTAAGGGGTTGTAGACAGTGCTCACTGCTACAACCAATGGACTTCCAGTGCAACGTTGCACCTGTACCGTCTTGCAGGCACTATGACATCCGGGTTGCTGGTGCAGTACTGATAACACCGAGGAATAACACGTGGTTTGCACAATGAGTGAGTGAGTGAGTTTAGTTTTACGCCGTACTCAGTTATATTACAGCCATATGGAGGCGGTCTGTAAATAATCGAGTCTGGACCAGACAATCCAGTGAGCTACAACATTAACATCAATCTGCGCAATTGGGAACTGAAGACATGTGTCAACCAAGTCAGCGAGCCTGACCACCCGATTCCGTTAGTTGCCTCTTACAAGAATGGGTTACTGAAGACCAATTCTAACTCGGATCTTCAAGGGTTTGGTTTGCACAAAATGCTGATATTCCGTACTTTGTGTGTCGCTATATTTGTTTCTTTCTTGTTTTTCAGGACCCGGTTGTATCGAATTTAATGAAGCATTAACGTGCCATTAAACTTTCATTATGTAATGTGTCATTAAAATTCTGTTGTACTAAGGTTTTAATGGCGTCGTGTTGTCTTAGCGCGTCATTAATGAAGGTTCTGGGGGTATCATTAGAGCGTCATTAACTTCCGAAAAGTTAACGTTGAATTTCGTTTGCGCAGCACTGGATCTACCTACAGCTATAAAATTACGCAGAAATGTAGAACGGTCCGTCATCATACCTGGCCGAGCGACCTAATTGTCATCTATAGTCTGATCTATTGTTTTAAGCAGCTATTCGTATTTTTTCTAAGTTTTGCCCGATTTTACGAGTAAACATGCTTTTCTGGATATCCTATTACGCATCCCACTGAACGCCCAGTTAGGCCGATGTGGGTTATTTCAACATATGCTATTTGCAATTGTGTAAATTTTAGGGATACAGAGTAACAGCCCAAAAAAGTTTTTTTCTATTTCCGACAGTACTTTGCCTATCCCATAGTGTAAACTCAAGTGAAAAATAGACACTGCTATATGTCATCCCGAATTTTGTTATCCGTTCAAAATAGTAAATTCCTCCGCTTTTTACTGTGCTACTATATTTTTATGCATATAGGGTTACCCTCCGTGTCCGTCCTTACGAAACAGGGAATGTACTCTATCCACTTCTCCACAAAAAACGCTCTGTGGAATTCAATGAACTTATACATGGGCTTTCTTGGGACTCTAATGGTGTGCATCTCATATTTTGTTTTTGTATTTTATTCTTTTTTTTTTGTAAGTTTAGAGACATTTGAACTCAGGTACATTTTGCTGAATTTCTCTCTGATGATAGTCTATCCACTTCTCCACACAAACTGCTCAACAGAATTGAATGAACTTCTACATGTCTTTTGTAGGGACTCTAAAGGTGTGCATGTCATAATTTGTTATGCAATTTCTTAATTTTGTCTCTTTTACAGATGTTTGAACTTAGTTGAATTTTGTTCTATTCAGCCTGTTCGTTCCATCCAACAGGGGGTGTACGTTATCCACTTCTACTCAAAAACTACTTTATGGAATTCATTTAGATTACACATGTGCTTTATAGGGACTCTAAAGGCGTGCATCTCATATTTTGATTTTGTATTTTATTTATTTTTCCAATTTTAATGCCGTTTGAACTTACATAAATTTTGTTGAATTTCTCTCTGAATATAGTGTTATAGGGGATGAAGTCTATCCACTTCTCCACAAAAGCTGCTCAACAGAATTGATTGAGCTTCTACGTGTGTTTTATTTGGACTCTAAAGGTGTGCATCTCATACCTTGTTCATCCAATTTCTTAATTTTGTCACTTCTACAGATGTTTGAACTTAGTTGAATTTGGTTCTATTCATCCTGTTCGTCCCATACAACAGGGGGTGTACTCTATCCACCTCTTCTCAAAAACAACTGCACAAAACTCATTTAGCTTACATATGTCTTTAATAGAGACTCTAAAGGTGTGCATCTCATATTTCGTTTTTGTATTTTATAGGGGTTTTTTATGTTTAGAGACATTTGAACTTAAATATATTTTATTAAATTTCTCTCTGATGATAGTGAAATAGGGCATAAACTTCTCCACAAAAACTGCTCAACAGAATTGATTAAGCTTATACTTGTTCGTGAATTTTGTTCAATTATTGATCTTTATATGTCTTATGAATGTCAGCGGGGGCATCCGCGTCCCTGGACACAATTTTTTCTTGTTAATTTGGCATCTTTCGGGAAGTGTGAACAAACAAAATACTATCTGATATCTAAACGATATAAGTATATATGAAATTGGTTTGTGTACTTATGTATAACGCATACACTCAATGTCAAAAAACGACTCGCAATATGTGTTGAAAATGGATTTTCCTCTATGACGTCAATGACTGTAAAAAGGTCATACGCTTATAAAGATAAGGGGGCATCACTCCGCTATGCTTAACACAAAGTCATTGTAACTCAGATCACTTGGAGAGAATTTGCTGTGGGTAAGGACATACTATCTTTGTTATGTTTTGTTCACGGAATTGATAGTGAAACATTTGTAACAAACGCGCACCTGGCCAACGATTATACGCCTATAACTTGTCGATAGAACAACATAAACAAATTCAATGAACAAAACAATTCCTTTAAAAATGTGTCCATATACATTTCATGAAATAAATAAATCATGTTTGTGAATTTTGTCAGTTTTACTAAATGTTGATAATGAAATTATTTATTTATTCGGTTTTTTTATTTCCACTTTTTGGTTACGTTCATTATCAGCTCCTCAAACACCTCCCTGATTGAATTTTGGAAACACTACTCAATATATTTGATGACATTTGGACAACCGGCAACTTTCCTCCTTCGTGGCACGATGCCATTATCATCCCTATACCAAAACCTGGCCGGGATCAAACTACCGTCCTATATCACTAGCTGTGTTTGTAAAACCATGGAGCGCACGCTCAACAATCGATTAATCTGGTACTTGGAGACCAATGTGGTTTCCGAAAAAAACCCGAAGTACCATTGACCATCTGGAATCTTTTATAAAAAATTCCATTGTCAACAAACAACATACTGTATCCATCTTTTTCGACTTACGAAGCATACGATACAACGTGGAAACATGGTATCTTAAAAGATTTACATGAATTTGGATTGAGGGGCAGATTACCTCGGTTCATATCTCAGTTTTTAAACAACAGACAATTTCAAGTACGGGTAGGTTCCACACTGTCTGATTATTTCCACCAAGAACAGAGCGTCCCTCAAGGCAGCACCCTGTCTGTCACCCTTTTTAGCATAAAAATTAACAGCCTCGCTAACGTCTTGAACAGTTGTGTTGATGGGTCCCTTTTCCTGGACGATTTCAATATTTCATGTCGTGGTAAGAACATGCATGCAATAGAAAGACAACTACAACTCTGCCTTAACAAAATCCAAAAATGGGCCAATGAAAATGGCTTTAAGTTTTCAAACTCCAAAACAAAGTGTATTCACTTTTGTCGTAAATAAACCACACAAGGTTCCAGACCTATCTTTAGATGGTACTCCCATCAAGGGAGTAGAAGAGGCTAAATTCCTGGGACTCATATTCGACCGTCACCTGACATTCTTACCACACATAAAATATTTGAAAACCAAGTGCTTGAAGGCTCTGGACTTACTAAAAGTCGTTTCAAATACAGAGTGGGGAGAGGATCAGACTATTCTCCTTCGCTTGTACAGATCTTTGGTTCGCTCTTAACTAGATTAGCAATTTAGAAAAAATAGATTCTATCCACCACCAAGGCCTGAGGCTCTGCCTGGGAGCTTTTAGGACCTCGCTGGTAGACAGTCTATATGCATAGGCTACCGAACCTTACCTTGAACAAAGCTGCATTAAATTTCACTGCAATATATCACTAAATTACGTTCAAAACAGTCCAATCCAGCATACAATTGTGTTTTCAACCCTCTCTATGAAAACCTGTTTCCTAAACTACCAAGCCTTCCACCACTTGGAATCAGAATTCAACCACACATATCTGCAGCTAAAATTGATCTCAATATCATAGCACTCATGTCATCACCACCCTGGCAGATGGTGAAACCACAGGTCGATCTTACCCTCACTAAACTAAAAAAGTCCGAAACAAATCCTTTGGTGTTCCAGCAGGAATACAACCAGTTACGTTTCAACCAGTTACGTTTCAAGTATGACACCCATAGATCCATTTTCACAGACGGATCCAAGGATGAGGGCCAAGTTGCCAGTTCTACAGTCATTGGATCCAAGACTGGATTCCCGACAACAGTTCCATTTTCACTGCCGAGGCCAAAGCTATCTTTTCGGCTTTGACCTATATTAAACAGCAGAATCATTCTAGAAACTTCATCGTTTTCACAGATTCATTATTTTGCCTTCAAGCACTTCAAAATGTTACTTCAAGTCACCCCATCATTCTGGACATTTTAGAACTTTACAACGACCTCTCTCCTGGCCAATGTGACATCGTCCTCTGCTGGTTGCCGGGTCACGTGGGCATAGCAGGTAACACAAAAGCCGACGCTGCAGCAAAAGGTTGTCAGTCAAGACGTGATGAGGTAATTTTACGACGATGTCGTATTGGCCACAGTCGGTTTACTCATGACTATCTGCTGAAAACGGATGGGGATGGACCCCCCCCCATGTGTGTCTCTTGTGGTGAGGTTTTCACCATCAAGCATATTCTGCTTGACTGTGTGAACTTATCGTCTAGAAGGGACTCACATTATGATGCAACAAATGTGAAAGATCTGTTCTCCCGCGTGAGCGCTCATCTGATAGTGAAGTACATGAGGGAAGTTGATCTGTATCATAAATTGTAACTGTGTAATGTGACTAACAAATGCCTGCCTTTAAATTTAGTGCTATGACTTTTTCTGTTTTTAAATGACAATGTAATGAATATATGCTTTTGAAATAAAACTCATTTTGACTCTGTACCTACAATGTTTATTAATGCAGACTTGTTCTCGTCACTATATGGCTGGAATAAAGGCGATGTGACGCAAAGCCCAACTAAACTCAACTATACCGCACAACTGGTTAGATAGTTCTGTGGATACCAGCTGAGAGGTGTCATCAGGTAGCATCAGAATCTAAGGACGATTCTGAGCCTTTTTTTAATGGGGGAGGAGGGGAATTGTGTCGAAAGTCGAAGTCTCCTGTGAGTTGGTAGAGCTGTGAACCCAAGATGTGTATTTTCTCCATGAGTCTATAGAAGTGTGGTTTGCAAGTTTTAAGTGGCGTTTTTTTTTTTATATATATCAGGTTGTATTGAAATATTTTTTAATAAGTGAGTCTTGGAAAAGGGGCATTGGGGAATATCACCGTAGGGAAGGCATTTTTTTTTCGCTCGCTCGCATTTTGCTTTGCTTCATTTCTTTGTTTGCCTTCAGTTGCATTTTTATTCAGTTTCCGTTTTATAATTGGATTTGAGAATGTATGTATGAGATCTTACTGTTGCACCGCAGAAGTTAAATGAGTTAGAGGATGATCAAGGTGTGTTTCCAAAGATGGGTATGCAGTGCCAAGTCCTCGCCTGCTTGGGAACGGGGATATTCTACAAAAAGTATTGGGACCTTCTGGACCACTGGCTAGAGGCCCATAAGGAACAGGTCCGGCGGCGCAAGTGCACTGGTTGTGGTGCCTTGTTCAGGAAGAAGTCTTCCTGTCGCCGGCACTTTAAACGTCATAAGAAAGCCTGGATGGAGGAGTTCAGGTTCAGAACGAGCGTTTCATAGATCCAGGCCATGTGCTGCTGCCTCGTGCCTGCTGGCTGTCCGCCAGCAGCGTCTTCTGCCCAGGTCACTCACTTCGACCTTGATTCTTCTTCTCCACCAGCTCCTTTGTCGCCAGGAAGGATCCCCCCCCCCTCAGGCAACTGGAGAAGGAACGCAGGCATTCCCTTCCATCACGCCGCCGGTCTCTGGAGGAACGACAGGATGAGGAGATAGAGATGAATGAAGCTATGTCATCACAACGTGAATGAGCGACATTACCTGGAAGAAAGATTGGTTTTGTTATTTTTTTATACCGAAACCTGGGGATAAAATTATTTTGGGAAAATAATTTTAATCTAAGAGGGGAGGAATGTAGGAGATCGGATAATTTATACTTTAGAAATGGGTTGTTTGGTGGAATAGTATAGTGTTATGGGTTGTTTATATTTTTTTATCGGCAGGTTGGGTGGCTTTTTATACACGTGGTTTTGCTAATGTAAACAAATAGGTTGGGTGGCTTATAATGACGTTTCCGACTATTTTGCAAGTACTGTATTGACGTCGTTATCTTGTAGTCATTTATTCTACTTATTATTCATGTTTGGCAGTAAAATTCCGTTGGAATTTCCTTCGTCGGTCATGTAATATAGCTGGGTATCTGTCGTATCCCTTCGCTGTCCGCCATGTTGGGTGCGCAGTGCCGCAGTGCAGTTGTTGCCTGTTGCGTAGCCAATCATAACACTTCGTCGTGACCTTTCGGTGGTTAGCTCACGGGGTATATAAGAGCCGGATGCGACCGATATCGTTGTCTTGGTAGGTGTTCCGAGCAAGTAAGTCCACTGCCTATTGGGGATGTTCCCTACGGCTCGTTAGGGTTGGTTTATCTTTTAAGACTCGTACTGTTGAAGTAGTTTTATACTGTAGTCGGGGAGGAAAAGAAATAGATTATGACATAGTTTATTTTCTC
Source organism: Haliotis rubra (assembly GCF_003918875.1). Classification (NCBI taxonomy): domain Eukaryota; kingdom Metazoa; phylum Mollusca; class Gastropoda; order Lepetellida; family Haliotidae; genus Haliotis; species Haliotis rubra. The sequence continues at coordinate 1,394,549 of NW_025767657.1, read as the reverse complement.
GGGTATAATATGTAGGTAGTGTGGGTTGGGGGAGAAACTAGCGTTAAGAATTAAGTAGGTTATGTAGAACTTAGGAATTAGTGTAGGGAATAGGTTTTTTTAATGAGTGAAAGAGAGCTACTTTTGTTTATTTTTTGTTATCATTTGTTTTGCTTGTTTTCCTTATTTTTATTTAACATAATAAATTATTAATATCTACATTTCTGCCTTGTGTCATATTTTGCAGAAAGAGTTGACAAATGCCACTTAACCGAAGAAGACTGTACACTGTTCCGCTATTTTTTTTTAAAGCTTTCCATCATTTAATAACAGTACACAACGCAAAGTCAGGGAAACACCGAGGTACACTCTACACTGAACTCCCGTCATTGGGCTGCCTACTAGAGGGCGCCTATTACAACATATGGTGCCGTTTCAGCTCAGAAATCAGTAGCCGTTTTCTCCAAACAGATTTGGTGCTGTGGTGCCGTTTTAGCTATAACCCAACAAATCAACATGCTCACTATTAGACACATCAAAATGCTTCACGGGCTTTCATTCCTTTTTTGTCGACTATCATTCTAAAAAGCAACAATTAAAGAAAATACTTGCGTTGGTAATATATACACCCGCTCAAAAAATCACAATAGGTAGGTAGATCTAAATACTTGGGTTTGTGGTGGTTACATCCACTCAAAGAATGACAGTCAACACATTGCATATAGTACAATTAAAGGAAGTAGGTAATATACTTACGTTTATGATATATATTCATTCAGAGAAAAAAGGTTGGTAATAGGGCTGGGACGGGTAGGAAAAAATGGAATCGAGTACCCGCATGTGCTTACCCGAATCGGAATCGAGTACCCGGAAATGTAAGGAATACAGCGCTTCTGTCAACTGTCTGAATATTCAATCACGAGTTGACAGAGATTATTATAGAAACTTGAAAGGATTGCAATAAGACATTAAAACAGATCTTAGGCTATTTAATTTACGTCTATTTAACCAACATAAAGAGTAACAGCATTACTTACATTCCTCGTTAAAACACAGAATCTTTCGTTCCCGCCGCTCATGCTTAGATAAATTACAGTCGTTAATGATAACCTTCATTAATCGGACAATACCAATGATGTAAATGTGTGTTACGTCAATTATGAAAGACAAGTTATTATCTGCCCTTGTTATTACAGAGTTCTCTCCCTTTCCGGGTACTCGATTCCTAGAAATAGGACTCGATTCCAGGTGTACCCGACCCGGATTCGAGTACCCGATTACCCGTCCCAGCCCTAGTTGGTAAGTAATACCTGCAGTTTTGATATAGATCACTCAAAAAAATCACTGTCAACAATTCCAGTCACATTCTTCGGTAAGTTCAGAAAAGTGGTGTTTCTCCGAGTTTGATCGCTTGCCAAGCTGAAGTCAAGTTCCTACATTCCAGAATCACATCGATGCCCTTCTCATATATCCTCGTTTAGACACGGTATTCCTGTCGCAGGGTGTATGCTCTCGCGGCCAGTTTCCCTCTGCATTTCTTCAAAACTACCGGTAAGTCTGTGCGAATAGAGATTTTTCGCTGTCGCAGTAACGCCGATTTGGCGAAATGTGCCTGCCACTCCTATTGTTTGTCCTCCATTCGAAGAAACTTGATCACAATAGGCTTAGAAGAGTCTTTTGTGTATGCTCATTTGTACTAGACCTTGGCAGGCGGTGAATGGCCACCACGTGTATGTCACTTTTGGCGCCAATGTCAGCAACTAATTTGGGACATGCATCCTCTCGGTCCTGAGCGTCGGGAATCCCGTATACGAGCAAATTCTGTTTTCTCGTGTACATTTCTTGCGTCAACAGTTTATCTTCCATTTCCTTTCGGAAGGCTGAAAATTTTTGTCGCACTTTCTCAATTTCTTGTATGTTGTCAGCAATGTTTTCTGTATTCATTTCGACATCTGTCACGTCTCGTATTTTCATTAGTTCTGTATTTATTTCATCCATTTTCTGTGTTAGCTCTTGAGTTTGAGCCTTTGGAGCGTTCTGAATGAAACTTTTCATGTCCGTTTCTTCCTCGACATTTTCGTTGGTATTTGTCTCGTTTGCTTTCGTCTTCACAAGATAGATGTCCATTTTTCCCGTAGAGTGATTGTTTATTGTCCTGCTTACCCAGACGTGTGGCCCTGCGACCGTTGGGCATTGTGTTCAGCGAAGATTGGGGTATATTGCAGAAGCGGTGAAAATTAGCGACCTGTCGCCATTACCATCGAACTGGAAGTCCTATACGCAAATTATACATTAATACTGAAAGTATAGTTCGCAGGACAGTGTGATTGTTTACTCTTATTCAACCGATTTCGCCTCAAAGAAATTGCCACATATGTACAACAATGTTGACGTATGACATCACTACCGATGAGCGATTACTCATTAAAATTGCGGCTTCGTGGCCCGCGATTTTACGAGGGAACCTTAGTCCATAAATGTATGATGTATGTAATCAGAAACTTTCTGACTATCTGCTTATGGTTATATGTTTTTATTGTTTTCATTGAAAAAGCAAGAAATGCCAATTGCCTATGTCGTTCTCCATGATTTTGCGTCTGGCATGGCGTCACGCTGCACAGAGCTTTCGTGTGAAAATATCAAATTACAGTATTGTATCTGTTTTTACTTTTCTAGTTCTTGCTACGATACTCTTTCCGTGCATATTCTAAAAAAATACTGTTATGATCACAACGTTCCGTTTTCACATCCTGTTTCGTTTTTTTGTAACCACTTGGTTTTAGTGACAAAGACCATTTGTAAGTTGATTCTAAAATGTATGAGGAATTCAGCGATGCATTTGTCACAACTGCATTTGAAGTATAGAGTCGGGGTGGCAAATACCGTACAGGCGCCTAATTCCGTACAGTTGAATAATAATTCGAATAACAAATTGTGTGTCTGTTGTCTGTTCGTAAAGCAATGGTTTTGTAATTTGGGAAACCCGCGGTATATTTTAAGACTGAGACCCGTATGTTATCGCCTTTGTTATCAACGATGTGATTGGTTATCTGTGGGTGAACCTGCGCATAAGCGCTCCTCTTCCAATCTCTGCACGGAAAGCCCAACCACGCTGCCTAGGAACAACCTACTTCAACATCCAATCGCGGTATGTTTGAAATACGCATCATGTTTACAAATATGAAATCAGATTCATTATGTCTTAAGCTTTATAAACATTAAAAAAACATAACACCACCATACAAATATTCTCAGAATCAGTGTAAAATAAGGTGTACGATATTACAGGATCATTTTCATTCACAATAAATATAGTGCATGTAATACCGTACACCCATTTTTCAGTGATAGAAAACAAAAGTACCGCAATTGAATTGGTAAAAAGCATAACTTATGTCTTTTTAAAACTTGTAGAAACCAAAACATAGCTAAATACATATTTTAAAGTGTTTTTCTTTGTCACTTTCCAGATGTCAATATTCAATTACATCAGTCTGCGCGAGATATATGGTGTTGGAAACCCATCTATGAAATTTGCTCACTATTTTCTTAAGAAGATGATGAGTTTGTTGCAATCGTGACATTATTGGATCAAACGGTATATGGACATACCGTTGGCTTACGGATGTGTGGAACCATAGAGGACTTTGGAATACAATCATCAGCAATCATATTTAATTCATCAGAAAACACCTGAATAGGATCAAACACATTTGGAAGGAATTCGGGTTTTAATCTGTTATTGCATAAAGTCTCAAATAAAGACCAATCTGCCTTGTTAAAGTTCCACCTTGACGATGGGGCGGCATCACTTGGCTTTATGGGTGATAGAATAGTGGGAAAATGGTCACTTCCATAAAGGTCATCGTGGACTGACCATTCAAATTCATTGTATAAACTTGAATCCGCAACAGATAAGTCCAGAGAGGAGTATGAACCAGTTGCAGGATGAAGATATGTGCTAGAACTATCATTAAAAATACATAAACCGGTACTTGTGAAGAAATCCTCGAGAATCTTTCCTTTTGTGTTGGTGTTACTACTGCCCAAAAGCGGGTTATGACCATTAAAATCTCCCATGATAATGCAAGGTTTGGGGAGTTGGTCATAAAGCATCTGAAGGTCAGACTGCTGCAGAGACGATGATGGCGGAATGTACAGTGAACACAAGGCGACAACAATATGGAGAGTAACACGAACCGCAACTGCCTGAAGAGGGGTATTGAGAGGAACAACGCTGTGGATAGTTCCATGATATCACCTGGAGGTGAAAAACAATTGTAGGAATCATATCGCCTTAAATAAAAAATTATCTGTGGATTTGAGGTAGGTTTCCTGCAAACATAATGCTGATGGTTTTAAATTAAACGTTGCAAATCATTAACATGGTTTCTTAATCCTCTACAATTCCACTGAAGAATATTAAAAGAACAGCTCATGGAGGTTTAACTGGAGATCGGGATCTTGGTGTAGATCCTCTCCGTTGAATGGACGACGGAGATGTATTGACTTCCTTGTCCAAAGGTTCAAGTTGTTATGAACCTCTATGGAGGATGTTAATGGGGAATGCCCCTCAACATGTTTGAGGGATTATAATTCTTTCTATTTTAATTGTTTTCTTTCCGTACTTGTCAGTTTTACAGATTTTGTGTGATTTTTGTACTGTCCCAATTTCAGTTTCTGGTTCAGGCGAAGTCGGAGGTTCAGGGTGAATCTCAGTCTGTGATGCAGCTGATGACAAGTTGTTGACATCACTATCAATTGAAGATATGGACTGTTAACTTTGGATTTTGACGCAGAAACGACAGCAGAGTAAGAGATTGAGGATGGAATAATATGAGTTTGTGTAGCCAGTAATTTAGTTGTAGCTTCAAAAAAAGGAAATATTGGTATGCTTTAGTTTGAGAATATGCGATTGCTTCTGCTAGAAAGGGCAAAATTTTGAGTAAGAAACGAAAGCGCTAGTTTATGACAATAAGCAACCACGTAAAGGGGGTGGGGAGACTTAGAAATCGACAGTCAGAGAGGTGGAGCAAAGCCATCGCCAATCAAATAAAGAAGCAAAGCCTTTAGGAGTTTCGGCATTACCCGCCGACAAAATGTTAATGAAAGTTGAAGAATCTGCAAAAGCTAAAATTAAATCTACTTTCAGGAACGGGTGGCTATCTGGATTTCTGAAAAGAAACCCCGACATCAAATTGCGTTCTCCTGTTACCCCCGTCAACAGTTTGAGCTAGGATGCTCAATAAAGTAAGTTGTTGATTACCATTTCGATGCCTTAAATGGGACCATAGCTACACGAAGTTTGCAGGACAAACCACAGCACGTTTGGAACATGGATGAATCTAGCGTACCTCTCACGCATAAGCCGTCAAAAGTGCTGTCTGAAAGTGGTGTTGGGAACCGCAGGGACAATGTAACTGTCCTTGCATGTATCAATGCTGCAGGAAAAAGCATTCCACCCATGGCAAACCACAAAATGTTGCAGGCTGGCGTAGAGGGTGCTGAGTAAAGCCTGGATGGAAGTGCTGGGGGTTCAGTAGTTTACCAGCCACTGTGGCCCAGGAAGACTACAACACCTCATCCTCAACAGCCACAGCAGCCACGAGACTGTCGAACTCTTGCTTGAAGCCAAGACAAACAATATTACTTTGTTTGCGATGCCACCACACACACAACCCAGTGGCTCTGTTACCTTGACAAAACGGTATTCGGTCCCTTGAGCCGTAACTGGAACATAATCTGTACAGAATTCATGGCCCAGAGCCCCAACAATATAGTCAGCAAGTGGGAGTGGCCCGTCTTTTCAACCAGGCATACATACGGGGCATCATTCACCTCGCAGAATATTCAAAGTGGGTTCACAAAGGGTGGTATTTACCCTTTCAAGTAATGGCAATGTCAACCATTCGGATTGCCCACTTCTGTCTCGTCTGATGAAAATGGAAAAGCACTCCGTTGAGGCCAACGCTAATGCAGCTCCAGGCCCCGGGGTCATGAAAGTGACTTAAGTCTAAAATTTGCTTAGCACTAACAAATCTTAAGTCTAAAACATTTTGCTTAGCTAAGATTTTAGATAAGACTGGATCATGAAACTGTCTCAGCAAAATCTCCTAGCTAAGATCAAGACAGCTGCCATGGCAAGTTTAGAATGTTGTAATCATGTCCGGTGACTCTTCCTGAGGAACATAGTTTAGTAGCAGGCACCTGCCGAAAGGTTCCAAACAAGTCAAGTCAAGTTGTCATCCCTGCCGTGGTGAATTTTAGTGTCTTTACGGTATGATGGGAAATCAACAGTCACCGGAAGTTACGTAATGGATATGTTTATCAACACAAACACGTGCTGGGCTATCGTCTGCTAGAGTCGCTCAGTCAGTATGGCGGAGTACCAGCTAGGTTCAGATACCGAGAAGATCCAACTGGACTCGTCCAGAGAAGACGATCCTCATCGAAGAGGTGACCAAGAGGAAGAGTCTCCCTTCGGAAAAACTTGACGGCTCCAGTAGGATAAGTGCGGCGATTGTGAACTCGTAAGTTGAGATTAATTTGCTTGTATAAAGATATAGATTCGATCACAAATATAATATGCAATATTTCAACCTAACTGAAATAAAATATTTCTGCTGATAAATTTTATTCCTCAGCTAACTGATTTATGAAATGTACTGCGTATCTAGTTGGGCGAATTGTTCTAATGTAATAATCAAAATAGACTGAGCTGAATGAGCACTTGTGGATTTATTCGTTTGGCGGACAAAAAGAATCCAATACTTGCCACCTTCATGCACTCTCAGTTTATAAATTTAAAAACAAATTCTAATATGGCAATGAGTCGTGAATGTCATCGAAAAGCTGCTACATATCATCTGAAGCTCTTCTTACTTCATTCCAAGTAGCCATAATCTATTTCCTGATTGGTTCATATTTTTGTGTTGACAAATCACAAGGCTGGTTACATTACATGTCGGTGTAGTTTTTATTTTGATTTCACGTTGTCGTGTATCGGCTGTTATTACGCTTCAGTCCGGATAAGTTGTCAGTGAGAATGATAACCACACATACATATACTTGAAATGTTCACATACAAATAGTACATGTAAATATGGATCGGATTTACAGAAAAAAGCTAAGTTTCTATTTTGCATTTTTGATCCGTGTTAAACTCGTGTTACATGTTTTCGTGGTTCACCTGCATGTTTTCTTGATAATTTTTCATTAACTACTAGTATCTTATCAATCTCCATAACTACAGGTAGATTTTGAGTTGCAAATTCATTTTGAATACTATGATCTTGATTTGGTTAGAAACGGTAACTCAGAAATCAGATCCGTCACTGAAATGAAATAGAAATACCAGAACATCAAACAGAAAGGTAGGTCACAATTACATAGTCAGTACACGAGAATAACAATTTAGGCACTGTGCCCTTATTGCTGAACAAATATAATAACATTGTTGCATCTGGACTGCGTAATTGGGTAAATTACACAAATTTCGGTTACTGAAACCCAATATATTTTGTGGGTCACATATTACACATAACTGTTATCTTACATACATTTTTATGATCTTTGAGTGTAATTAGTCTCATTTTCATCTGGAAATATTTATCAAAGGTCCAAAATAAAAGAAAATTTAGATAAAAAGTAATTACAGTAAGAATTCACCAAGATAATGGTTATATGACCCAATGGTGCAATGATCATTTAATCTGGAAATTGGAAGAATTAAAAAATACAAGTTCCCTCAATATCTTATATTGTCATTGTCAACATGAAGAGTTATGAATAGCAAGTAATGGTATGTGTTGCAATTATAATATTAAACCTAATCTGACAATGATTACAGCCAAAGCTAAGAGGAGCAATGCTATGCGGCCCCCAACTGAAGGTGGACCCCGCCCAGACTCTCCTACAACCCCTGAGCAGCTTGTGCTGCAGAACCTGGAGGGCAGTCCCAGTCTCTGTGGCATATCCGGCGGCATTGACTCAGAGAGCAAGTGACAACACACTTGCACAACAAACAAGAAGGAGTTGAACTACAAAATGTACCGTATTTACAATAACACAGATAGGTTTTCAGATAGAAAAACACATTGTATTCTGTAAAATCCACTGATCCATCCAATTTTAATATTTCATTAACAATTGCAACTGAATTACACTTTTATTGGCAGATAACAGATCGGATACTCAAGCAAGTAATTTTGCGCAATTAAATCTCTGATACCAAATCCTTCATTGACATGAAAGGCCACAAGCTGATTGAGGGCCTTGCAGTGTCAACTCTTCCACATCACTGATAACTGTATCAGACTGTAATATGCCAATGTTGTGTAAGATAACACAGGCCACAATGTACTTGCATGCCCTTGATGGATTTGTTCTAAGACCTACAGAGAGCGAGGAAATCGTCTTTTTACTATCCCAAAGGTCTGTTCAACCAGTACCCGTGTCCTACACAAAGCTAAGTTAAATGTTTCTTTGTGCCGAATATTATTAATGTTGTATGGCGTCATTAAGTATCTCCGGCATGGGTAGCTTGGATCCCCGAGAAGAATGCCATCGTGTAGTCCTGGAAAAGAATCATTTCATGATGTCAGTGAATTGAAATAGAAGAGAAAAAGTGTCCTGTATCCAAAATAATTCATAATTTCATGCGATTGATATGAACATTACAATTTTGTAAAATTTCAAGCTTGTTATAAAAACAATTTCATGGAAACAGTAGAAATACTTTACCATTTTCAAAGTTTTCTGACAGTTTGCTCTCCCTGAAGATCCTAGAGTCATGGCATGAGCCAGGCCAGTTAGCCACGCAGTTAGTGATGAGGAAACTGAGGTCGCATACCATCTGAAATAATTAAAAGTACATTGAATTTTCTGTTCAAGTTAACCAATTAAAATATATTTCTACATAAGTTTGACTACATTTTTCGATAATGGTAAAGTTGTCAGTTTGCGGTTTTGTGTAAAAGTCATAAGGTGTAACAAGGAATCATTTCATTTAAAAATATCATGTCATCAATGATCACATTCAAGTAATTTGTTTTGTTTTATTAGTATTACAATTTATAGAATTGTTTGGGGAAGGGTAGTAAGTCTGATGTTAAATACTCGTCAAATTGCAATACTTCATTGTTTATGTGATTATGAATAAAAATTGACAATATTTTTTACATGAATATTTTGTAGTCTAATAATGTTTCTCCTTTAATAAGAATGTTTTTTTAAATTTAAAAGATCGATGGTGCATTGCATATAGTTCAAACAACCAACATTGCTTTGGGTTACCTGAACATTCAAGGAATGAAAACACTTTCTGTTCACAAAATCAGGCTCATTTTCAACAGGTGCGATAATGCAAATCTAGGTGCCGTCGATGCAACCTTTGGGAAGCCTAAAATTGAAAGAAAAATCACAAAGCCAATTTTACCTTTTAACATTGTTTTCCTGTTATATTGTCTCTAAATTAATTTTTGAACTTATTTACGGTATTTGTTCACACAGCTTTCAACATGTGGCATTGGTATCTGCAATTATAGACTGGACAGTTCGCACTCAGAAAGACTTGTCCCTGTCCCGAATGATAATCTTCATCGCGAAATGGTTTACATGTAAGACATGCAAGTTTTTAGTAATACTTAAAATATTTTAGCACACATTAAAATTCATTTTGAGAAATATTTTATAGTGCGATTTGGATTTGGTTACGAATGCTTTGTCAAACAAGGGGACGTCACTCTAGTCGAGCCGGGTATTTCAACAGTATCATGGCGTCTGTTGTGAAGAGAGAAATATTGTTCAATATTATACAGTAATTGTAAATCTATATTAATGAATCACTGCTACAGAATTATTATTTACCTGCGATTTGCGTGAAACTTCCTTTTCACGTCTAGTAGACGCTGGCCACTTGGGAATTTGATAAAGGTGGAGGCGTGACGACAAATGGCATCGGCCACTCGCCGAACACACCTCCCCGCGGTCGACTTGCTGATGTGTAAGGCTTCACCGAGAAGCACTTGAAATGCCCCCGTTGCTACGAACTGCAAAAAGGTTAGCACCTGCAGCACAGGTGGAAGGCTCAAATTTAAGATCTCCTCGTCTCGTGAGCAATTTGTCCACTGACGAGGTTTACCTAAACAAATATTGTTGATCGTCTGAAACGATACCGATGGAAAGTTCCTCGTCACCATAACATTCGAGAGGGTTGAATCTATCCGTAAATTTTCTTGGGTTTCGCTCTTTCCTTTCCTTCTGTCTAACAAGTCTCAAAACGCGTGTCTCCGCCATGTTTGCCAGGAATAAAATTGACTTAAGTCTGGTAGGTAACAGTCTCAGGATTTAAAACAAAAAACGATCTTAGTCTTTAACTTTTAAGACTAAAAAATGTACGTGATCTCCGATTTAAGACAATTTTTGGACTTAAGATCAAAATGACAGATTTAAGCAAATTTTAGACTTAAGTCACTTTCATGACCCCGGGGCCAGGTGATGGGACAACTCCAGTAGAAGACGATGTCATTATATCTGCTCTAGAGACGTCTGATACTGAGTCGACACACCTTCCGAAGCTCTTGTAGCTATTCCGGAGGGTCCTACGCTCCTGTCAAACGAAGAGTTAATTCTTTCTTTTTTGACAGGAGATGTCCCATTTTCAATGGACGAGACTGGTAATGTTGTTGTTGAAACGGAAAGCATGAGTGTGGAGGCAGAAGTACGTATGAGGTGGTCCGTGAATTTACTATTCCAAAAATTGAAGTAAAGAAACAACGCAAACACACACAAAACTAACCTGCCACAGGATTCTTACAAGTGATGAGATAATAGCTTGTGAAAAAAGAAGACAGAGACAGTTAAGTAAAAATCCCCAAAACTAACTTTCTCATGGTAGCAACGATGTGCATGTTGTCGTTCTGTAGGGCCAATTCGTTAATTTGAAGGTCTCATGTTGCTTACTTAATCCAGGGATACTCTACAACAGGGATAGGTCACTCGCTTGCTTTCTTTACCATTTGTACTAATTAACGTGTGCCTCGTCATGCTCCAACGCACACAGTGACTTGGTTCGGTCCCAGCGCAACTTCGGCTGCGTTTAACAGTACTTCAGCCAGTGTATTGTATCAGTCAGAATTTTACAATGAATGAATGAATGAATGAATGAATTAAGAGCAAGAATTTTATGTGAATGAATGAAAGAAATTAAGAAAAAGAACAAAAGAAAAAGAACATATGTGAATGAATGAAAGAATAAATGATACACCACGGCCATCCCTCCCCAAACATGTTAAAGAACGCAAAACTATCGGTAGAACACAAATGTTAACATCAGCTGTCATTACTTTGAGACATGTTTTTACATTAGTAACTAATTCAGATATCGTATTGCATGTGTGGAATGACATGGGCATTGACAGAATGTTAACTGACACTGTCACAGACCCCTCAAGAACAGAAAGTTTAGAACTATCACAAAGCGTTGTAAACACCTTTCCAGTTTTGTCAAATACTAAGATCAACAAGAAAGAAAGAAGTTTTAGAACTATAACACTCAAGCATCACAAGCATCAATGGCGATATGTCATATTTTCACACACCTCAAATACACACTAACAAAAAAAAAAAGGAAAAAAGGTATCAATGTTACTTGCAAAAACCTTTCACCTGATGGTATATTCCCCTCATAAAAATTGAAGGCGTATGTGAAAGATGTTTTAGAACACTAACTAGAAACACTCAAACAACGCCCTGTAGTATTTCAATGGCAGATCGGCGATATGTCATATTTTTCACACACCTCAAATACACACTAACAATGTTTTTTAAATTATAAAACTATCACTATTACTTGCAAACACCTTTCACCTGATGGTATATTCCCCCTCAAAAATTCAAAGGTATATGTGAAAGATGTTTTGAACACTAACTAGAAACACTCAAACAACGCCCTGTAGTATTTCAATGGCAGATCGGCGATATGTCATATTTTTCACACACCTCAAATACACACTAACAATGTTTTTAAATTATAAAACTATCACTATTACTTGCAAACACCTCTTCACCTAATGGTATATTCACCATAATGGTATGTGAAAAGATGTTTGTGAACACTAACTAGAAACACTCAAACAACGCCCCTGCAGTATTTCAATGGCAGATCGGCGATATATGTCATATTGCCCTTTTCACACACCTCAAATAACATAACAATGTTTTTTTAAATTATAAAACTATTACTATTACTTGCAAACACCTTTCACCTGATGGTATATTCCCCTCATAAAAAGTGTGTATGTGAAAGATGTTTTTGAACACTCAACTAGAAACACTCAAACAACGCCCTGTAGTATTTCAATGGCAGATAGCATAGCAAATCTTTTTAGGTTATAAAACTATCGTGCACACCTTTCAAATATATTTCTTTTTATATAGTTTTTTACAGCTTGAATTTTACAACATGCCCACTTGAAACCTTATATACTGACACTAATAACAATTATTTGACTTGTATGACAGAATATAATCTTCTCAGTTTTCAGTTGTCACAACACTCCATGAATGATTGGAAAATAAAAGCTCAATCTTAAAAAACGCTGCCGCCATATTCACGTCACGACGAGCCGAGGCACAGCTTGTGGAAGGAGTGACCATAAGTCTCCTGCTTAATCCAAAAGAAATGGCTTATGGAAGCCTATTTTACAAGTTTGGGAGTCCCTTTTAAATGAAGTTTAAAGATGACATAAATAGAGTTATATAACTTCTTTAGAAGAATATGATTAATTCAGTTCTCTTCAAAAGTGTAGACTCACTTAGCATATCTTTCGTGAATGATCTTTTTTTTACACTTGTCTTATAAATAGTATGCATAATCAGTATCGGCATTAAATAAAAATATTATCAGTCTTAACTAACATGAGTTTGGTTTTACGCGATCGGCATTATTTCAGATAGCGAAGTATTTATTCATAAGCATTCCAAGTACAAAGTCCAGGTTTAAAGACATATAATTTGATTACATTAATATTTAAAAAACAGAATGTCATACCAAATTTAGAAACGAGCAATTCGCCATTCACATTACATTATTACATATTATGATACAGGTTAACTTCCCTCAGGTAGTTAAAATGAGATGTCCGCTCAGGCGGGGAAAAAGATCTTTCAGATTTCTCGCATCATAATGTGAGTCCCTTGCAGACGATAAGTCCACACAGTCAATCAGAATATGCTTTATGGTGAACACTTCATCGCCAGAAAGCGACACACATAGGAGGTCCATCCCAATCCGTTTTCAGGAGATAGTCATGAGTAAACCGACTGTGGCCAATACCACATCCGTCAAAAAATCACCTCATCACGTCTTGACTGACAACCCAAGAGATAAGAGGCTTGTCAAGAGCTGCTTTAGCTGCAGCATCGGCCTTCGTGTTACCTGCTATGCCGACATGACCAGGCAACCAGCAGAGGACGATGTCGCATTGGCCAGTGGAAAGATCCTTGTAAAGTTCCAGGATGTCGCATTGGCCAGTGGAAAGATCATTGTAAAGTTCCAGGATGATAAGGTGACTTGAAGTAACATTTTGAAGTGCTTGAAGGCAAGACAATGAATCTGTTAAAATGATGAAGTTTTTGGAATGGTTCTGTTGTTTAATATAGGTCAAAGCTGTGAAGATAGCTTTATGAAATATTGAAATCATCCACGAAAAGGGACCCATCAACACAGCTGTTCAAAACGTTAGTGAGGCTGTTAATTTTTATGCTAAAAAGTGTGGCAGACAGGATGCTGCCTTGAGGGACGCCCTGGTCTTGGTGGAAATACTCAGACAATGTGGAACCCACCCGTACTTGATAAAGTATGATAAAATTACCTTTTATCCAACATTGTTATCACAATAACTGTCTTAGGTAAGCATATAGGTAAACACAATTGCGTTGTCTTTTTATAATTTTATTAACGATGTCTTATATGATAGATCTGCAGTAGGCACACCTCGAGTAATTTCCTCAGTATCAACTGTATATCCAGTTGATGACGGATTCATTAAAATCATAGGACTTGCACCAGGTAATGAATTGAATAACTGCGAAACAAACAGAATAGAGTAAAAAGATATTTGATAAACACCCGAACTATTAAATAGGTAAACCTTACACATTCGTTTCAGTATAATGCAGTGTGAAGACACACTATACATATGGTGTACGGAATTAAATACCCTGTACGGTATTTGAAGATTTGATGTACAATTTTAGGCTCCCGTGTACAGTATTAGAAGATCGCTTATCCCATGCTTGTTTTCGTCATCTCATGATAAACCAAAACCGGAATGCGGAAACGGTTTGTTTAACGACCAAGTTGATTGGATGAGTTGTATTTTGATATCCAGAAGGTTGAAGGTAGAAGAGATGAGACCGCCTCTTGGTCGAGGTGTACGGTATTTGCCACCCCGATTACCGACCTTAACGAAACTTGATTTTGTAAACTATCCAATATGGAGGAAAGGTCACTTCGGTGATCGTGTTCCTGTATTTTCCAGAACATCCCAACCGATTCTAGGTTTATCGTCGACGTTTCAGATTTATAGAGATCTGTTTCTTTACAGCAGTCGAAATGTTTGTTTTTGTTCCGAGGTTTAGCCATTTTGATAGACGACCGAGAGTAACGCTTACATGTTTACGTCGCGGAATTGTGGGATAGATTTAGGAGAATCCCCGAATTTGATGAAAATATTTGCATTACGAGTTTGATACAACTGTTTTTAATGATGCCATTAACTAATGATGCATTAAAGGTCACATGCAATAATTAAAACACAATTATCACTTATTCATGACATATAATATACATTGCTGGTTATGAAAAAAACATATAAACAAAATTATAAGCGTACAATCGCAAATCAAAAGTGCAATATTGTGTACTTGGGTTTACTTCCCAAGAAACGAAGCAGCCGGGATACCGAACCCAGTCAGAGCGGGTGGGAGTGCACTCAAATGTAACGGCTTGTTCATTTGCAGATGCCCCTCACGGCTCATTGTGTGTGTGTATATATATAGAGATGTTGGGTTGGGTAAATACATGTTCATTTTTTTGTGTATAACATTTTGCAATCAACAGACATCATAACATGTCATGTGTTCAAGTATCACACCTGCCTTTCTGTGTAATTACATAATGTGACAGAGACCGAACTCGGGCCATAAATCAATGCGTTTTGTTTATGGTGTATAGCCTGATTGGTGTTAAGTTCAAATTGCATGTGGTCAGTGATCGCAGTTGTGTATTGAATATTGTCATTAGCAGACAGGCAGGCAGACACACAGGTGTCAATAAAACAAGACATTGAGTTTTGTCTGTGACAACGACATATCTATATCACAGTTAGAAATTCTGTCAACGCTAAATAATGACATTGCTTTTAAGTATCGAACTGAGAAAGTGACTCGGTAAGAAGAACGTGTGGTGAAATAGACAAATGAAATTATATAAACAGTTTATTTACTGTCATAACATATAAAAAAGCTCGCGCCTGTGAGATATCAACAAAACATTAGGAAAATGGCTCACACCAAAGCCTTCACCGAGTATTCACCGGACAGCCCGCTTCCAAGTTGCGCGAACCTATTTCACTGCGCACGTGCTATGAGCGCAGCCCAGCTGTTGAAACCAGTTTTCCCCCGAAAAGTCGGGGGAAAATTAGTGAATCGTTTGAACTCCGATTTCGCGCGGGTTTTTTCATCGCGTTATTTTTCAACTTTATAAGTTGAATTTGCATTTTTTGATGATTTGTTTCGGTAAGTCCATACCGAAAGGTATCAGAATCTGCAAAGTTGTGTTTTACGTTGCATGTGACCTTTAAGAATGAGCGTTAATTAATTCAATAATTTCAATTAACAGGATGCTTTGAAGACATGTTTTAAATAGCCAGATTCCAGGGAGAATCTGAAAATATGAGGAACTGTGTATATGTAGACTGGTTGTTTATATATATTTTAGAGCTGCTAGTATGGTATTGGACTCGTGTAAAAATGGAGCCGCCATCTTGAAGGTATTGTTCTGGATTCAATGACCGTGGAACTAGCAACTGTGTCACCAACCTTGGATCCATCTGTGAAGATTGATTTAAAAGTATCATAAATGTTTCTTAATTCATTATATTGTTGTTGGAATGTTTCAGATTTATTCTGTTCAGTTAATTCTAGGCCCACCTTTGGCCGTATTAACTGCCATGGTGGAGAAGAGAAAAGCTGAGTTTGTATTTCCGAGATCGATTTTAGCTGCACCAACTGCAGATTGTATTCTGACTCCAAGAGGTGGAATACATGATGAGTTGTTATTCCTTTTCAAAGAGGATTAAAACACAGTCACATGCAGGGCTGGATTTAGTAGAACGTAATTTACAAATACCGTGAAGATAATTTATGACGGTGTAGTTTTAGCTTGGCTCATCAGCCTCTACATATTAACAATGAATCGGTGAGGTTCTGAAGTCTCCAAGGCAAAGCTTAGTCCTTGCAGTGGTGATGGATTGAAACTTGTTTTGTCCCTTTAACATAAATATTTCAAAATTCGTAATAAATGATATTTTCAGGTTTCGGGTCATACTCTACAAAGACAATAGGAGTTATGAAACCTACCAGTTGTCTAAATTAAATCCTACCAGTTGTCTAAATTAAATCCAACAAAGATAAAGTGAAAGACAAATATCTTGGGGGGAAAAACATGTGTTTTCGCTCTATCTGCTTGTCCCACATTGACCTGCACAGAAATGTTGCACGATGTGGAACATTTATGGCCACATAAGTCTCATTACTATCAAATATCAACGAGGAATAGACGTGATATAACATATATTCAAATATATTGTGGCTGCTGGGACTCAAACTTCTAATAAACCTTGTCCGTCTTGGTTTCAGGAAGAGTCTAACACTTTTTTGCAATTAAAAATTCAGGAATATCTAAATCGTCGTGATGGCCATCACATCTTCAAAGGTCAGGTGCCCTGACCTATTAATCAGCCTCTAGACAGAGACCGATCCTCCCTGCCTCTATACAGCGAGCAACTCTGTCCGTGGCGTTGGGTAGCTTGATACATCAGGATCGTGGCTCTGGCAGTTTGACCACTGATCCTTCCTTGCGAGATGTCTAGCAAGGTACGGTAGTTGTATAGCCGTGACTTTCTAGCTGGTGAACGGTCCTCGGTGTTGAGAGAAGTGCCAGGGAGAGCAAGCACTTGTGATGGAAGAGGCTTCTGTCCATCCTTTGGACTCGTCCTTGCAAGCCTTCCTCAAGGGTCATTGTGGCAAATTGAGCAGTGTCAAGTTTGGCACTGAAGCAGTGAAGATAGTCGCGGTTCCGCTTCTAGGTAATTGTTTGCGTCATTTGTAAAAATACTGCAATGTCGCGCTCTGCTATGAATACTGGACAAGACAGGTTCGACATAAACTGCAGTAACAACCATTTCGTCAAAGGAATTACAAGTTTATCTACAGTTTTAATCAATAAGTTTACCTGTAAATCATATCTACCCACCTTTTATTAACCTGCTGTTGTATCAGTGTAGACAAGAAACGCAAAGAATTGACCAAGACAGAACGTTTTGCATAAGAAAAAAATAGATTCCTTTAAAAATATCAAACTGTTTTGATCATAAGTCGATTACATCTCGAATTATCTCTCCCAAATCTTGCAGCTTGGACTCAACGTATGATGCGAAACAGAGAAAGCCTTGAAAATAATTTTGAAAGTGCTATAAACATACAACTGTCCTTTTTAATGTTTTATAATAATAAAAAACAACACTGCAGTATGCTGAAAAGCCATAACACAAGTAAAGCTCGTGTTCTCAGTATGCTGAAAACATAACACAAGTTGGCAACATACACCAAAAAATAAAACAACACTGCAGTATGCTGAAAAGCCACTTACTTAAAAAAACATAACACAAGTAAAGCTCGTGTTCTCAGTTTGGCAAAATGAAAGTATGCAAAGTTATTTTTGCAATGAGAGTCAAATATAAGAAATAAATACGCAGCCTAAGCTTATTATGAGCAAGAACATGCATGTTGTGTGAAAATGCCAGTCTAGTCTCCTTGTACCCGTGAACATTGAAATGACACAGTCCTTGTTAAATTGGACCAACATCAAAGTAAGTGGTATGCAGGATGTCCAGAGAGTGGGTTAAGCGCTGTATAAAGCAATATCATAACCCTAGTATCAGTCGAAATAATCCCTTCGTATGAAAACAAATGGATATAATAATGCTGGACCTTCAGTTTGAAACTATACAATACCCGCTTCCCTTTACTTTGCAAACAGCTACTGATCCCGGTTTCAGTCCCTCTCGCAAACGCCCAACTTTTCTCTCTCACCAACCACCGGGAACTGGCAATACTATGACGTTATGCCGGAAGTAGCCTTTCGCCTCTCGGATCCATACTGTTGGCGGAGTTTTAGATTTTAATATAGATATAATAATATACAATGCACCAAGATGCCCTATGCAATATCTTATTTAAGCCATTATGCTACACTATGTAGTTCCTGGAACGGACTCACGAATATAGGTGACGTCACACGAATGTTCTCGTAAAATGTTGTAGTGATCACAGGCTTCACCACGTTATTAGATCACCGTGGAGTTAATCGCGGCTCGCACCTTGTAAGTATTGAGGCCCAAATCTACGCTTTTATGTAGACCCCTGAATCAGGCAATGTTATACTCACAAGATGGCTTCCACGAACTCGCTGTGGCGATCGGCTGTCTCCGGCACTTTCCGTCGGGTCCCCCAACTTCCGGTTGACAGCTCCGATCACCACATCCCTCCCTGTTTTATAGGCTCCTTCCCGCGGAACGAACGCCATCACACCCCTCTTGTTAACTTTTTCTCTGAGGGGTCTCCTTATGAATGTCCACCCGGAGAAATCACTTCCTGTTCACCCAGGTTCAAGGGTCCGTCCCTTTATCATATTGTTCACATGAGCGGGTGATCCCCTGCTCTTTCCTCTGAATCACACCCGCCCTTTTGGGTGGAACCAACAGTTCATAATATCCTTAACCCCAACCCACCCCACCGTTAGGGTGGGACCAACTGTCCCTTGCACAACATACCCGGGCTCCACCTCCAATGGAATATGGCACACAGCTCTTCACATGTCCCCTGTCCTACCTTCCCCTTGGGGAGGAACCCATAGTTCTTCACACTTGATTTTCCCCCTTCACCCCCTCCTTAGGGTGAAACCTCTCATCCCTTGTCACTCTTCTACCTACCCCACTCCCCCGTGGGGTGGGCTCCCTGCACCTCTACAGAGCAAACAACCGAGCTGGGTTCGCGGTTGTGACCGCAAGCAGCTCCTCCGTAATCATCCCCCTTTTCCCAGCTACCATGTCCTCAATCAGGCACAGCAGTGCTGGGGAGTTGACCCGGTACCCTTTTGGCGGCATGTACGGGGAATCCGTCTCCAACAACAGCCGGTCACCCGGTACCACTCTCAGACCGGCCACCTGGTCTGGCGTGAATCCCGGCACCCGGCCAGTGAAGCCAAAGTAGGCCTGGGGAAACGCATTCAGCCATTCTTGCACCGTCTCCTCCCCGCCCGCGAAACAGTGCACGTGTACCGGTTGCTCTGAAGGCAGAATTCCCCTCAAGATCTGGATCGCCTGGGCGTGGGTTGCCCCTGCCTCCTCATCTCCAGCGGGTCCCCGTACGTGCATAATTACCACCCGCTCGGCTGGGACATGTGGTAGCAGTTCTTTCAGGGCGGATTCCTGGGCTTTCCATTCCCACGCAGGGACCGAGTGGTCTAACCCGACCTCCCCCCACTAGGCATCGGGCGTTTTTCCAAAATCCCAGAAGCTGGCGAAACACTTTGTCCGTTAAACTGGCAATCTTTTTCGGCTGGATCCCGACTGCTGTGATATATCTGGGGTCATCGCTGATCTGCTGAGGATACGTAGGGGGATCACAATATATTTCTACCCCCAGACGGGCAGCTCTCCAAATGGGTGATTCACCTCTGGGGCGGCTGCCAACAGTTCAGGAGTGGTTCCCTGGGTCGTTTTCCCAAACGTGCCCGCCCATGTCCTATCCAGGTGGAAGTGGGCATCGAACAAATGTTCGAGACCCCCTGGACCCTGGAGCATGCCTTCTTCTGCCGACCCCCCAGACGCAAGCTCCTCTCCCCACGATGTCTCTACTTCCCCACACACCTCTTGGCTTTCTCCAGCAGCCACCATGTCCGCGGACTCATCCTCTTCCCTGACCCGGACCTCTTCGTCCTCCGGCAGCCACATGGCCTCAGCTGGTTCAACGTCCATCAGTTCTCGGTCCCAATCCTGGGGGGCCTGGACCTCAGCAGTCCAGCGAGTATGCTGGGGCGCTGACACCAGAAACAGGCGGAACTCCCTCCTCTTGTCCTGGGGCACGAAATTAAGGAGATGAAGCAGCACCCTCCACTGTTTCAGACACGCCGGAGAATTCAAGGGCCGCAGGCTGAACTTTGTTGGAATGCGCCATCCCTGAGCCGTGCACAAGTGTCTCAGTCCGGCTATCGAGTTTTCCTGTAGCATGCAGTCAGGGGACAACTGAATGTTGCGGTTGCAGAATTCATGTAGTCCCTCCAGGGTTGCGCCCGGACCCAGAACCCATGACGCCAGCTGTCGTAGGGCCGTCACTATCCTGTCTATCACCTCTCGTTCGGGAGGGTTCTCCTGGGGAAACCGAGCCCGAAAATAACGCGGGAGGTGCGCAAAAAAGGCATGGTCCTGCAGCTTATGGGTTACTGTCCCACATCCCTCTACGGGACAACGGGATCCTCGACCCCTCCACCTCCTGGGCTCTCCCCTCGACACCACCGAGGGTGTCGACTCCAAGACCCCCCTTGGTCTTGGATGGGGACCCCTCCTGTCTTTGGTCTGCTCCAGGAACCGTCCCCTTCCGGCCCCTGGTCGCCCCAAGTGGTCCCACACCACGGGGTATCTCTCTTCCTCCTTTCTTGTCCTTTTAGGCCCCCAGGGCCCTCCCTGAGGAAGGTCTGGTCTTGTCACCGTCGAACTTGGCCTCTTCGGTTGTGGCGGTGGTGACAGCTGGTATTCCACCTCTCTCCTCCGGCATGGCGGCGATCTCCTCCGGCGCTGGATGACAACCTGCACCGGCATCCCCTCCACAGTGGGCCGGACCACCACCTGCTCTCCATGGCTCCTCTGCCTACTTCGAGTAGGACGCTCCTGTCGCACCTCCACCTCTCTCTCTTCCTCCTCCAGACCTCGGCGCGGTTCGTTGGTTCCGCCCGATAAACACTGCCTAATGTCTGCACCACGTAATATACGTTCTACATGGAAACCTTTAATATACCGCACCACAGTCACAAAATTCAGATTTTTAACATGTAGCTATCTTTGGATTTGATAGCAGTGATTGTGAGAAAGCTTAAGAGCATTGCTACAGAGGGGGTTTGACACGGTGTGGGGATTGAGGAAGAACTGTTGGTCTGCTAACTTGCGTGGCTGTTGATCTTTATGTTTTAAAGAGACATTTCCCTTCAATTAGTCCTCGCCCACAGCAATCACATGAAACATAAGAATCAGGGCCTAGGTTTTCCAAGCTCTCTTTGCGCCAAGATAGTCGTAAGTTAATGTTAATGTATGGTACTTACGACTATCTTAGGGAAGGGAGCTTCGAAAAGTGAGAAACTACTAAACGTGAACTGCTTAAGGCAAGGTTGGTATGAGGTGACATCATAAGGCACGGGAACTCTTTAAGGACATCTTTCTCGTGCTTGGACCCCATTCACAAAAAAAACTGATACCCCAGTTCGGCAATTTTGTTTCCCCAGTTCGGCAATTCCTTTCGCTGTCAGTAGTCTGGTCATACGGCATTATCTTTTCCAATAACGAAATCTGATCAGGTTTACATTGATAATGAAAGATACCACCAAATCAGGAGGCTGTGAAACGTCCCACTCAATACTAAAACCATACTGACGATGTATTCTGACAATTGTTGCCTTCTCCAGTGCTGTAGTCTTCTCAGCTGTCACCTTTAGCTGATCTGCAAACATATTCTTACACGTAATTTGTAGACCTTCTTGAGACAAATACTTTGTTTCATCATTGAGTACAGTGAGCAGTGAAAGCAGAATATCATATTCTATCCAGTCGGTAAACTGGTTCAACAAGTTAATGGGAATATGATTAAGTTCTACTCACAACCCGAGTGTGTTCAATTAATAATGGTATTGATTCACATAGCTATAATATGAAAATAAATATTTGTAATAAAGTAAATTTAAGTTTTTAACGAACAATTTGGGATGATTGGGGACAAAACTGGTGAAATGATAAATACAGTTGAACAAAACAACACAAAATCTAGTTCAGTTCCAATTACTATATAGTTAATTAACTTTTAAGTGAAGTTCTGATTCCATGCACAGGGCATTGATGTGCGAGCAACTTTATTGAATTCAAGACGGAACACAGGCCTCTATTTTGAACAAAATTCTAGCAACATGAAAACACACTTCTCCATGTCTGAAAAGAAGTTTGACATACTAGTATACAATTTGGGTAGCATTTCTATTTTTTTGTTTCTCATCGCCCGAGCGACCCTTCTAATTGTATTGCCGACCCTCCCAAAACTGGGGTTTTTTTTCATTCCAATGTTCACAGCTGACTCGAACCTAAAACGTACCGCCTCGTCATAATATAAAATGTTTATCTTTCAATCAGTCGAAGTCCAAAGAACGCGAGAAATTATAGTAAGAATTACAATAAATGAGAACCAAGAACATTATTCAGATAATTTTGTCTTTATTAATTGTTTTTTCTCCCGACCGACCGACCCATGTTCAGAATTTGGTGGCTACGTGAAACACCATACTGAAAAGAAATGATGCCCTATTTGATATTAAAGATGTTTAGAATGACATAGTAGAATGTGGAAAGTATTGGGTTTGTGCAGTGTGAGATTTCTTTAGAATGGCAGGTGTCATCAAAATAAGGTGAGTATTTGGTTTCAATCACTGTGATAGTCATTTTGGGGGGATTGAGCAGTGTCAAGTTTGGCACTAAAGCTGAAGCTTCTAGGTGCGCCATTTGTAAAAATACTGCAAATGTCGCTCTCTGCTATGAATACTGGACAAGACAGGTTTCGACATAAACTGCAGTAACAACCATTTCGTCAAAGGAATTACAAGTTTATCTACAGTTTTAATCAATAAGTTTACCTGTAAATCATATCTACCCGTCTTTTATTAACCTGCTGTTGTATCAGTGTAGACAAGAAACGCAAAGAATTGACCAAGACAGAACGTTTTGCATAAGAAAAAAATAGATTCCTTAAAAATATCAAACTGAAACCGTTGATCGCATAAGTCGATTACATCTCGATTATTATCTCTCCCAAATCTTGCAGCTTGGACAAATTCAACGTATGATGCGAAACAGAGAAAGCCTTGAGAAAATAATTTTGAAAGTGATTTCTATCAATTTCTTCTCAGTTTCTTCCAGTTCTTTAGTTTCCCCTTCAACTGTCCTTTAATGTTTTATAATAATAAAAACAACAACACTGCAGTATGCTGAGAAGCCACTTACTTAAAAACGTAACACAAGTAAAGCTCGAGTTCTCAGTTTGGCAACATACACCAAAAATAAAACAACACTGCAGTATGCTGAAAAACATAACACAAGTAAAGCTCGTGTTCTCAGTTTGGCAACATACACCAAAAATAAAACAACACTGCAGTATGCTGAAAAGCCACTTACTTAAAAACATAACACAAGTAAAGCTCGTGTTCTCAGTTTGGCAAAAAAATGAAAGTATGCAAAGTTATTTTTGCAATGAGAGTCAAATATAAGAAATAAATACGCAGCCTAAGCTTATTATGAGCAAGAACATGCATGTTGTGTGAAAATGCCAGTCTAGTCTCCTTGTACCCGTGAACATTGAAATGACACAGTCCTTGTTAAATTGGACCAACATCAAAGTAAGTGGTATGCAGGATGTCCAGAGAGTGGGTTTAGCGCTGTATAAAGCAATATCATAACCCTAGTATCAGTCGAAATAATCCCTTCGTATGAAAACAAATGGATATAATAATGCTGGACCTTCAGTTTGAAACTATACAATACCCGCTTCCCTCTACTTTGCAAACAGCTACTGATCCCGGTTTCAGTCCCTCTCGCAAACGCCCAACTTTTCTCTCTCACCAACCACCGGGAACTGGCAATACTATGACGTTATGCCGGAAGTAGCCTTTCGCCTCTCGGATCCATACTGTCGGCGGAGTTTTAGATTTTATATAGATATAATAATATACAATGCACCAAGATGCCCTATGCAATATCATATTTAAGCCATTATGCTACACTATGTAGTTCCTGGAACGGACTCACGAATATAGGTGACGTCACACGAATGTTCTCGTAAAATGTATTAGTGATCACAGGCTTCACCACGTTATTATATCACCGTGGAGTTAATCGCAGCTCGCACCTTGTAAGTATTTAGGCCCAAATCTACGGTTTTATGTAGACCCCTGAATCAGGCAATGTTATACTCACAAGATGGCTTCCACGAACTCGCTGTGGCGATCGGCTGTCTCCGGCTCTTTCCGTCGGGTCCCCCAACTTCCGGTTGACAGCTCCGATCACCACATCCCTCCCTGTTTTATAGGCTCCTTCCCGCGGAACGAACGCCATCACACCCCTCTTGTTAACTTTTTCTCTGAGGGGTCTCCTTATGAATGTCAACCCGGAGAAATCACTTCCTGTTCACCCAGGTTCAAGAGTCCGTCCCTTTATCATTTTGTTCACATGAGCGGGTGATCCCCTGCTCTTTCGTCTGAATCACACCCGCCCTTTTGGGTGGAACCAACAGTTCGTAATATCCTTAACCCCAACCCACCCCACCGTTAGGGTGGGACCAACTGTCCCTTGCACAACATACCCGGGCTCCACCTCCAATAGAATATGGCACACAGCTCTTCACATGTCCCCTGTCCTACCTTCTCCATGGGGAGGAACCCATAGTTCTTCAAACTTGATTTTCCCCCTTCACCCCCTCCTTAGGGTGAAACCTCTCATCCCTTGTCACTCTTCTACCTACCCCACTCCCCTGTGGGGTGGGCTCCCTGCACCTCTACAGAGCGAACAACCGAGCTGCGTTCGCGGTATTGACCGCAAGCAGCTCCTCTGTAATCATCCCCTTTTCCCAGCTACCATGTCCTCAATCAGGCACAGCAGTGCTGGGGAGTTGACCGTACCCTTTTGGCGGCATGTACGGGAATCCGTCTCCAACAACAGCCGGTCGCCGGTACCACTCTCAGACCGCCACCTGGTCTGGCGTGAATCCCGCACCCGGCCAGTGAAGCCAAAGTAGGCCTGGGGAAACGCATTCAGGCATTCTGCACCGCCTCTCCTCCCGCCCCAAGCGAAACAGTGCACGTGTACGGTTGCTCTGAAGGCAGAATTCCCCTCAAGATCTGGATCGCCTGGGCGTGGGTTGCCCCCGCCTCCTCATCTCCAGCAGGTCCCCGTACATGCATAATTACCACCCGCTTGGCTGGGACATGTGGTAGCAGTTCTTTCAGGGCGGATTCCTGGGCTTTCCATTCCCACGCAGGGACCGAGTGGTCTAACCCGACCTCCCCCACTAGACATCGGGCGTTTTGCCAAAATCCCAGAAGCTGGCGAAACACTTTGTCCGTTAAACTGGCAATCTTTTTCGGCTGGATCCCCACTGCTGTGATATATCTGGGGTCATCGCTGATCTGCTGAGGATACGTAGGGGGATCACAATATATTTCTAATCCCAGACGGGCAGCTCTCCAAATGGGTGATCCACCTCTGGGGCTGCTGCCAACAGTTCAGGAGTGGTTCCCTTGGTCGTTTTCCCAAACGTGCCCGCCCATGCCCTATCCAGGTGGAAGTGGGCATCGAACAAATGTTCGAGACCCCCTGGACCCTGGAGCATGCCTTCTTCTGCCGACCCCCCAGACGCAAGCTCCTCTCCCCACGATGTCTCTACTTCCCTGACCCTTCCCCCTCCGGCAGCCACATGGCCTCAGCTGGTTCAACGTCCATCAGTTCTTGGTCCCAATCCTGGGGGGCCTGGACCTGAGCAGTCCAGCGAGTATGCTGGGGCGCTGACACCAGAGGCAGGCGGAACTCCCTCCTCTTGTCCTGGGGCACGAAATTAAGGAGATGAAGCAGCACCCTCCACTGTTTCAGACACGCGGGAGAATTGAAGGGCCGCAGGCTGAACTTTGTTGGAATGCGCCATCCCTGAGCCGTGCACAAGTGTCTCAGTCCGGCTATCGAGTTTTCCTGTAGCGTGCAGTCAGGGGACAACTGAATGTTGCGGTTGCAGAATTCATGTAGTCCCTCTAGGGTTGCGCCCGGACCCAGAACCAATGACGCCAGCTGTCGTAGGGCCGTCACTATCCTGTCTATCACCTCTCGTTCGGGAGGGTTCTCTTGGGGAAACCGGGCCCGAAAATAACGCGGGAGGTGCGCAAAAAAGGCATGGTCCTGCAGCTTATGGGTTACTGTCCCACATCCCTCTACGGGACAACGGGATCCTCGACCCCTCCAACTCCTGGGCTCTCCCCTCGACACCACCGAGGGTGTCGACTCCAAGACCCCCCTTTGTCTTGGATGAGGACCCCTCCTGTCTTTGGTCTGCTCCAGGAACCGGCCCCTTCCGGCCCCCCCAAGTGGTCCCACACCACGGGGTATCTCTCTTCCTGCTTTCTTGTCCTTTTAGGCCCCCAGGGCCCTCCCTGAGGAAGGTCTGGTCTTGTCACCGTCGAACTTGGCCTCTTCGGTTGTGGCGGTGGTGACAGCTGGTATTCCACCTCTCTCCTCCGGCATGGCGGCGATCTCCTCCGGTGCTGGATGACAACCTGCACCGGAATCCCCTCCACAGTGGGCCGGACCACCACACGCTCTCCATGGCTCCTCTGCCTACTTCGAGTAGGACACTCCTGTCGCACCTCCACCTCTCTCTCTTCCTCCTCCAGACCTCGGCGCGGTTCGTTGGTTCCGCCCGATAAACACTGCCTAATGTCTGCACCACATAATAAACGTTCTACATGGAAACCTTTAATATACCGCACCACAGTCACAAAATTCAGATTTTTAACATGTAGCTATCTTTGGATTTGATAGCAGTGATTGTGAGAAAGCTTAAGAGCATTGCTACAGAGGGGGTTTGACACGGTGTGGGGATTGAGGAAGAACTGTTGGTCTGCTAACTTGCGTGGCTGTTGATCTTTATGTTTTAAAGAGACATTTCACTTCAATTAGTCCTCACCCACAGCAATCACATGAAACATAAGAATCAGGGCCTAGGTTTTCCAAGCTCTCTTTGCGCCAAGATAGTCGTAAGTTAATGTTAATGTATGGTACTTACGACTATCTTAGGGAAGGGAGTTTCGAAAAGTGAGAAACTACTAAACGTGAACTGCTTAAGGCAAGGTTGGTATGAGGTGACATCATAAGGCACGGGAACTCTTTAAGGACATCTTTCTCGTGCTTGGACCCCATTCACAAAAAAACTGATACCCCAGTTCGGCAATTCCTCTCGCTGTCAGTAGTCTGGTCATACGGCATTTTCTTTTCCAATAACGAAATCTGATCAGGTTTACATTGATAATGAAAGATACCACCAAATCAGGAGGCTGTGAAACGTCCGACTCAATACTAAAACCATACTGACGATGTATTCTGACAATTGTTGCCTTCTCCAGTGCTGTAGTCTTCTCATCTGTCACCTTTAGCTGATCTGCAAACATATTCTTACACGTAATTTGTAGACCTTCTTCAGACAAATACTTTGTTTCATCATTGAGTACAGTAAGCAGTGAAAGCAGAATATCATATTCTCTCCAGTCGGTAAACTGGTTCAACAAGTTAATGGGAATATGATTAAGTTCTACTCACAACCCGAGTGTGTTCAATTAATAATGGTATTGATTAACATAGCTATAATATGAAAATAAATATTTGTAATAAGTAAATTTAAGTTTTTAACGAACAATTTGGGATGATTGGGGACAAAATTAGTGAAATGATTAATACGGTTGAACAAAACAACCCCAAATCTACAATATAGAACAAACTTTATGGATAACAACTTCTTTTTATTCGTGAGTGCGACGTTTCGATACAGATTCTTGTACCGTTGTCAAGCATAATGGGATAGGAAGGGGGAAGTGTATATATACTGGATGTAACAATGTAACAAAGAAAACAACATAATTGGCTAGGCAGAAAGCTGATGAAGCCAGAGAGTAAACAAAGGACAGGCGTGGAAGCCAATGATGTACAAATAATTATGAGATGTTTATACAGCAGAGTTTATACAGTAGATTGGGCTTGGCGGATGAGTGCATCATAAGCGGATGGAATGAAGTATCCTTGGTCTCTGTTGAGGGTTGACTTATGGCGTTTGATGTGGATGGCTTCGGTGAGCTTGCGTTTAGTGAAGTCTGTTTGTTTGTTGGAGAGAATGGTGAGACCACTCTATTTGATGATTGGGGCTTGCTTTGATGTGGTCGGAAATGGCTGATTTGCTGTCGGAATTGGTAACAGAGGTCTGATGTTCTTTCACTCGGGTGTTGATGGGTCGGGAAGTTTTGCCTATGAAGCTCTGCCCACAATCACAGTTTATTTTGTAGATGACACATTTTGGGTTGTTGTTCTTTACGGTGGCGGGTTTTATTCCATTGGCATGGAGAATGTTGTTAAGGTTGGAGGACGCGGAGAAGGTGGTGTCTATGCCAGCTTGTTGTTTTAGTAGACGGCTGATTTGATGTGACGGTTTGCCAATGTAGGGGATGGATATCTTGATGGGGGCTGAAAGTCTTCGTAGAACGTAACCACTTTCCATCCCAAATAGTCAACAGAACCATCGCTGCAACCCTGTCACCTCCTACCAAAAGACCCAAACCAGATTCAGCCCCCATCAAGATATCCATCCCCTACATTGGCAAACCGTCACATCAAATATCTTTCAATCAGTCGAAGTCCAAGGAACGCGAGAAATTATAGTAAGAATTACAATAAATGAGAACCAAGAACATTATTCAGATAATTTTGTCTTTATTAAATGTTTTTTCTCCCGACCGACCGACCCATGTTCAGAATTTGGTGGCTACGTGAAACACCATACTGAAAAGAAATGATGCCCTATTTGATATTAAAGTTTTCGAATGACATAGTATAATGTGGAAAGTATTGTGTTTGTGCAGTGTGAGATTTCTTTAGAATGGCAGGTGTCATCAAAATAAGGTGAGTATTTGGTTTCAATCACTGTGATAGTAATTTTGGCGGGATTGAGCAGTGTCAAGTTTGGCACTAAAGCAGTGAAGAAAGTCGCGGTTCCGCTTCTAAGTAATTGTTTGTGCCATTTGTAAAAATACTGCAATGTCGCGCTCTGCTATGAATACTGGACAAGACAGGTTCGACATAAACTGCAGTAACAACGTTTTCGTCAAAGGAATTACAAGTTTATCTACAGTTTTAATCAATAAGTTTACCTGTAAATCATATCTACCCACCTTTTATTAACCTGCTGTTGTATCAGTGTAGACAAGAAACGCAAAGAATTGACCAAGACAGAAAGTTTTGCATAAGAAAAAAATAGATTCATTAAAAATATCAAACTGAATCCGTTGATCGCATAAGTCGATTACATCTCGATTACATCTCGATTATTATCTCCCCAAAATCTTGCAGCTTGGACAAATTCAACGTATGATGCGAAACAGAGAAAGCCTTGAGAAAATAATTTTGAAAGTGATTTCTATCAATTTCTTCTCAGTTTCTTCCAGTTCTTTAGTTTCCCCTTCAACTGTCCTTTAATGTTTTATAATAATAAAAACAACAACACTGCAGTATGCTGAAAAGCCACTTACTTAAAAACGTAACACAAGTAAAGCTCGAGTTCTCAGTTTGGCAACATACACCAAAAATAAAACAACACTGCAGTATGCTGAAAAACATAACACAAGTAAAGCTCGTGTTCTCAGTTTGGCAACATACACCAACAATAAAACAACACTGCAGTATGCTGAAAAGCCACTTACTTAAAAACATAACACAAGTAAAGCTCGTGTTCTCAGTTTGGCAACATACACCAAAAATAAAACAACACTGCAGTATGCTGAAAAGCCACTTACTTAAAAACATAACACAAGTAAAGCTCGTGTTCTCAGTTTGGCAACATACACCAAAAATAAAACAACACTGCAGTATGCTGAAAAGCCACTTACTTAAAAACATAACACAAGTAAAGCTCGTGTTCTCAGTTTGGCAAAAAAAGTATGCAAAGTTATTTTTGCAATGAGAGTCAAATATAAGAAATAAATACGCAGCCTAAGCTTATTATGAGCAAGAACATGCATGTTGTGTGAAAATGCCAGTCTAGTCTCCTTGTACCCGTGAACATTGAAATGACAGTCCTTGTTAAATTGGACCAACATCAAAGTTAGTGGTATGCAGGATGTCCAGAGAGTGGGTTTAGTGCTGTATAAAGCAATATCATAACCCTAGTATCAGTCGAAATAATCCCTTCTTATGAAAACAAATGGATATAATAATGCTGGACCTTCAGTTTGAAACTATACAATACCCGCTTCCCTCTACTTTGCAGCAGGTACTGATCCCAGTTTCAGTCCCTCTCGCAAACGCCCAACTTTTCTCTCTCACCAACCACCGGGAACTGGCAATACTATGACGTTATGCCGGAAGTAGCCTTTCGCCTCTCGGATCCATACTGTTGGCGGAGTTTTAGATTTTATATAGATATAATAATATACAATGCACCAAGATGCCCTATGCAACATCTTATTTAAGCCATTATGCTACACTATGTAGTTCCTGGAACGGGGCACCCGTGAAGAGCCACCTCGTCGTGGTGGGTGCTGGGTAACGCCAAGAGCTCTTCGACCCCCCGTTGTGGACCCGGGGGGATATTTGGTCCACCAACCCGTTTGCCGTGGGTTGCGCCCCTGTGTCGGTGGAGGAAGGGAGTCTGGTGGTTGAGGGCACTGGTTCCAGGAACAGTGTTCCTTTGCCCAACACACCACTTCGCCCCTTACTTCACCTAGACGGGTGGTAGAACTGGCCCGGTTCTATCAATCGGCTGGTCACGCCAAGCCCTGTGATAATTTATGTACCTTTGCACAAAATTTTGAATATCATATGATACAATTTTTAAGTCTTGGCGAATTTTTTGAACTTCAAATCCATAATTTCATGACTGTTTTTGCCTAGAACCTTTTGCCCAGAAGGCGGTGGCTCATGGGCCAATCTGGTGGAATAGTTACTTTTTTATTATTCTACTTGAGTATATCATCCGGGTATCCTTGGTGCTGCAAGTCGGAAATCCGCTTGTTTTTAGCATTGTCCTTGTGATACTCCGTGGTGGGTGGGGAGCTCGGATGACGAATCAATATAACCTCAACATGGAATACGAAACCCCCTCCAAAAAGACCAAACGTCCACTTGATACTGACGATGAACCCAGACCTTTGACACAATTAGAATATTGGCCACGTTTTCTTGTTGTTGAGACAAGTGACAAGACACCTCTTAAGCTGAACCCATTTGCAATATCAAAGGGTATAGCTGGCATAGCTGGCGAGGTTAAAAACATCAAAAGATTGAGATCAGGCTCGTTATTGATAGAATGCAGCAAGAAACATCAATCTGTTAACCTTATGTCAATCACTTCGTTTGTCGGTGTTCCAGTTTCAGTCACGGAACACAGAACTCTCAATACCAGCAAAGGAATAATACGTGATAGAGATAAATTGTTCACAGACATGACTGAAAGTGACATAGCATTTGAAATGAGAGATCAAGGTGTTATATACGTTAAACGATTCTCAACCAGGAAAAACTCTCAAACTCAACTGACTAACACTTACCTCTTTTCCTTTTCATCGCCAATTGCCCCCAAATCAATTAAAGCAGGCTACTGCCATATCAAAGTTGACATGTTCATTCCAAATCCCTTAAGATGTTTCAAATGTCAGAAGTATGGCCATGGTGTCAATTCCTGTACAAGACCTGTCACATGTGCACACTGCAGTGAACAGACTCATACTACTGAAGACTGCAACAGCGATATTAAAAGATGTACAAATTGTTCAGGGAACCACTCATCCTATTCCAAAGACTGTCCCATCTGGAAACAGCAGATGGAAATCAATAAGATCAAAGTTTCCAGAAACATCAGCTTCTCGGAGGCTAGGAAACTTGTACAGTCTGCTGAAGGTACAGATTCATATGCATCTGTTGTTAGGTCAACTGTTACTCAAGCACCCACAGTAACAACTAAATCTATAGACTGTCAAACAGATCTCACGTGGGTCAGCACAGAAGCACCTCAGATTTATACCACTGAACAGGCAACACAAACGTCTGACTCAATTTCAGTCTATAAATATCACTCTCAAGTTCAATCACAGTCGACACCTCTTTCTCAAGAACCATCTTCTCAGTCAACTCAATGGTCTCAAGCTACGACAAACGTTCAACAAATCGTTAAAAACAAGGGCAAACCGACGTCAGATTCTTCGAAGAAACAAAGTGGCAGAACCCCAAAAGGGTCAGATGATAGAATTAAATTATATAACAAACATGGGTCCCTGGAGGACATGGATGTCTCCGAAAACGTCCAATCAACGGCACACAGTTTGTCGCCCTCCAAAAAGGTGCGGGGTAGATCCCCTATCAATCCACCTAAAAGATAGGTTCTTCAAAACATATTGTGCAGTGGAACTGTAGAGGACTACGGACAAATTTTAATGAAATACAGCTAATTGTCCAAGATTTAACACCATCAGCTTTCTGTCTGCAAGAGACGTATCTGAAACAGACAGATAATTTTAACTTACGTCAGTTTAAAGCCTATCATTATTTTTCCCCTCCAGGTGATACAGCCACTGGAGGTTCTACTATCCTTATACGACATGATGTTATTCACAGCCCTCTTACACTTAACACTAATCTCCAAGCTGTTGCAGTGCGACTTACTCTGGGTGTGGTATTTACGTTATGCTCTCTGTATATTCCGCCTTCATCGACACTTCAGCTGACTGATCTTTAATCACTCTATGATCAACTCCCGAAGCCATGTGTTATCATGGGTGACCTAAACGGTCACAATCCACTCTGGGGCAGTATTAACATTAATACTAAAGGTAAAATAATTGAAGACTTCATTTCCAATAATGACCTGTGCATATTTAATGATGATTCAAGCACCTATCTGCATCCTGCAACTGGCACTTATTCTTCTTTGGATTTAGGTGTTGCAGATTCTAACCTCCTGAATGAATTTGATTGGTCTGTTCATAATGACCTTTGTGGAAGTGACCACTTCCCAACTATCCTTTCAGAAATAACTCCATCTCATTCTCCATCATACACAAGATGGAACTTTTCGAAGGCTAACTGGTCTTCATTTCAATATAATTGTAAATCGAAACTGCGACCTGATTGTTTCAGTGATACAACTGATCCCATTCAAACTTTTTCTGACGTTTTAAATGAAATAGCTGTCCTCTACGACTCCACATGTACGAAAACCATGGTTTAATACAGATTGTAGACAAGCCAGAAAAGCGAGGAAAAAGGCCGAACGTTATTTCCACCATCATCCAACTGTCCATAACTTAAATAAATTTAAAATACTCAATGCAAAGGCGCGTCGTACGTTTAAACAAAACAAACGACAATCTTGGAGAAATTATGTCTCAAAAATTAATTCACGCACGCCAATGTCTAAGGTTTGGAACATGGTTCAGCGAATAAAAGGCAAAGGTTCAAAATCAGCTGTACACCATCTTAAAGATGGTGATAACTTGATCACTGATAAATCTGACATTGCAAATAAAATTGGCGAAACCCTCGCCAAAAATTCATCATCGGCAAATTATGTCCCTGAGTTTCAGAGATATCAGAAACAACAGGAAAAGACAAAACTTAATTTCGAATCACATAACGGTGAAGATTATAATGAAGTGTTTTCATTACATGAGCTACATACTGCTCTTGACCAAGCTCATGACACTGCAGCAGGTAATGACAATATACATTACCAGCTACTGAAACACTTACCTGAACCATGTCTGA
Source organism: Haliotis rubra (assembly GCF_003918875.1). Lineage (NCBI taxonomy): Eukaryota > Metazoa > Mollusca > Gastropoda > Lepetellida > Haliotidae > Haliotis > Haliotis rubra. The sequence continues at coordinate 1,360,416 of NW_025767657.1, read as the reverse complement.
TGACACTTTTAGATATATTTGACCAAATATGGACGTCTGGAGAATTTCCTCCTTCATGGCGTAATGCCATTGTAGTCCCAATACCAAAACCTGGCAAGGATCATACAGATCCGTCTAATTACAGACCAATGTTCTCTAACTAGCTGTGTCTGTAAAACCATGGAACGTATGGTGAATAATAGATTAACTTGGTATCTTGAAACCAATAACCTTATTACAAATATTCAATGTGGTTTCAGGAAAAATCGAAGTACCATTGATCATTTGGTACGATTAGAATCCTTTGTTAAAAATACAATAGTAAATAAACAACATGCCGTATCGATATTCTTTGATCTCGAGAAAGCATACGATACGACCTGGAAGCATGGCATTTTAAAGGATTTACATGACTTTGGTTTAAGGGGTCGTTTACCTCTTTTTATATCAAAGTTTTTAAAAGACAGGCAATTTCAAGTCCGAGTGGGTTCAACCCTGTCTGACTATTATAATCAGGATCAGGGTGTCCCACAAGGCAGTATTTTGTCTGTAACATTGTTTAGTATTAAGATCAACAATTTATCCAAGGTTTTAAATGATTCAATCGACGGATCACTTTTTGTGGATGATTTTAACATTTCTTGTCGCGGTAAGAATATGCATACCATTGAACGGCAACTACAGTTGTGTTTAAACAAAATAAATAAATGGTGTCTTGAAAACGTCTTTAAATTTTCTAAATCAAAAACTAATTGCATACATTTCTGCCGTAAATATAAACCACATAAAGACCCAGAACTGTTTTTAAATGGCATTCCCATCAAGGTTGTAAAAGAGGCCAAGTTTTGGGTCTGATTTTCGATTCCCATTTAACCTTTCTTCCGCATATTAAATCCCTAAAACTAAATGCCTGAAGGCACTTGATTTATTGAAAGTCGTTTCTAATTCGGCACCCATGAAGGGCCACCTCCTCGTGGTGGGTGCTGGGTCACGCTAAGCGCCCTTCAACCCCCCGTTGTGGACCCGGGGGGATATTTGGTCCACCAACCCGTTTGCCGTGGGTTGCGCCCCTGTGTCGGTGGAGGACGGGAGGCTGGTGGTTGAGGGCACTGGTTCCAGGAACAGTGTTCCGTTGCCCAACACACCACTTCGCCCCTTACTTCACCTAGACGGGTGGTTGAATGGGCCCGGTTCAACCAATCGGCTGGTCATGTCGAGCCCTGTGCATTACTTGTATTTGCACAAATTCTATTCTTAAACTATATGGTGGACTTTAGGTCTCGGCTTTATTAGTTTATAAAACATCACTTGATTTTGAACTATGACTTTTCAATTTGCCTAGAGTCTAAATGCCCAGCAGGCGATGGCTCATGGGCCAATCTGGTAGGATCTATCTTTTTAAGATCTTATCCTGCTTGAGTATACCCTCCTAGTATCCTTGGTGCCGTCTGCTGGAGGCCCACAGACATGAGGCATCGTCCTTGTTGACACTCCATGGTGGGTGAGGAGCTAGGAGGGTGAATCATATACAATACAACCATGGCACCCCCACTGAAAAAAACGCTCGTATGAATCTGATGATTCAGTATCTTCTGAGGACGAACATTCTGCTGTTCACACAAATCCTGATCATTGGTCTCGATTTTTGGTCATGTCGGCACCAGATGATGGTCCACTTAAATTGAATCCTTTTGCCATTGCAAAGGGCATAGAAGGATTAGCTGGCGACGTAAAAGAAGTCAAGAAGCTACGTTCGGGATCTCTACTGATTGAGTGTAAAAAGAAAATTCAATCACAAATCCTCCTTTCGACCAAATCATTAGCTAATGTTCCTGTGGAGGTTTCACCTCACAGGACACTCAACAGTAGTAAAGGCATTGTCCGTGATGTCGGTCGTTGCCTTTCAGATATGGATGAGGCTGACATTATTTCAGAGTTACGTCCACAGGGAGTGACTGCTGTTAAACGGTTTACTTCCAAAAGAGATAATGAAACCATAAAGACCAATACGTATCTATTTACATTCGGTCTTCCGTCACGCCCCGATTCATTGAAAGCTGGATATTGTTACTTAAGGGTTGATGCTTACATCCCAAATCCCCTGCGGTGCTACCGATGTCAGAAATATGGCCATGGTTCTAATTCATGCCGCGGCCCAGCTGCTTGTCATCGATGTGGTGGCAACTGTGAAGATAGCAGACTCTGTGATAAACCTCCTGCGTGTGTAAACTGCTCTGGGAGTCATCCCTCGTCGTCAAAAGCATGCCCTACATGGGAGCTCCAATCAAAAATTTCGAAAATGAAACATGACCGTAATGTTACTTTTTTGAAGCGAGGAAACTTGTTCTGAATCTTGAAAAACCAGGCCCAACTTATGCGGCTGCTACTTCTGCCTCAACTCCAATTTCTCGACCGGTTTCATGTCAGTCAGTAGGTTGCCAAACCGAATACACATGGATTGAATCATCTAATCCAATCTTGGCTAAACCTCGTCAACAATCATCTAGTTCTTCGTCACAAACGGAAGATCTATCTACAGTTGTCTCACTGTCGCCAGTGGTTCCAGCAGTGGAACCAAAATCGGTACCAAAACCATCACCTGTTCCGAAATCGACTAAAAAAAACAAATTGATCACTCTATTCATTCAGATCGTATACCAAAGGGTCAGCGTGACCCTGTACGTCTTCAAAATCGTTATCACACCTTGGAGGACATGGATGTCTCTCCTCTCTACCACGGGCGCAACAGAAGTAAGTCGCCTAGAAAAGGGAAAAATAGATCCCCTGTACATCCACCCATTACATGAATGGTCCTAGTTCACTCCTTCAGTGGAATTGCAGAGGTCTCAGGTCCAATTTAAATGATTTACACTTATTAATACAGGATTATACGCCGTCAGCAATATGTCTCCAGGAGACATACCTTAAAGAAACTGATAACTTTGATTTACGTCAGTACAGTACCTACCATTCATTCTCCCCCCTCCAGGGACTAAAGCTACGGGTGGATCTTCTGTTTTCGTACGGCAGGGTGTTCTCCACAGCCCGGTTTTAATTCATACAAATCTTCAGGCTGTTGCAGTTCGAATAACTATGCACATTGTTTTTACTTTGTGCTCTCTTTACATCCCACCAACATCGTTGCTTCAACTAACTGATCTTCAAGCGCTCTACGACCAGCTTCCCAAGCCCTGCATCATTATGGGCGATCTAAATGGTCATAACCCACTCTGGGGCAGTATGCATACAAGCAATAAAGGAAAGTTACTTGAAGATTTCATTTCAAACAACGATTTATGCATTTATAACGATGTCTCACACACTTATCTCCATCCTGGTACTGGTACTTATTCTAATCTTGACTTGTCCATCACTGACTCAGATCTCCTAAATGAATTTGATTGGTCCGTCCATGACGACCTTTGTGGAAGCGACCACTTTCCTACAGTTCTAAAACCAGTAGCCCCATCTGATGTTCCTCCATCATCCAGATGGAATTTCAAAAAAGGCTAACTGGCCTTTATATGCAACTCTGTGTGCTGATGAACTTAAACCTGAACTTTTCATTGATGTTGCTGATGCTATAAAGAGTTTCTCTGATAAACTGAATAACATAGCGGATGTGTGCATCCCCAAGTCCTCTGCAATTCCACACATTAGAAAACCATGGTTCAACGATGACTGCAAACAAGCTAGGAAGGCAAGGAAAAAGGCAGAACATTACTTCCGTCGCCATCCCATGGTTCATAATTTGAACAAGTTTAAGATTTTAAATGCTAAAGCACGGCGTACTTTTAAGCAAAGTAAACGTCACTCTTGGCGAAACTATGTATCGAAGATAAATTCGCGCACGCCAATATCAAAGGTGTGGAATATGATCCAGAAAATCAAAGGTAAGGGCTCTAAATCTAACATTCACCATTTGACAGATGGGAACCAATTATTGACTAATAAATCAGATATTGCAAATAAACTTGGTGAGACATTGGCCAAACATTCTTCCTCGTCCAATTATGTACCTGAATTCCAAAAATATCAAAAACAGCAAGAAAAGAAAGCTATTAATTTCAATTCAGATAATGGGGAAGATTACAATGAAACCTTTTCCATTCACGAGCTTCATACTGCTCTTGACCAGGCTCATGATACAGCTTCCGGAGCTGATAACGTACATTATCAACTCCTTAAGCACTTACCAGACTCATGTTTAGAGACGCTCTTATCTATTTTTGATGATATTTGGACATCTGGACAATTTCCTTCATCCTGGCGCGATGCTATAATTGTGCCCATCCCTAAACCTGGACGTGATCATACTGATCCTTCCAACTATAGGCCAATTTCCCTAACTAGCTGCGTTTGCAAAACCATGGAACGGATGATAAATAATCGACTTGTTTGGTACTTGGAAACAAACAACCTTATAACAGATATACAATGTGGTTTCCGTAAGAACAGAAGTACTGTCGATCACCTAGTGCGTTTGGAATCATTTGTTAAAAATGCTCTTATTAACAAGCAACACGCTGTGTCTATCTTTTTTGATCTTGAAAAAGCATATGATACCACGTGGAAATATGGCATTTTAAAAGATTTACATGGCTTCGGATTACGAGGCCGTTTGCCTCAATTTATAGCTAACTTTTTAAAAGACAGACAGTTTCAAGTCCGAGTGGCATCTACCCTGTCTGGTCATTACAATCAGGATCAGGGTGTCCCACAAGGCAGTATTTTGTCTGTCACATTGTTTAGTATCAAGATCAACAGTTTATCCAAGGTTTTAAATGATTCGATCGATGGATCACTTTTGTGGATGATTTTAACATTTCTTGTCGTGGTAAAAATATGCATACTATTGAACGGCAATTGCAGTTATGTTTAAACAAAATAAATAAATGGTGTCTTGAAAACGGCTTTAAATTTTCTAAATCCAAAACAAATTGTATACATTTCTGCCGTAAATACAAACCGCATAAAGACCCTGAACTATCTCTAAATGGCACGTCCATCAAAGTTGTTAAGGAGGCCAAGTTCTTGGGTTTAATTTTTGACTCGCACTTAACGTTTCTGCCACATATTAAATCCCTTAAAACTAAATGCCTGAAGGCACTTGACTTGTTGAAAGTAGTTTCTAACACAAAGTGGGGAGGGGATCAAGCTACCCTCCTCCACCTATATCGATCATTGGTCCGCTCGAAACTTGATTATGGCTCCATCGTATATGGTGGAGCCTGCAAAAGCAATCTAAAACTACTTGATTCTGTCCACCACCAAGGTCTAAGGCTATGTCTTGGATCTTTTAGAACTTCTCCTGTGGACAGTCTCTATGTCGAAGCAGACGAGCCTTCTCTAGCCCACCGACGTATAAAATTATCTTTACAATATCTTACAAAACTATATTCTAACGAATCCAATCCTGCATTTCAGTGTATCTTTAATCCTCTTTATGAGGATTTGTACAACCAGAAATCTTCTCTTGTTCCTCCACTGGGGCTTAGAATGAAGCCATTCATTACTGCTGCCGGCATTGAGCTGGGAAATATAGCTCCTTCTCGTCTTCTTTCTTCTCCTCCTTGGCAATTGGTTAGGCCACAAGTTGACCTAACTCTGACTAAGTTTAAAAAATCAGAAACAAACGAATTACAGTATAAACAAGAATTTAGTCAATTAAGAAATAAATATAATACATACAAATCCTTCTTTACAGATGGGTCCAAGGATGGTGGCGCGGTGGCATGTGCCACTGTCATTGGATCCCGAACAATATCTTCTAGAATACCGGATAACAGCTCTATATTTACAGCAGAAGCAAACGCCATCTTAACAGCTCTTAAATATATTAATAAACACCGTAAATATAAACAATATATCATCTTTTCAGATTCTCTTTCGTGTCTTCAGGCTATAAAAAATCTTTCTTGCAAACATCCACTTTCATTAGAAATTATTGAATTGTATAATGAGCTTGCTACTGGCCAATGCGACATCGTCTTTTGTTGGTTACCCAGCCACGTTGGCATTTCTGGGAACACGATGGCTGATATTGCTGCTAAGGCTGCACTCAACAAATCTGTGACACCACTTCTGCTCCCATACTCTGATTACAAAGCTTGCATTCGATCTTACATCCGTGATCTGATGCAAAAGAAGTGGGACACCCAAGTAGGTATCAATAAATTACATGCAATAAAACCCTATATCGGTTACACTTACTTGGGTTGTCAGTCCAGATTTGAAGAGGTCATCATACGACGATGTCGGATTGGCCACACAAGATATACGCATGAGTACCTATTGAAAGGTGAGGATCCTCCGTTTTGTATCCCTTGTGATGAACGAATCACGGTCAAGCATGTCTTGCTTGACTGTGTTGAATATTCCATCACAAGGGATATTTATTTTAAAGTAAAAACTATGAAGGATCTTTTTAGTCATATAAGTTCTCATTTAATTATTGCCTTTTTAAAAAAATTAGACTTGCTAACTGATTTGTAAATAGATATATATTTTATTATTGGTAGTTTAAATTAATAACTGATATTGTTAGTGGCTGTACCCTCAAAGGGGGGTTGAAGTAGCGTAAAATTATTGTCCTCCTGAGAGGGTACGTAAGTCCCAAAACATTTAGTCAATTTAAGTGTACCAGGTTTTTAATCGTAGAATATTTGTACTTTTAATTTATGGCTAGGTTTCTCTTCTGTCGCCAATGGCTGAAGGGATGGTGTAAATCCAGCTAGGGTCCATGCAGGAAGCAAATGTACTGTAAGTCCCCATGGTCCCTAGTATGGTGATCTACCTTTAGTTGTTGGCGATCAATAGCCTGTTTTTATATTGTATCGTCTTGTATAGTTCAAATGTTTTAGATTTAGTTACTAGTTTTATATCTATATCTGTGATAATCTAGTTATTTTACTGTCCTTCGTCGGCAGAATTTTATAATTTCACTTAAATTGTCGATATATTTATAACTTGCTTTAGTCACGATATGGCTGAAATATTGCCGATGTGACTTAAAATCTTAACTCACTCACTCACTCACTCTCCTCCTTGGCAGCTGGTGAGGCCTGAAGTTGACCTAACTCTGACAAAGTTTAAGAAATCTGTAACTAATGAATTACAATATAAACAAGAATATAATCAATTAAAAAATAAATATAATACTTACAAATCCTTATTTACAGCTGGGTCCAAGGATGGTGGCGCGGTGGCATGTGCCACTGTCATTGGATCCAGAACAATATCTTCTCGACTACCAAATAACAGCTCTATTTTCACAGCAGAAGCTAACGCCATATTAACAGCTCTTAAATATATTAATAAACATCGTAAATATAAGCAATACATCATCTTTTCCGATTCTCTTTCTTGTCTTCAGGCTATTAACAATCTTTCTTGTAAACATCCACTTTTATTAGAAATTATTGAATTGTATAATGAGCTTGCTACTGGTCAATGCAACATCGTCTTTTGTTGGTTACCCAGCCACGTTGGCATTTCTGGGAACACAATGGCTGATCTTGCTGCTAAGGCAGCACTCAACAAATCTGTGACACCACTTCTTATCCCATATTCTGATTACAAAGCTGCTATAAGATCTTATATCCGTGATCTGATGCAAAAGAAGTGGGACACCCAAGTAGGTATCAATAAATTACATGAAATAAAACCCTATATCGGTTACACTTACTTGGGTTGTCAGTCCAGATTTGAAGAGGTCATCATACGACGATGTCGTATTGGCCACACAAGATATACGCATGCGTATCTATTAAAAGGTGAGGATCCTCCGTTTTGTATCCCTTGTGATGAACGAATCACAGTCAAGCATGTCTTGCTTGACTGTGTTGAGTACTCCATCACAAGGGATATCTATTTCAAATCACGAACGATGAAGGATCTTTTTAATATCAGTCCTCATTTAGTTATTGCATTTTTAAAAGAATTAGATTTGTTGAATGAATTGTAAATAGATAAATATTTTAGAATTGGTAGTTTAATTGAGCAGCTGAGATTGTTAGTGGCTGTGTCTTCACAGGGGGTTGAAGCACTGTAAAATTATTGTCCTCCTGTGGGGGTACGTAAGTCCCAAAACATTCAAACTAAATTTAAACATACCATTAGTTTTAATCGTAGAATATGTGTTATTTTAACTTATGGCTCATTTGTCTAAACTTGCTGACGGCTGAAGGGATGGTGTAAATCCGGCTAGAGTCCATGCAGGAAGCAAATGTACTGTAAGTCCCCATGGTCCCTAGTATGGTGATCTACCTTCCGTCGTTAGCAATCTACAGCTTGTTTTGATATTGTATTGTCATTGCTCGTTCCAATATTTTAGATTTAATTGCTAGTTTTAAATGGATATCTGTGATACACTAGTAGTTTTACTGTTCTTCGTCAACAGGTTTTTAATTTCTAACTTTATTCATCTTTAATATAATTTTAAAATGTTCTCGTCACGATATGGCTGAAATATTGCCGATGTGACGATAAATATTAACTCACTCACTCCTGGAACGGACTCACGAATATAGGTGACGTCACACGAATGTTCTCGTAAAATGTCAATCAACTCACAGGCGAGGCGCTACTTCTGCTACTAGATTTCCGGTGACAAGCGAATAATCAAGAACCAGTTCTGGTGCCAAATTGCGCGACCGCCAAATATGACTTTACTAGACCGAACCAAGTGTACTACCATGCTTAGCTGTCACAGCTGGTGACAGTCGTAATACCTGGATCATTTGGGGACAATAAGATCGAAAATATATTATTCCTTCAAGAATTATCGGTTCCTTAGTGACAACCGACAACCATGAGTCAATTCGAAAACATATGAATACCTTTCTTTAGCTATAATATATTTTTGACAACCAGTGCAGTTCTATCGCTAAACGTGTTTCTTTTCAGTATCGCGGACAGTGTTTGTCAGAAAATATACTCAAAATCTTAACTCACCCACTCACCAAAGTAGAATATTTTTATTTGTTTATTTTGTTATTTATTTTCTAAATACATTTGTTATGCTGCAGCAATATTTTTCAGTAACATTTCCAAATTAAAAAATATTTTGTACATATCAATATTTATATTTGTTAGGAGCTATTTAATAGATATAATCAATGGAGACAATTAGCTTTATGCAATGTAAAATGCATGTGTATAAATACTTGAGTGACTAATATATACTTTGTAAACTAGTTGGTAGGCTTAACATATAATTTACTCCCTTCCAAGTCTAAGGGATGACTGTATGCAAGTTCAGGTTGCAGAATGACTCAAAGATACAAGAAATAAATTGTTTGTTGCTTTGCAAATGTGGAAGAAAATGCATTATAAATTTTACTTTTGATAGATGACAGGGATCTGCATGTGTCAAATTCTTTCTTTGCCATGCTGTAAATATATTGATAATGATATATTGAATAAATAGCAGTTCTCGTAACATTATAAAAATAAGTATAAAGATATGAACTTTCCCATTTATGGTGACGTTTTTATTCACACAAGAAGTCATAGTGTCACAAATCAATCAACAGCTCGACAAAATAACCTTGATGGCATGGTTACAATTATTTCGGTAACTACTGTCAGATATTCAAAACAAAAATTTGAAAACCATCACCCATATGAATATTCATCATGAAACAATTATTTATCAAATTATGTAATCATTATTTTATTGGGGTGATATATAAAAACTGGTTGTTGGACAATATTAGTTACACTTTGTACTAGATGTCTTGGAGTGAGTGAACTATGTACTATGATCTACAGTACAAGCGTGTTACTTAGTTCTTGGTTATGCAGGGGTAAGGTTCTGCTGTGCTGGAAGCAAAATATGAAGCAACACACAGCACCTTCACAATTGGCAAAAATGCAAGACCAACTGTACTCAAATATGGAGTAATCAAAGACATTTCCTGTATTGTAAAATATACTGAACAATACATGGGGAAATTAAATGTGCATATATACTATGTCATGACTGTCGATTCTGTAGGGACTGGCTGATAGCAGCATGCGCATGATTACTTGTCATGAAATATAGTGTTTTTCACCCATTTTTCGTAATATATATATTCCAAGTATTCTGCCAATGAAACCAAGGTTCGTAACTGGCATTCCATATTTTCCACTATACAGCTAGACCATTATGTTTTAAAATAATGGAAAAGAATAATGTGTACTGATTATTGTGCTATGAACCAGTGTTGTAATCTTACAGCAAATAAAAAACACAGAATTATTTCAACAAAAATTCCATGTCATGTAGAAATACATCCCTATGCCATTGATTCAGTTTAATTTTCATTGGTAAACATGTTTTTTCATGAAAACTGGGGTAGTAGGGTAACCTCGTGGTTAAACTGTTGACACTTGTCACACTGAAGGCCCGGGTTCGATTCCCCACATGGGTGCAAAGTGTGAAGCCCATTTCTACATTCATCGTTATTTGTTTAATGTCAAATCAATATCATGGCTAAAAGCAATAATCTTCCAAACCATTCAATTTCTGCTTGCTTTATCCACACTTAATAAAATTGCAGAATAGTTCTAAAACTTGTTTATTGTTTTATAAACAAGTTTTAGAACTATTCTGCAATTTTATTCCAAAGATATAATTACTTATAACATATGAAACATTCTTTGCATTTCCCAGATGCTAAACCTAAAAAAATACTGTAACAGTATGAACTGGAATATGTTCATGGTCACTCATCTCAAATTCTCACTGAATTATCTGAGAGTCCCAAGATGTCACAAGAAGTTCCACAACACCTTGCTGATGACAAGCATTTCCTGTTGAAGCAAATGTCTAAAGGATGATGTGTAGGGGTTTAATATGTTTTATAACTGTATATACAACACTTCAATGACTTGCTGTTTCTTCATTGGCAATGTAATGCTTGAACACCAGAAATCTGAAGATCTGTTTCAATTCGTGTTGCTCTTGATGTCAATGGTAATTGTGGTGATAAAGAAAATCTATTCCTCCTCCTTTCTCCTCTTAAAGATGTGCATCTGTTCCAACTGAAGAAAATACATAACACATGTGAGACCAAGTATGATATGCTTAAAAAAATGTAAACAGTTCCTTACAATGTTGACATCATGATATTATTGATAAATTTAACTAAACCTGCAGAGATTTCCAATTCTTTGAAGAGAGTCGTCCTTGGGGTACATATATGCATTTTCTGCGGCTGAAAATGTCCTGTGACAGTTGTATCAATGTTTTAATAAAAATATTGTACAATAAATAAAATCTTTTTTATCTATTATACGGTCCCCACCACGTGGAGTTACCTCCCTGCTACGCATGCGCAGCCAACCAGGTAAGCACCTAGGCCCGTATCATCATTCCTTCTGCTGAATAAATCAGTGAACAGAATTGCGGGGAGGTGGGCGGCCCTACCCCAAGGACGACTCTCTTCAAAGAATTGGAAACCTCTGCAGGTTTAGTTAATTATTTTTCAGAGAGATCGTCCTTGGGGTACATATACTCATGCCAATACTTGTTGTCACCCCCTTCAATTGTTTTTATTGGAGAGGATGTGTGGGGTTGGGGTGGGGAAGGGAGTGACAACCATTATTGGCATGAGTATATATGGATTAACTAAGACTCCCAAAGTCCGGAGGCCAGGGAGGAGGGAATTCTGTCAAAGTACACGTGAATAGCGATCGTTAGGAATAATGTAACAGACGCCACAACACTCAACTGTCACGTGTCTCGTAGCTTCCGCGAGAGGCATTATGGGAGGGTAACCGACAGGAAGGATAAGTACTTAGAACCGACCTCGTAGGTTAAGCATAGCAAGTTCGCACACATTGCGAAAATAAACAACCCCACCCACATCATGGTCTATTAGAGAGAACCGTAGGGGGGAAAAACAACTCACAACCGACCATAATCTCCGGAGAGAATCGAAAGGAGTTAGATCTCACAACAGCGGATATATCAATAAAACACAATTGAAAGCAGCGTCAACTAACCAGATAACCAAGACTCACTCGGTCAGGGTGGCAGGACACTGTCCACTGGAGAGAACAGAACGGCCAAAACGCTCACGATCACGTGAACGTGTATCGATCTGATAGTGCCTGATAAAAGAGCTAGGCCTGCTCCAAATAGCAGCAGAGCATATCTCTTCAGTGGGTAGTGCCGATGCAAAAGCTTTTGACGTGGTTACTGCCCTGACCGAGTGAGCCTTCATCCCCTCAGGGGGACGCTTGCCTTTAGCTTGATACGCAGCACAAATGACCAAAACAAGCCAGCGAGACAGGGTCTGTTTGCTTGCTGGCACCCCAGCCTTCCCGCCACCGTAACAGCAAAACAGATGGGTACCCGTATGGATCCTCTGTGTTCATTTGATATAGACCTTGAGAGTCTTTCGCACATCCAATGGGTGAGTGCTAGTTGGAGAGGTCCCCGATGTGGAAGGCTGGGTAAGTTCGATAGGAGCTGTCACATGGAAAGCGTGATCGACCTTCGGGCGGTAAGTATCCGGGAGGCGAATACTGACATGATCTGGATGGAACACAGTCAGCGCCGGGTCTGCCGACATAGCATGTAAGTCGCCGACCCTACGCCCAGATGTTACCGCCACCAGAAATACAGCCTTCCATGTTAACAACTGAATTGAAATAGCTGATAGACGTGAGAACGTAGGACCGGACAGCCAATCTAGCACAATTGACAAATCCCAAGGTGGGCTGGTTCGCCTGACAGCAGGTCGAATCCGATCCATGCCAGCTAAAAAGCGCTGCAGGAGAGGGTGCTGCCCCAGAAGAGCACCATCGACAGGGGTGTGAAAAGTGGAAATAGCGGTGGAGTAGCCGCGAATGGTCGAAGCCGCCAAGCCTTCTTCCAAACGAGCTTGCAAAAACTCCAGTACTCGGGACTAAATCCGCAGAAAAGGGATCTGCAATCCCCTTATCTGAACACCAGCGGGACCACCTATCCTCATACTGAACGTTTGTCGAATCCCGCCTCGAAGCCAGAATTGTGTCTGCAACTGCTGCAGGAATTCCATGTGCTTCGAGCCTAGACCTGACAGAGGCCAAGCCACCCACTGAATCCTTGGATTGGGGTACGGCGCGCCGTTTTGAGTGAGAATGTCCGGTCACAAAGGTAATAGAACAGGAGGCTGAACCAGAAACCTGAGAATTACCGGAAACCAGCTCTGTGACGGCCATAGCGGTGCCAGTAGCACAAGTAGCCAAGCTGGCTGGATGGACAGCTTGGAGAGAACCCGTGGAATGAGTGGTAGCGGCGGGAACGCCCAGAGCACTTTGCCCGTCCAATCCAGCAGGAAGGCATCGGAAGCCAAAGCCCTCTGGTCCGGTATTCGATAGCAGAACACAGGTATCTGATTCGTCCCGCCGGACGCAAACAGATCCACCTGGAACGATCCGTACAACTGGGAGATAACTCCGAATATCTGCCGGTCGAGCATCCACTCGTGCGGGGCAAGGATCCGGCGAGAGAGAGCGTCTGTTTGCACGTTCTCCAGCGCCGGGAGATAAACAGGAAGCACCTGACAGACACTGGTCGCACCAGAGGAGAAATTCCCACGTCTCCCGAAGGAGGGCTAGGGACACCGTGCAGCCTTGCACATGCTCCTGGAAGCGCTCGAAAACCAACCGCACAGCTCTCAGTTCCAAGACGTTGATGTGAAGGCGGGCTTCGGCTTCGGACCAGAGTCCGGACACCGACAGACTGCCCAGAACACCCCCAGCCCGTGAGGGACGCATCGGTTTGAACTGTGAGAGCTGGCGTCGGGATTTCCAAAGGAATCCCCTTGGAGAGATTCCCGACATTGGTCCACCACTGAAGGTGAGGAGACAACCACCTGGGGACTGTGGGACACTTCTCCAGATCCTCCGAGTGAGCCCACAGACTCGCCAAAGCTTGCTGTATAGGGCGCATCCTCAACCGCGCCCGCCACACTACAGAGATAGTCGCCACCATATGGCCCAGTAGACGGAGCCAAGTCCGCGCTGGTGCCTGGGGCTGGGAGAGGAACGAAGACACCATCTCCCGTACTCTGGTGACCCGGTCTGGCGACAAGGAGACAAGATCCTTGTGAGTTTGGAACCGCGCCCCAAGAAAAAAACAAGTCCTGGGTGGGTACCAGGTCGGATTTCTTGAGGTTCATGATCCACCCCAGTCAAACTAGAATGTCTATCACCTTGTGAGTAGAATCTAAGCTGGCTGGCTGAGTTAGAGCGCTGAGCAACCAGTCGTCAAGGTAAGGGTAACAACGCCTTCCTTGCGACCTTGCGAGGGTAGCTGGAACTAACATGAGCTTGGTGAACACCCTGGGGGCAGTGGATATGCCGAAGGGGAGGACTGTAAATTGGTAAGAGAACCGGAGGTACTGCTTGAACGATGGATGAATTGGCACATGTAGATACGCATCCTTTAGATCGATCGACATAAGACAGGAGGAGATCACCCAGCAAAGTGTCCTCCATCTTGAAGGATGGAACCTCTAGCATGCAATTCAACCCCTTGAGGTTGAGAATGGGACGGAACCCGCCGTCCTTCTTCGGAATGAGGAAGTACGTGGAATAAAATCCCGCCTGTTCCTCGCCCGGTGGTATGCGCTCCATTGCGGACTTGTCCAGCAAAGCCTGAACCTCGTCTCGCAGTATACCCGCCCTGACCGGACATGACGGCACCGGAGTGCGACGTATGCCGGTGAATTCTGGCGGGCCTCACTTCCACAGTGGTAGATGGCCGACACTGACGGTGGAAGGCACCCAAGTGTTGCTGGTAGCCTTCTCCCACTCCGGCAGGAATAGAGAGAGGCGGCCCCCCACTGGGACAGGTGGTAAGAGAGTGTGAGTGGTCCCTTGCAGATGAACTGAGTGGGACGGACCCACGGCGACAGCCTGTTGGGTTAACGGGAGGTCGGGGCAGACCTCCCGCGCCCGCGAAAAGGCTGGGAGACAGACGAAGAGGACTGCTCCTTGCCCTTACCTTTGGCGGGACGGCTCCTCCTACCCCTGCTCAGCGGCCTAAGCCATCCGGCAGACTCGGGTGTAGGCTGAACCCCAGGAGGAAACCGTGACGGGAGCGCGGGGGCAAGAAGCCCGCGGATGCTCCAACAAGGCCTTGGAGTCCTTGAAGGGGGTAGTTTTCTGAGTCCCACAGCGAGTGTCGAGTATGATTATCCATGGCATGCCCCATGTAACAGTGTTATCGCCATTGCCGAAAAACGTTGTTTGTCACCGGAAGTACTAAACAACGTAATGTCTCACGCAGTGCCGTGACCTACTTACGGGCCCTATTCGCCAACATGACTGGGAGTGACAATGATTTCAAGATTCCGTACGTCAAACTTCCAATTATCGACAAAAATGCTGGTACTCTGCGATTCGGTGACACCGCATTGGCTTTTAGGTATAGTAAGATTCTTTCCGAGTAAGATTGCGAGTCTTCCCGTTCATCATAAGGTCCAACACTCTCGATCGTGTAGGCCGCCATCTTGAACGTCGACGCTAGCATGGACAACACTAAGAAAAGTCTCACCAATAGTCTGTACAACTGCACAAATCCTGTGCGTAAGATCCGTTTCCTAATCCTCGTCGCCACTGTTATGTATTTTCTGCTTCGACCAGTAATCAATATTGATAAGGGAACATGCAAAGAATGACAGAGACGGAACTGACCTTCTGTATTTACTCAGCCATGCCTTTTTCTGCACGTGTACGTGACGTCATTATCATTACGTCACTGCTGTCGCAAACATGATGGCGCGACACAGAGGAAAAACCTATTGATGGACATAACAACCTTGTTAAGATGTCTGCTTGGTGCCATTGGAACCTTTTTCGACAATAACTTCCCTGTTTTCCTTCTCAGGAATACCAACTTCCCTGGATCCAAGTAACACTGATTCTCCGCTACCCTGCGGGCCTTCCTACATATCTGAATGGAATTGCTGGGATGCTCCCTCCTCCCTGCATACAGTCTCTCATAGCGGCTGGTAAGATCTGGGAATCTATTGTAAACTGCCCAACACTCCCGTCCAGTTTTGAAGTATGTGGTCAGCATCATGACGTGCCTGTTGTACAACCCAAATATGTAAAATCAAGACAAAATATAAAAACTAACGCAATATGTAAAAACGTAAGACATAACGAAATATGTAAAATATTAACGCCAAATGTAAAAAATGTCTTTAACGCAATATGTGAACACCTAACTCAAAATGTAAAAACAATTTTTAACGCAATTTTTAAAAGATTAACGGAATCTGTAAAATACAACTTTATTGTTGTTTATGTCTTGGGGACTAAAATTCATTTTTTAAGAAACTTTACTTTATTGTTTTTCAAAATAACTAAGCTATGTAATTTTTCTGTCAAAATTAACCTCATTTCTAACTTAATTAAAATCTGATCTTTTAAGTCATTTAACATCAAAGTAAAGCCGATACATGTGTAATACAATGGTCATATGAGTTGTATTCATTATGTCCTATTCAAGGATGTTTACCTTTTGGCCTTTTTTTATATCCCACAACGCGCATGTAGCGTCCGTCCGTCAGTCTGTCCATCCAAACAACTGGTTTGCGCTATATCTCAAGAAGTGGTTTATTTATTTTTCATGATTTTGAGTGTGGTAATAATAACCAAGGTTCATCTTGAAATTCTGCAGATATCAGTTTTTTGTATTTATTCTTTTCTTTTTCTTTTCATTGTTTTTGTTGAGAAACCAGTTTTGTTTTCAGGTTTGTCCTATTTAGTGATGAATTAATAGCAAAACATTTTCCTTATGTAAATTAAGGTATTAGTTAATTTTCTTGGTAGACAGACAAATATTTGTTTTTTTAAATCTCACCTCAAAATACACAAGTGAAATGCAACAAATCGCTTCATCAGGTGAAATGATGAAATCAATCAGAAGTAGGCAGAAACGTCACCTGATGAAGAGGCAAGAAGTAGCCCAGAAACATCGTGTTGTAAATATTAAAGAAGTTGTAAATCCATACCATGCGGTGTTATGGTAACAGAACTTGTTGTTCAAGGTTTCAAAAAACTGAATCTATCTAAAATGCCAATGCCAAAAACAATGATACCTGCATAGAATTGCAAAATCACAAACCACGCCTAAGACATTATAATCGTAATTCACCATTTAATCAGTTAGATTCAAACATTAGTGGAACCAGTTATTCTATTGTGTATCTTAATGGAGACATCTCAGTGTAATTAACGTCTTGGATAGCTGAAAATTTTACTGAAAGGGTGTTTAACCGCATTAACTCACTCACTCACGGGCCATATGGTGATCACCTGGTTCTCACGGTGAGGTGAAAAGGGGATTAACGTCGTACATAAGAATATTTCGCTCATATGACGACGTGCATGCTGCTTGTACTAGCCCAGACTTAAGCTGGTTTTATAGTGCTAGCTCACTAAGATACCATGCCGCAGTTAAGCATGAATACCCCACTCAGACACATTAAACTGACTCAGAGCCGACTAGTCCTTGTTGTATGCCGAGCGCCAGGCAGGGACCAACAAGTACCATATTTTAACGTATTTTGACGCGTATGACGCGGTCGGGGATCGAACCCGCGACCTTCCGCTCTCGGGCGGACGCTCTAGCCACTACACCACGGAGGCGGTGGGTTCGCACGGTTGTATCAACAATCTTATGATAGAGGTCAGAATCTTTGATATAAACGGAACAGTGACACAAGTTCTTCCCAAAACATTCGAGTGATATATCTTGGCTACTTACCTGAAAATGAAGGGGTTACTTTCCTGAAAATGAAGGGGAACACTACATGAGTCTAAATCCAACTGATCAGTTTAAGAGTAGAACAGGTACAATGGACGAGAGAGAGGTAGCACAGCTCAGGTCGACAGTGTGGCAAGAAGGTTGTCTGGAGAAATGGGACAGTGAGAGCGAAAGTGGTCCAGAGCAGAGGG
Source organism: Haliotis rubra (assembly GCF_003918875.1). Classification (NCBI taxonomy): domain Eukaryota; kingdom Metazoa; phylum Mollusca; class Gastropoda; order Lepetellida; family Haliotidae; genus Haliotis; species Haliotis rubra. The sequence continues at coordinate 1,342,488 of NW_025767657.1, read as the reverse complement.
ACAGAGAGACAGAGAGACAGAAAGTGGTCCAGAGCAGAGGGACAGAGAGACAGAAAGTTGTCCAGAGCAGGGGACAGTAATGTCATTGCGGTTCCATTTCTATTTCTACCAAATCTGGTTACAGGAAAAACACCATCCCTGCTTTCCTCTGTTCGGTGCGTTTGACTTCCGCAACAGAGTTTTTAATGCCTATAGAACAGTAAAGTCTGTAAACCACATCAATTGGCATCAAACGGCCAAAGATATATTGTCCTCTACACAAAATCCCTGACACTGTTAGTGTACGAAGGTTTCCTCTACTGTATGGAAAGGGCAGTGGACTGGCAATTAAAATCCAAAAGTTAGTTAAAGATGAAAACTGGATAAATGCCTGGCTTAAGGTTGAATACTTGGCATTTGGCTGAGAAAGAGAGGGAGGCAAGGAACAGAACAGCCATATTATTTTCCAGATGTCCTTATTCATACCTTGATATCATTAAAACGTCATTTAATAAAAGTACATATTTGAATATTTTCTTTCATATTCTCAGTTGGTTTACATGAAGTCCCACCCGCAAATGACGCCATGGCAGGTCAAGATGCACGCATTTAGGAACCATTCCAGTATTCCCTTAAACCGCCCATCGTTGTTTCATATACATAGTCAGTTCATAACTATTGGCTATATCTCCTAGATCAGTTGCAAGGTCCGAAGTCCAATGGTCAGAGCTACAATCTCGATGCCAAGTATCAATTGCAATTAATTCGAACCCCCATACACAATGAGTTAAAATTGGAAATATTACCACAACATGCATGTTATTTCAAACCGATTAAGAAGGATCAATAAGTGGTTTTCTTTAAAACCCAATCACTGGTTATCAACGACGGAATGGACAGTTTGAAGGAGTCAAACCCAAAAGGTAAAAGTTTCTGGAATAAGACATAATGAATATACCCCAAATGATACCATTCATCTAGACAAAGTTTGAAGAATAAAATTATTCCTTTAAAACTTTCGAACTTTTCGACTATAAGATCGATTAAAATATCTCTATATAAAAATAGATTATATGTTTATCGACTATGCTTCATGTATACTGAACGAGGTAAAATTTTGTAAGAAAAGTAATATGAAGTTTATTTTGTAAGAAACATTGCTAAATCTTAGCAATGGATTCGATTGCCACCCCCTAATATTCAAACCTAAACTGGATTTTACATATTGCGTTATTTTTTTACATATCAAGTTAAAAACTTGTTTTTACATTTTGCGTTAGGCATTGTACTTTTTGCGTTAAAGACATCGTTTACATATTGCGTTAATGTTTTACATATTGCGTTATTTTTACGTTTTGCGTTAATGTTTTACATATTGCGTTAGTTTTTACATATTGTCTTGATTTTACATATTGGGGTTGTACACCTGTATGCTCGTAAATATGGCTAATAACTCATTCCCGGAGTGAATGTCACAACCTCAAGGCCAGGAGCACCATGTTCCCAGTCCTCGGCTTCCGGGGAATCCTCAGTTGCTATTTTCTCATCAGTTAGGTCAAGAATATCTCCATTAGGGGTGTCCCTCAAATGAAATGGTTGTTGCTACTTTAATGTGAACTGTTTTATTGGTTATCTCCCATTTGACAGACACCCATTTGACAGACACCCAATTGACAGACACTGAACTAGAAGGTTAATTAGGGTAACACCTACGGGTATAATGGAACAGTCCACTGTCTAGTGAGTAGAGCAGGGTGAGCCTGAAACAGGTTCGTTACTGAGAAGTTTGATTGTAGGTAAATAGAACTTTGTTGTGTTTAAATGATAAATGCTTTCTCTTCTCAAAATTGTTTTTACTATCAATTACTATCGAATATAAAAACAGGTTTGTCAGTGAGAGGTTTGATTGTGTTTATTGATAGAAAAGCCCCCCTCCCAGTAATAGCATATGTACAACAGAAGTTAACTGAGAAAACGTTTTGTTGGAGAGATATAGATATGTACATATTTGAAAACATTCTGATTTGCAGTAAATGAGACACCTGCATTGCCATGTAAGATACGATTAATACCAATCAGTGTTCTAATTTAAACAATACTTTCTAAAGATTGTAACAGTTTATGTCTTTGAGTAGTATACAATGGCCATTCAAGGACGTAATGAAAAACATTCTCACATCCACGGTCACATTGACATGATGCGTCATATTTTAAATATTTATTCTAAATATGTTTTATTCAATCATGCGTTTAACAAAAAGATTACCATCCGGATATTTTTGTCTGATCAAAGCATAAACAACAAAATGCAATGTGTTCGCCTAGAGCCTTGTTTCGGGTGCACTCCAATAAAGACAAAAAGAAAAATGTCTACAGAGTCATTTGTGTTTTATTTTCTCCACTCGTTCACGTTCGACACTGAAATCTGATGTACTGATCTAAGCGCTTTGCTTGCTCTTGTAGAGCTGTTAGAGCCATCCGTGCTGATCAGAAATTCTACCTGATGTGGGGTTGTCAGGTCATGACGTAGATGATATTAAAGAGTAAATTGTTTAACATAAAACTGAGTACTGTCATTTCCATTAGCAATATCAAATGTTCTCGTCACGATATGGCTGAAATATTGCCGATGTGACGTTAAATATTAACTCACTCACTCACTCACTCATTTCCATTAGACGCTGTGGAGTAGCCTTGTGGTTATAGGGTTTTTCCCTAGTTTCAGTTCCCGACATGTATACTCTATGAAAAGCCTTGTGTTCCCAGTAGTAGCACTGCTGGAATTCTGCTAATAGCGGCGTAAAACCATACTCACTCACCAAACCATAAAACAAACAAACCCAATCATCTAAATCTGGTTGAAATGGAAATAGTGCTAAATACACTAGTATACGATGCACAACTAGTGTACGGTTAAATCTAAATATGTTTGTACATATGCAGTTTAATTAAGGCTTTGAGCTACTCTTAGTCTGCCGCATTGGCAAGAACTCATATGTTGTATGGTAAAGGGGGCGGTGGGGTAGCCTAATGGTTAAAGCGTTGGCTCGTCACGCCGAAGACCTGGGTTCGATTCCCCACATGGGCACAATGTGTGAAGCCCATTTCTGGTGTCCCCCGCCGTGATGTTGCTGGAATATTGCTGAAAGCGGCGTTAAACCAAACTCAGTCAGTCAGTCAGTATGGTAAAAATGAAAATGGGCTTTCTACGAAACAAAGTCTCTAATATTTCATAAACTTCTTCATCTCGCATCACTTAAACCACGTATGTCACTTCCGCATTCACCATTCCGTTGGATTATTTTCTCGCAGAGAAACTTCCAATGTCCAAAAACAGAACAGTTTCTTTGACAGATAATTCACTGCGCTGTCCATCCTCCGTCCACAACGAGGGACGCTCCGGTCATCTGGTCAGCCGCGGGGGAACACAGGAATGCTGCCATTTCACCGATCTGTCAAAATAAAGATTTCAGAAAACTTGGAAAACCCGAAAGTAGAGGACCTGTATCTGTCACAGTTAACATATAAACTAACTAAGTATTTTCCTGTTATTTAATCATGATCACAATTTCCATGACATTTAAAGAAAACGAAAGTCAAATGTGTATTTACAAATTGCTGGGTCTCTAATCTGAGTATAATTGTTTCTTGTGACATTATTAACTTTTGTGAGCCTCTTAACCTGTCACATAAATGCACTGATATTTCAATCAATTTGTAAAATGACTGAAATTTTCTTGTCCTCGAAAATAATTTTTTAAACAATTTTTGAAAACAAATGAAAAATATGCTTACATGCTCCAGCTTGACTGGCTGTTTGGAGGCATGGACGCCGACAATTTGAGCCTGAAACATTAGGGACTAATTTAATATTTATGTTTGTCCAGTTTCGTTCATTGCCGTAGATCACTCCCAGACCCAAACGTCGTATTGATGGTTACGAGCCGCTCTCCAATATTCGGGGAGGCCGGAGACAGAATATACTTTTGTTAACCAATTCCAGAAAAACAATTGCATCAATCAAAAAGGAGGCGCCCAACATATTTTTTAAACGAAACGTTTTTAGTACATCCAGTATGTTCATCGAACATAACACAATGGACGAATATATTAAACATTGGGTCATCGGGGATTTGATTTAGCTGAGACAAGTTTTAATAATGATTTATTACAGTGCTGTAACGTGTTATACCTTTGCTTGTTCTAATGTGATTCCCTGGTCTCGAGATCTATCCTCAGCTTGCTTCATAAACACTGGAAGTAGACAAACGTAGGTATATCTAGTACATCAATGTAATTTACACTTATTCAAAGCCGCACCCGGCTGAAAACTATCGTCGGAAAAAAATATTTTCGCGACACAACTAAAGTCTGTTATATATTGTATTGTTTATGTTTTAGATTTACATCTATATATGTGATGGTTGTTTTTACTGTATTTCGTCCACAGGTTTGTATACTGTGAGTTTATGTGTCATCAGTGTATAACTTGTTTTAGCCACGATATGACTAAAATACTGCTGATGTGACTAAAATCCTAACTCACTCACCCACTCACTCACGTGTTACACCGTCTTCAGAATGCCTGATTCTCAGTACACAAACACGTGGATAAACGATCATTTTGTCACTGGTGAATGTACATTGTCTCTTTTTCGACTTATCAACATATCACTTCTTCTATTCTCAAATGGATTTTTTAACCGCCTCCGTGGTGTAGTGGTTAGAGCGTCCGCCCGGAGAGCGGAAGGTCACGGGTTCGATCCCCGAGCGCGTCATACCAAAAGACGTTAATATATGGTACTTGTTGGTCCCTGCCTGGCGCTCGGCATTAATGGGTACAACAAGGACTGGTCGGCTCGGAGTCAGTAAAATGTGTCTGAGTTGGGTATTCATGCTTAACTGCGGCATGGTATCTCAGTGGGCTAGCGATATAAAACCAGCTTCAGTCTGGGCTAGTACAAGCAGCCGCACATGCACATACACACGCCAGCCGCACATACACATACACACGCATGCACGTCGTCATATGAGCGAAATATTCTTAAGTACGACGTTAAACCCAATTTCACCTCACCTCACCTCAAACGGATTTCACAAAAACTGCAATTACCAACATCCTGATCAATACTTAGTGTCACAAAGCTATTTGTAAACAAATCAAACGATCTAATTTCAGTCAACAGCATCTTTGTTGTATTATTTGCTAAATTAATGCACATGCATAAAACGGATACTGAGTGTAAAAAATTCAAATATTAAACATCTTCACAAATTAGTTTAATTTTAAAAGAGTGTCACATTTTTGGTAAAACCTGAGCCTAGATTTTCGAAACGTTCGTAGCCCAACGAACTTCATAAGCCCATTCTTAACACACTGGCTACGATCAAAGTTTCTACGAATTCTTAGGGCAACGAACGTTTCGAAAATCTAGGCCCCGGACATTAATATTTCATTGGTGGGAGTAATTCCCTCACAAGATCATACACAGATGAAGATTTTCATATTTGTTCTGTTACATTTTCAGCAAGCACAACAACAGTTCGGTCTGTCCGAATTGTCTCGGTTACATGTACAAGTCCAGTATTTAATCATGTTTTTTGTTGCATGGGGTGTGTGATTTTCAGAATCACATTCGGCGGTGTGTTAATCATTGAGTCTGGATAAGATAAGCCAGTGACAGACGCCATGATCTACGAAACTGGGATAAGTTGACTTGCATCACCAAAGTCAGCGAGGTTGACCACAGCGACATTGACCACCCAATCCCGTTAGCCACCTCTTACAACAAGTATGGGTTGCTGAAGACCAATTCTGTCCAGAGGTTAAACAGCAAACAAACTTACACGGTGTTTCAACATAACCAGGACAGATGGCGTTACACGTGACACCGGAACCAGCCGTCTCTATGGCAACCGTCTGCGCAAAGGACAAAGACAAAGGTTATATAACATAGCAGTGACTGAATGAGTAAACTGGAGCAGTGTATGGAATTACTTAGAACCAACAATACACCGTCATTCCACCAACACCAGAGACGTAATAACACACTGTAAAATCTGTACTGAGGTTTGTCATAACATGCGAGAGATGGAGAGGTCGACGTCATTGTGGTGGCGACAGGATATGGTATGGGGACATATAACACAGGACAATTGATGATTATCACACAATCTTCTACAGCACCTTACATCAGACCTATGTAAAGGAGAATGCTGGAAAATTGCAATAACTGACTGGGTTAAAGATAACGCCATTAGAAACATGTACCCCATTTCTTAATGCAAAAGTAGTATTATTATACCCCCGCTACGAAGTAACGGGGGTATATAGCGTTCATTCTGTCCGTTCGTCTGTCCGTCTGTCCGTCCCGAAACTTTGTCAGGAGCATATCTCTTAAAGTTTACATGCTAGGTTCACCAAACTTCACACACATGTTAATCATTACCCATTGATGTGCCTTTTGCTATTTTGTTTTTTTGCTTTTTCCATGGAAACATGACTTGGTGCAAAATGTGTTTGATGGTTACCTGGCCACAGCATATCATCGAAACTATACATGCTAGGTTCACCAAACTTAATACACAAGTTAATCATGACCCACAGATATGCCATGTGCTAAAAAATAACAATCTTCATCTACGTCCACTTCATTGTGTGCAACAAGTTCAGTTGTATGTCAGGTTTCCACGGAAAACACAAAAAGTAATGTTTCCATAAATTATTACTGTAATCAGTACATGGCAAAACAATTATCTAACATGTATATAAAGTTTAGTAGAGTCAAGGAGAAAGTGTTGTGAGCTGCTGATCCTTGTCACATTATATATATCAATATCAGTCATTTCCATGTCCCAAAGTGGGAAGCGGGGGTATGTGAGCTGTGCTCACTTCTACACTTGTTTATATTGTATTTCTTAGCTTCGGTCTTTATGTATATTCCGCTGATGCCAAGCATGAAAGACAAAATTCCCTGTCCGTCTTAAAATGAGAGGCTACACAAGAGGAACTTTAATGAATCTCGAGCCTTAGGATGCTATTGTATATATGTAGGATGAAATGGGTTCTGTCAGGTTAAGAAGATACTCAAACACAATTTTCTGACTCAGAGCTGACCAGTCCTTTTTTTATCCCCTTGATGCCGAGCACTAGACAGGGTCACATCAAAAGTACCATCCATTTCTGGCGGGGCGGTGGTGTAGCCTAGTGGTTAAAGCGTTCGCTCGTCTAGCCGAAGACCCGTGTTCGATTCCCCACATGGGTACGATGTGTGAAGCCCAGTGCTGGGGTCCCCAACCCTGATATTGCTGGACATTCTCAGTAACAGGCTTTGTGTATTAAAAGCATCCTTGTACGTTTCATATTTTACATATGGGAATATCCAAGTTTTAGAAGCATTCGCTATGCGGAGTTACGTCCCTTGGGCATTAGTTTCGAATACTGGTTCGCACTGGTTATGTTTCTGTTTATCTGCACCTTACTCGTCCTCGAGGGTTTCTGCAAGTTGTAAACGAGACCTGAATCGTGCTTTCTTCCAACATTCGAATTACGCGCCTTAACACACATACGCGCACAGTCCCTAGTATGGTGATCTACCTTCAGTTGTTGGCGATGTCTAGCCCATTTTTAAATTGTATTGTCAAAAAATAGTTTTCTACTTTTAAAGTTATATGCTAGCTAGTTTTAACTCATTTTGTGATAATCTAGTGGTTTTACTGTCCTTCGTTGACAGGGTTTTATATATTATCTGTATGTATTATATATTTAGAACTAGTTTTAGTCATGATATGGCTGAAATATTGCCGATGTGACTTTAAATTTTAACTCACTCACTCACTCACACGCGCACACACGCACACACGCGCGCACGCACACACACACCATCCTGGAATACGGCTTACAAAGGGGCGTTCACTCACTGACAAGTTGTATATAGTTACCTTGGTAAGCCCAATGATGCCATGTTTTGCGGAGACGTACGCTGATTTGTTGGCTGAAGCCACGTGACCATGACACGAAGACATGTTAATGATGCGCCCCCATCCTGAAGCAAAGACAATTTACGGATTACACTTTCTCATGACAGTTCATATTATGCCTATAAGCAATACTGTTACTAAATTATCAGGCCATAATCTTGCATGATTTAAAAGTGCATTATAACTTAACAAGTCGGAGAGAGTGATATATTTACAAAATGACCCCATGAAAATCCACTAGCCAGTCGGGCCAGTGACTGTGGAGATTTACTGACCCGAGTGGGTTTTTACTAGTCACGGGCTAGCGGGCTAGTGGCTATTTCGTACACTGCGTGCACCCGGCCGTGTTTTCAGCCTTGATTTAGACTTTGTAAATAGAAAAATTGTGTCAAACAGACATCGACCATGTGTAAATAGGAACAGGAATGATACATTGATCAACCTTGTAAAAATTGAGTTCAGTCACACAACTCGTCTTGTCTCTCTCACACTCCCTGAACCGCATAATGTTCCCTTCCGCCCAGCCCTTTCTGAAGTGGTAAAGCCCGACGTGAAGCAAGTCTAGATTCCTCAGGCTCAATAATCCCAGTCTCACTGGGGCTCCTTTTCAATTAAAAGGAATTAATTGTTTCTATAAAAATTACAATGGACTCTGTATAATCCGACACTCACTGGGACCGGGAAAAAATGTCGGAGTGTCAGAGGACTAAATGTCTAAATGATGATAATATAGAAGAACGCTGCCGGGACCCCAAAAATATGTCGGAATTCACAGATTGTCGGATAATTCAGATGTCGGATTATACAGAGTCCACTGTATATATTTTCAGAGACTAAGGGTTAGTTTAGTCTCCCTAATACCATGTCCTTTAATTAGTAGTTTAACCTTTCTGCGTACTGACCTTTGACCTTCATGTGCGGCAGGAATAGCTGAGTCAGGTGGAACGGTGCCGTCAGCATCACCGCAATCATGGAATCCCATTTCTCTGTCGGGAAACTCTCAACAGGGCACACATGTTGGAACCCTGAAAGGAGAATGTAATAAACGTTATCAGCTGTGAAGCTGTCGAGAGTTGCAATGTCCTGATTGACTTTATGATCTTTTTGTCTTTCGGGGTTTATGGAGGAAGATGGTTTGGGGGTCCTTTTTCGCGTTTTCTTTTCAGTAATATTATATATTCTACTACTTGATTAAACGATACTCGAGTGAAACGGAACTGTATGTATAGCCACCAGTGCCTCCTTTCACAAAACACTAAGGTGATCGTAAGTCACTAAGGTAACCTTAGCGCAATGTTAAAGAATGGGAGTTAAGGTTAACCTTAGTAAAGGTTGCTTCGTGAAAGGAGCCCTTGGACACTCAAATCAGGGTTTTCTTATGTACAAAAGAACACAGAGCCAGGTGTGTTTCCAAGTGACTTTCGATATCAAATCATTAATAAGTCATCTAGTTGACTAGTAATCATCGTACAATAAAACCAAATTGTTGAATAGTTCAAGAGTAAATACCATCTGTGTACATATGAAAAATTGTGAATCGATTCTTATCGAAACACATGACCTAGCCAAGACCTCACGTGATTATACAATCCCGTGATAGCGTATAAATACCAGAAACGGAAGCACTCGAATTTTGGCTACTAGAATTAGGGATGTCTCCCTTGTTTCAAGACAAAAACATTATTGCAATATTTTCTATGTTTTTCCAGAGTAACTTCAATCGGCATCCTGATATTGGCAATAGAACAGTTATAAGCCAGCACGGGTTTACTGCATTGCACAAGATATTTTAGTCTGTAGTATTATTCAAATACCTGCGTTGTATACCAGACTGTCCATGCACTCCTCTCGGGTAACGTTTAAGGACATCGTAGTTCATATACCTGCATTATTTACCAGAATATCCAGTCCTTTCGGGTAGAGTTTAAGGACATCGTTGTGTAGTTTCTGTATCTCGCTCAGATTCGCGAGATCCTCGCCTGAAAAGTGTGTATCCACACCGTGTTGCCTGTAACAAACAAACAAGTCTTGTATGTTGCATTCAGTAATAATCCACCTATGTGACGTCTAGCTCTGTGATTAATGGATTACCCAGACACGATGTTTTCCAGATAATATCAGACGATGAGAGTATCAGTACGAATGCCTAATGCTGCCACATTTCTGGCATAAATTACTTTTCGTTCTGCTAAATGTCTCGTTGTTTCAATTATTCTCTCATTGCTTCGGCTATTTTCTCGTTGCTTCGAGTTTTTGCATGAAAGTTCAACGGAAAAAAAATTAATGCTGCAAAAGAGATGGTTTACAAGAAAAAGATGAGAAGACAAGAAATGCATGGTTTTTCGCTGGTGAATGTAATTGACAAAGTCCTACTTAGTAAAGTCCTCCTTGAGTTGCTCGAACACCTTTGCATCCCCGAGTCCATTCACAACGATGCTGCAGCCCCGCTTAGCCAGGCTGTGCGCGATTCCAAGACCAATGCCACTTGTTGCACCCGTTACCAAGGCAACGAGACCTTTCAAGGAACCTGGAAATGAAAAACATAATATTGGACCATAGTTGAAACTGTGTTTAATAATTGAGGTTTCAGCTATTCGGCGTGACAATAGACCGGGAATTCAGTTTGCCACTGACAGTAAACAAAAGAACTTTGGTTTCTGGGGGAATTTCTCATCTAAGGGCGATAACTCTATTCACATTATCAAAATTTTACTCCTCGGAAAAATGCTAACAATAAAAAAAATATAAATTTTCTAAAAATCAGTTAATGTTGTCGTCATCGAGAGAATCTGGGACAGGCCATTCCGATCATATGTTCGCCTACTCGGAGCCACTCGACTTATTCTGTGAACATCTTGGGCAACAGAGGAGTAGTGATGTAAACAAGCTGCACGCTGCACGCTGCACACTCACTAACCGTAGTTCGTGGAACACGACGACCGATTTATACAGAAATTTTGATTATAAAGGGTGAATGAATATTTTGGGGTGAAGTCAGTTTGCTTTATGCCCCTTTAGCAAGGGACAGAAATGAGGTTCGAACACTGCACCTATGTGGGGATTGGAACCCTGACTGTCGGGTCGACGAGGCAACACTGTACCCACAAGGCTACCTTATCGGATAAGGGTGGGGGAGAATAAAGATGTTCTTGTGTTCATTACTACCATAAAATAGATTCGAGGTTTTCGCTTGAAGTGAGTTTAGTTTCCGCTTTGAACAGTATTCCAGTTATATCACCACGTATTTGCCGTGTTACGCCAGGCCATAGTCTGTACTTCCATAGCTACCTGAATAGTAAACTCAAGTGTGTCTAGTTTCGAAAAGATTCCTTCTGAGCGAGATGTCCCATATCGAATTTAGTACGTGACTAAGTGCAGTCTGTGAAATAAGCCAAAATCCCAGCCTGACATCTGGGCTTGTAACTTCAAAAACTTACCAGCCCAGAAGAGATTTAACCAGTCCTTCTTAAATCCTAAATAGACAGTGCCAGTGGACACGTTATCTGAATATTTTTCACCCGTCCATCGGGCTGGCTAGCTGTAAAATTAGACCGTCCGGCAGAAATCAAACCCGCCTCAGGCGGTCGGACAGGCCTTATTTCATACACAGCTAAGTGTAATGTTCTTTTTAAGTCACGGCGATATTTCAGCCGTATTGTGACCGAAATATGTATATTACTTTTTGAAACCCTCCAACCAAAGGGCACTAATTATAACACATGGTGTGACATCGCAGATACGTATTAAAAGCTTAACTTTAATTAATGATTTGTTTGTTTGGTATTTAACGCCGCATTCTTTATGACGGCAGTCTGTAAATTATCGAATCTGGACCAGACGATTCAGTGATCAACAGCATGAGCATCGATCTACGATGACATGAGACAACCAAGTCAGCGAACCCGACCACGACACAAATTTTTAACTCAACGATACATCGCCAACAACCAAAAGTAAACCGTATTCTGGGTCACGGTGTCTTCATAGTCTCTCGGGGCGGTGGGGTAGCCAAATGGTTAAAGCGTTGGCTCGTCACGCCGAAGACCCCGGGTTCGAATCCCCACATGGGTACATTGTCTGAAGCCCATTTCTGGTGTCCCCCGCCGTGATGTTGCTGGAATATTGCTAAAAGCGGCGTAAAACCAAACTCAGTCAGTCAGTCATAGTCTGCGCTCTGCTACCTGTCAGTCAGTCATAGTCTCTCTGCTACCTGCATGGTACCTCAGCAGGATTTACACCACCTCTCTAGCACCTGTGTTTGTATACCAACTGTAGACGGTTATTGTGAGCTGAGTGACGACAAACACATCTCAGTATCGGTATTGTATTGTATTATTCTGTATAATAAACCAGATCTTACATTACCTTCATTGTCAGAGGCCATCTTGACAACTCACTTGTACAGCCGGGTGTAAGTGTTATAAATAGAGTCAGTCATGATTTATTGTTAGTGGTGAAAGTATGGTATGTGATTGGAGGTCATGTTGACGTGGTCAACATGCGATATGGACAAAGTCCTTTCTGGGGTGATCACACCAACTGGTCACTTGAGGGTTATTACGAGATAAGTGAGTGAGTTTGGTTTTACGCCGCTTTTAGCAATATTCCAGCAATACCACGACGGGGGACACCGGAAATGGGCTTCACATATTGTACCCATGTGGAGAATCGAACCCGTGTCTTCGGCGTGATGAGCGAACGCTTTAACCACTTGGCTACCCCACCGCCTAAATGTCAAAATATTTACTGTAAATCCCAGTGTTTGAAACCGGATACTAAGTAATAGATCCAGAAAACAGATGTGTATCAGGTCGTCATGACCGACTGACTGACTGAGTTTGGTTTTACGCCGCTTTTAGCAATATTCCAGCTACATCACGGCGGGGGAACACCAGAAATGGACTTCACACATTGTACCCATGTGGGGATTCGAACCCGGGGTCTTCGGCGTGACGAGCCAACGCTTTAACCACTAGGCTACCCCACCGCCCCAGGTCGGCATGTGGTATCGGGCGTGGTATTAAGTATCCGGTACTCGTCTCAGTTTAACAATGGATTACCCGAGACGATCGGGTTTGGATTGATCTTCGGCAACCCATGCTTGTCGTAAGAGGAGACTAACGGGATCGGGTGCCACCGTGGTAAGGCTAGCTGACTTTGCTGACACATGTCATCGTATCCCACTTGAAGCCCATGCTGTGGAGCACTGGATTGTCAGGAATAGCTGGAATATTGCTTAAACAACAGACCAACAAAACCTACAATGGAACCTGGGAAGCTGCACGATGTTGTATATTGATGTAGATGAAGTGTTTCGACATTCGCCACTTACCCGACATGCTGCAGTCTATATACCTTGAAACACGGGCTATATATATCTACACATCGGTGCGACTTCGACCCATCACAGAACGCCGGTGTTGATGGTGATGGAACTGCGATCCACCAAACCGGAGAGTCTTGAAACTATCCACGGTCCCAGGAATGTTTAGACCCAGAAAAGTAGGTCGTGTGGAGAAAAACTGGCCTCAGCTTGTAATGCAAGTAACGAATATGCGTTTGACCCCGTCGGTGATAAGCTAATGTTGGTGGGGTCAAGAGTGTACACTTAGACTTGCGTAGGCTCTGTAGCATTAGTGAGACTTGGGTTTTCAGCTGTGGGAGTCTATTTTCGCGTGAGAATTCGGTAGCACTCGATTGTTTCCGTGAGTGCTCGGACAAGAATACAAGTATGCATTGCTTTGAACATTGTTAATGCAATATCACGGCAAGGGACGCCTGTAATGGATTCCACATATTGGTATGTTTGTTTGTTTGTTGTTTAACGCCGCACTCAGCAATATTCCAGCCATATGATGGGGGTCTCTAAGTAGTCGTGTTTGGACCAGACAATTAAGTGATTGCCATTATGAGCATCGATCTACGCAATTGGGATACAATGACATCCATCGACCAAGTCAACGAGCCTGACCACCCGATCCCGTTATAAAGTCGCCTCTTACGACAAGCATGGGTTACTGAAGGTCAATTCTAACCTGGATCTTCTCCAGGTTTGTCACACCGTGTCGGTTTAATGTGGGAGAAAACCTTCCACCTTTCCCGTTCCTGACAGACGCTATATCCACAACAGTGAGTTTAGTTTTACGCCGCTTTTAGCAATATTTCAGCAATAACACGGCGGGGGACACCAGAAATGGGCATCAGACATTGTACCCATGTGGGGAATCGAACCTGGATCTTCGGCGTGACGAATATCCACAACTGGGTTTTGTGCCGATTCTTGTATTATAATGTCCACAGTAACCTTACTCATTGTTTAGGTACATGCATCAACACAATATTTCTTCTCTGACCAGGTTGTTTAACGAATTCAGTACTATTCCAGCTAAATGACCGCGGGCTGCAATTATGGGACTCTGGACCAGACATCCAGTCAGAACTACGGATAGCTTTTTCGGTCATTGAGTTTTGTACTGGCTTGTTTTCCTATCAACTGGGTATCCTAATTTTCCTTTGAGTAACCAAATAAATTGTTCCCACCTCTCTCAAACTAAATTGGGTATTTTGCCATTTTCTATTAATTGTAAAAATATAATGAAGTTAAAATGTTGGTTTACGTCTTTGTTAATTATATTTGAATTGTAGTATGAGCCACGATCAGAAAGACTACAAGTTGCAAAGTTCATGAGCTGAAATAGAACCTGTCAATATAGCTCAGTTATTTTATCTGTTTTGCGTATGGAAGTAAGATCAAAATTGTTGATCTACGCAATTGGGAACCGATGACATGTGTCAACCAAGTCAGCAAGCATGACCACCCGATCCTGTTAGTCGCCTCTTACGACAAGCATGGGTTACTGAAGATCCATATTCTAACCCAGACCTTCAAGGGTACCAACCAAGTCACCGATACTGACCACCAATCCACTTGTTAATACATTGTCATTTAGAATGTGGTCAAATGTACCTAATAAAAGTAACAGTATCGGTACTTTACCGAGAAAGTGTCAACGAAATATATAACATGGTCTGTTTGACCACTTTCTAAATGGTATTATGTATTCATAGCGGGCCGTGCTAACGTCTCAGAGGGGTACACAAAGCACGTCATCTAGACTACCAATTGTCCTAACTTCCGTTTTTCTTGTGGAAATCCCGGTGCCCGAGTGGGTTAGATGGCTCACTGTGCAAGCGATAAGGTGCCTGTATCCGAGTGTGGGTTCGACTCCCGGATTGGGCTCATCCTAATAAAAGTGCTAAACTCGGTGCATTACTGAGTAATTGTAATCCAAAAATGTAACATCTGTTACTCCAACCATTTAGTCACCGTTACAACCAGCACAGAATACTAGGGACTTGTCCTTACCCCAAATCCAGACGCATCCTTTTCAACAGATAAGAGGTGAGGTGAAAGGGGGTTTAACGTCGTACTTGAGAATATTTCGCTCATAGGACGACATGCATGCGTGTGTATGTGTGGCTGCTTGTACTAGCCCAGACTTAAGCTGGTTTTATAGTGCTAGCTCATTGTGATACCATGCCGCAGTTAAGCATGAATACCAAACTCAGACACATTTTACTGACTCGGAGCCGACCAGTCCTTGTACCCATTAACGCAGAGCGCCAGCAAGGGACCAACAAGTTCATTATTTTAACGTCTTTTAGTATGACGCGGCCAGGGATCGAACCCGCGACCTTCCACTCTCGGGGCGGACGCTCTAACTACTACACCACGGAGGTGGTGCCAACAGACGAGAAGAACAACTTGATATTGACGCTTTATTGTAACTAAGTTACCATACTCTAAACAACAAGTAATATTGACGTGGGAAGAGCGTGAGAGGTGGAGATAGATAAAACAAACAATGAAACAAACAACAAAAGCCCCACAGTGAAATGTATGTCAACTGTTGACAGTGGTGAAATACACAACAGTATTATGACTTGATTGGCAGATATAGGCAATATGTGTGAAGTCCGCGTATCACAGGAAAGGATGGTAGTATGTACATATCGGCACCATCTTGTCAGTTTCAGCAAAGAGTAGTCTGTTTCATGCTAGTACCAGTCTATATATATCTAGCACCAACTGGTAGAGCTTGTATATTTCTTATGTCGACTTGTCAACTTCATTGGGGAAACAAACACATAAATCCAATCCAAATAATTTTCTTAAATAAACTTTTCACAATTTTACCTATTATTAGCTATTTTAAACTACAATTTGGTGACACTTGTATGGGTGCAACTGTTTGCGAAATGTTCAAATTTGGTCCAAAAATGTCTAATGTACATGGCCCATTCATTCAGTGGCATCTGCTCAGACAAAACTACCCCTCCTGTCATCATTTGTATATAGTTGGTTAAAGCTTTTAAAAAAAAACTTGATTAAAAAAGACCAGTAACCTTGAACATTTGCTGTACTGAAACAGCATTGGGTCATATTCATGGAGTTCTACTTATCAAACAGGAACATCTCACACAAAGTTGTTTCAGCATCATGATTACTTGAACCACCCCCATGCCAACATGGTTTGGCAATGCCCAATGTCTACAACATGCAGGTCTTTGAGAAACTTTCATTATTCTGCAGTAACTGCTCTCTATCTGTTCCACAATGTGATCTCTGATGGTTGATAATCTCAAGTTCTGTGCTCGGACACTGACCCATGACAGTCCTAGAACTAAACTCACTTTGCATCAATCGCAACTTCCCCACTCCACCACTGCTATGTAAGTTAATGCAATTTACAATAAAGCAATTTTAGCACTACGATTGTCTTAAGCCAGTGCTTTGTTATGGAACCTACAAATCTTGTAGCTGTAAATGAAACCCTATCGTTTAAATGTTACAACACCTTACTTACTGACTTGGTAATAGATTTCAACGTGATCAAAGATCAGTGTAGTTTAATATAGAACAAACTTTATGGATAACAACTTCTTTTTATTCGTGAGTGCGACGTTTCGATACAGATTCTTGAACCGTTGTCAGCTTGACAACGGTACAAGAATCTGTATCGAAAAGTCGCACTCACGAATAAAAAGAAGTTGTTATCCATAAAGTTTGTTCTATATTGTACTTCCCAACTTCTAAAATGCCACTCAAAGAAGTTATCAGTGTAGTTTGTTCTGATTTAACAGGACTGTAATCTAATCTATTGGTACTGCATTGAAGTGACCAATGGGAAATCTCACCTTGCACTTGTACATGAGCTAAGTTCAACCATGCTGACAGGAGGCCAAGTTTCATAGGTATATATACTGGTCGATAATAGCCAAAATAATAATAATAAAAAAAAATTTAAAAAGACTTTTTGGTGAATTGTATACAGGTGAAAGTATATGCAATGATTATTCCTGCCTTGTAAATACCTTAATTTTGTATTTGTGATTATTTTATGTAAAAATGGGTTTTTGACAAGTTAACAATGGTATCGATAGTTGACAATCTTGAACTTCAAGAATCATAATTAAATTTTGGGAACTTTTATGATGTCAGAAGTTTGATGGGTACATTATATACACTAATGGGCAATCTACAGAAAAGGAATATAGGACCTGCTATATAATGATCATTTGTTACAGTAATGGAAACATGGATAAAATACATTTTATCATGTCAATTATGAAAACACCTCCCTGCCTTTCCTTTTGTGATAATTATGCATTATGAAAACATCAACAACACATGAAAACACATGAAAACTCTCCATAAATAAGTTGTTCTGATGCCAATCTCCTTCTTCCACATCCCATGTCAAACAAATCCAGATTTCATGGAAACCAACAAGTACTTGCAAACACTTCATTAATATACATGACAGTTTTAGTTTGAAAACACTAATTTAACATTGAGTGAGTGAGTTTAGTTTTATGTTGCTTTTAGCAATATAATGGCGGGGAATACCAGAAATGGGCTTCGCACATTGTACCCATGTGGGGACTTGAACCCGGGTCTTTACAAGCGAATATTTTAACCATCGGGCTACCCCACCGCCCCCTTAACACTTCTAAATATACTCTTGGCAATGAAAAAACCACTATACATTCTTAGCCTGCCCAACCTCATGTCTGCATAAATGTTAGTCATTTAGTTCCCTGTCATGGACAACATGAAAGGTTTTTAGACAGATCCTTACATCTGTTTCGAATGTAACAAAGTGTTTAATGAATCAACAGACTCGTGAATGGTTTAGGTTTGTTTTTGATAAGCAAGTTCGTGACACAATAGCCTAAACTGTTTCAAGCCAATTAGAGTGAGTGAGTTGGTTTATTAGTACACCGCTTTCAGCAGTTTCCCTGCAATATCATGACAGGGGACACCAGAAATGGGTTTCACACATGTGGGGAATCAAACCCGGGTTTTTGGCATGACGAGCAAACATTAAACCACTAGGCTACCCCACCGCCCTAAGCCTATTAGAACAAAACCTAAACATGACTTTACTTTTACAGGGCAGTGGGGTAGCCTTGTGGTTAAAGCGTTCGTCATGCTGAAGACCTGTGTTCGATTCCCCACATGGGTACAATGTGTAAAGACCCGTGAAGATCCGGGGTAGAATAGGTCTTCAGTAACCCATTCTTGTCATAAAAGGCAACTATGCTTGTCGTAAAAGGCGACTAACGGATCGGGTGGTCAGGCTCGCCGACTTGGTTGAAACATGTCATCGGTTCCCAATTGCGCAGATCGATGCTCATGCTGTTGATCACTGGATTGTCTGGTCAAGACTCGATTATTTACAGACCGCCGCCATATAGCTGGAATATTGCTGAGTGCGGCGTAAAACTAAACTCACTCACTACAATGTGTAAACCCCATTTCTGGTGTCCCCTGCCATGATATTACTGGAGTATTGCCTCAAATGGCGTAAAACAAAACTTACTCACTCTACAGTTTTACAATAAAAGTAAATGATGGTTTCAAAATATGTAATTTGTTCAAAGTTTTCCTCAGCTGGGGAGTCAATGTAATTAGTGCTTGAGAGCAGCATTATTTTAAATATAGTTTTGCGAATGTAGATATAAATAGAACACTTTCTACAAACAAAACATAGCACAAAATGATGTAAATATATCTCCAAGAAATGATGGGTATGGATGTGTATTTATGCAATAGATTCATTGAATCAAATGTCATGATTCAGTCCACGTACTTCAGCAAAATTACAAAGTAAAATCTTTTCACATGTAGTGCAAAGTAGATAGCAAACTATTTCATTTAAGGCGGTAACGAAATGAAATTCCCTGCACGTTCATCAGCTAAAGAAACAATATTTGTGACTATTCCATCAGCTAATGAGATCATCAAAAGATTAAATGAGTTAATTGTTGAAGGTATCTACACGTGAACCACCTAACAACTATAGATCTGGTTCAGTCGGTACCCTGTGAGGACTTTCTTCTATGTCATCAATATTTGGCACAATCTAGCACAAGGACAAACAAGTTGTCTCCCCTTTGAACTTCTGAAATCCCGTTTAGTTTGTCAGTGTCAGTTATCACAAAAATACCCATGTCAATTGACAATAAAGATCTGGGCCTAGATTTTTTAAGCTCTCTTAGCACTAAGACAGTCGTAAGTGCCATACATTAACATTAACTTAAGACTATCGTAACGCTAAGAGAGCTTCGAAAATCTAGGCCCAGAACTAGGAGAAAAAATCCATTTTCAGGAGAAATCCTTCTTAACACCAGCATCTAATCCACATTTCAGGAAATAAATATAGACCACTTTTGTTTACTCTATCCACTTTTGTTAAAGAATAAATTCAATATTTGTCCAAAGACATGCTCATTGTTTTATGGAGTACAAGAGTCATATACTTGATTTATTCTCTCTGTATTGATATCGGTTTGTATCTATAGCCTCTTCTTTTCAGATCAATACTTGTGAGTAAATAATTGTGGGGCAATTGTCATTCCCCACCAATTAGGCAATGTAAATTTGATTCCGCTCCTTCATTGCTTTTCTATTTCAAATACACTACAGTTACATTGAGTTTAGTTTTACACCACTGAGTTTGGTTTTATGCAGCTTTTAGCGATATTCCAGAAATATTACAGCAGAGGACACCAGAAATGGGCTTCACACATTGTACCCAAGTGGAAATGAGAACCCTGGTCTTCTAGGTGAGTGAGTGAGTTTGGTTTTACGCTTTTAGCCATACAGCTTTAACCACTATGAGGCTACCCATGTGGGGATTCAACCTCTACTTCTAAGAACCTTCTATGTTACCTATCAAGAATCCAAAGGTGAACTTGTTTCTATTGCACTTTTAATTTAAACAAGTTTGAATATATTTGAACATTGCCTGATTTGTTTAAGAGTGAAAGAGACTGACCACTGCTGAATGCTGCATCAGCAACTTTGCAGCTCTTGACAGCAATTGCTGAAGGGAAAATTCATACAGAAACCTAATTTGTGTAAATGTCGAATGAACATGTATGACTTAATGATAGACAAGTTAGTAGTGACAATTTTTTAGTTACCTGTCAGGAGTCATTAGCTATATACAAATAGGCAAAAGGCCAAGGGGGATTGATGTCTATACACAGGAACATCATACAAAGTGTTTAGATAAATATATTTTCTTTTCACTACAAATCATATTAGTGCTATTAACAGCATAAGAATGTACAAGGTAAGTAATTAAACCACGATATCACCAAAATGACCGAGTGTGAATCAGATCGTATTTACAAGAAGATATCTTACAACAATAGGTACACAACAAATACAATTTCAAGAAACAGATAACAGGGTTTCATAGAAAAGAACCTACAACAAACATTTACACTGATTCAGTAATACCGATCTATGTCTTGTACAAGCGTTCATCGCAACTTAACTACGAATACTGAGCAAAGAGGATTAAACATTTTAAAATGTTCAACAAACTCCAGTTAACAATTGATAAAACATTTCTTTGAATAAGTTGAGTTGGTAGGGACATGAATCTTCCTGATTTATTCTCAATAAAACAGTATGTTATCTAGCCATGGACAGACATTTTCACGTGTCTGTTCTAGACTACAGTTCTCACCAGAGAAATTGTGTTACAAAATATTGCGATTATTAATTAACGATAGCTGAATATGTGAAAAGATAGAGCTGGTTATCGGTCACAAAATGCAACATCGATAATCATCGGAGCTCTGTAATTGACCACAAACCTCACGTTGGCAATAACGGAACATAATCATATTTTTGCGCAAAACAATCCAGGCTCGATTAATGCTACGATCAAGGACACTTCCTGTTGAGACACACACACGAGTGTGTTGTTTACATTACAGTTTAACAACCCATGAAACTGCATCAGTTGTTAATGTCCTGATTTCACAAACATCACAATAAGAAACATACTTTCTGAAGTTTAATTTGATATTTCATTTCTTATGAAAGTTGATTAGTCTCCAATGCTCATTAATAATCAATGACAAAGGTTGGATCAATTGATTGACTGATTCACCACTATGAAAAGACTTATTACATTAAAACTTGCCAATAAGGCAAAAAAGGACAACTACTTTCATAAATGACAAAACTGCAATGAGCACTTTTCAAGAAATATGAATTTCATTGGTGATAATACATCATCATAGTGTTTCAATCACATGGTTACAAGAAGGTGTCTGGGAGTGGTAATATTGAGCAGAGACTTCATTATACATCAGTAGAGCCTTAAATACATCAGCATGTTTTTCTTCTTTCAGTTTGATTTGGTAATAATGTTTGTTAAGAAAGCATGCAGCTTTGTGTACTGATTAATAATGGCAATATTTTGTGACTGTTTCAAGCAGCAAGGACTGCCTTCGTGAAAATCAAGAGAAATGGTGTTTTCCCCAGAATCTAGTTATTTTACATTAGCAACTAGTTTGCAAGATGAGACAGACAAAAAGGATAGGACCAACTTGTCTACCCTTGTTGGCAGTAAATTATGATGTAAATGTTCAAATGTTAGTGAACAATGTGGTGATCCAAAACTTGGTCCTCGTTTTCTTTGGTAAATACTGTTAAAAACTTACTTCCAACCTGTCAATAGTGTGTTATTATCAAATATACCTGTGCATGTGAAATTATAACTGCAATACATTTAATTTACCTTGATGAATAATACAACCCTACACTACACCCTAATTCAGAGAAGTGATACGTCGAGGAAATATGGCATGCTGTCCACTTCATTCACTGACTGAATTCATAAACATTGAACTGGGATAACTTGTTTAAATTTAAATGTATAATATTTAAATCATTCAATATTATCTCCATGTGCTTATAATCTCAATTCATTGTATAGAAACAAGACTGAACATGTATCGTGACACTATTCAATTAGAAACAACAAACCCATTGATTTTTTATAAGAAACAAACACTTACACGTTCATGTAAGTCAGTTGGAAACACAACAAGTGTTAAAAATGAAAATATCTTAAAAAGACAGACAGACAAATATACCAATGAAAATGTATAATTTGATAATTTCAACAGTAACCAGAAACAGGTTGTACAGAAATATGGCACACAAGAATATTTGTTCGAATTTGTACAACGAAAGTCGGACTACCGTAAAATTCTCCTCACAAAGTCTTCAAGACTTGGTAAAGCATACAAAGCAAGGTACAATTGCACATGTTAACACTATTGCAAAAATATAGGATAGAATGATTCAAGTTAATTCTGTGGTAGATGATTACTTCAAGACGAAGGTCGGGTCATCTAAATTGTCGACTTCTGGGGATGGTGAGTTTGTGTCGTCAAACCCACCCGTGACGTTGAAGGGGGAGAGATCGGGCCCGGCTGAGTCGTTATCAGCAGTTGACAGGAACTCCATATCGTCACCAGCTGATGGGGATATCTGGAGGATAACAGAATATCAGAGTGAGTGAGTGAGTGAGTGAGTGGGTTTAACACTTATATGACATATCAACTTAATGTGGGAGGTTGGTTGGTGTTTAACGTTGCATTCCGCAATATTCCAGCTATATGGCAGCAGATTGTAAATAATCGAGTACGGACCAGACAATCAAGTGATCAACATTATGAGCATCAATCTACGCAATTGTGACATGATGACAGGTGTCTACCAAGTCAGCGAGCCTCACCACCCGATCCTGTTAGATGCCTCTTACAACAAGCACGGGTTGCTGAAGACCAATTCTAACCTAGTTCTTGGATTTGTATCTCAGTCATGAAAATACAACTGATAAAGTGTCAACAATTTCCAGTCAGGATCTTCATAAATGTATTATGTCTCATGTCACACACCGTACATCAACCTCTTCTATTGTGTAAACACAATACCCGCCATGTGTATATTTCTCCTTGTGCAAATGTTGAGTATCATTTGCTTGGTAACGGTGTTAGGATCTACACCAAAATGTCGCAACTACTGCAACAAAGAAGTTGTCTATCCATAAAAGGTGTTCCACTTCATCATACCAGCTTCTAAATGCCACTTAAGGAAGTTAAATATCAGTATTTGAAACCGCATACCCAGTAAGCAATCTGACGAATGGGAGGTTAGCAGACTCAATAATCTACAGACCACAAGGCAACAGCTGGGGAATTATTAAGTCCAGCATATTTTTGTTTACAGAACCGGAAGGTTCTTGCTAAGCAGTCTGACCAGGTTGAAACACTCAATAACTTACAGACCAGCATGATAAAGCTGTATTATCACTGGCTGTAGTGTAAAACAACACTGGCTCTGTCTACCTGATGTATTACCTGAATATCCGACTTCGACATGGGATATGTAGAGGTGTTATCACTGAAGTTTGAGAAAGGAAGCGACTTGGGAGGTTCCTCCTCGATTTCCTGCAAAGACGGAAATTAAGATTTTAACAAACGGTGCTAAACTAGTGTTAAACCTTTATTGGCCTTCAAAACATGACTGTATTTGAACAGTTAACAAAGAGTATCTGATTCTTCAAACTATTTTCATCGGAGAGACTTTATCCTGTGGACCAGTTTTTACTTGGAAAATTACATTGAAACACATATTTGTTTCAGAATGAATACTTTTGACCATATCTTTCAGTGAATTATAACTTAAATGTAACCTGCATGCAATAAGGCCCTTTGACCTACCCTGAATGCTGTCAGGTCTGAAAGATCTAGTCACCATGACCTACCCTGCATGCAATAAGGCCCTTTGACCTACCCTGAATGCTGTCAGGTCTGAATGACCTGGTCACCATGACCTACCCTGCATGCAATAAGGCCCTTTGACCTACCCTGAATGCTGTCAGGTCTGAAGACCTGGTCACCATGACCTACCCTGCATGCAATAAGGCCCTTTGACCTACCCTGAATGCAGTCATGTCTGAAAGACCTAGTCACCATGACCTACCCTGCATGCAATAAGGCCCTTTGACCTACCCTGAATGCAGTCATGTCTGAAAGATCTAGTCACCATGACCTACCCTGCATGCAATAAGGCCCTTTGACCTACCCTGAATGCAGTCATGTCTGAAAGATCTAGTCACCATGACCTACCCTGCATGCAATAAGGCCCTTTGACCTACCCTGAATGCTGTCAGGTCTGAAAGACCTAGTCACCATGACCTACCCTGTAAGCACTCATGTCGGTTGGCGTTCCTGAGCGACTGCGGTGGAACTTGGACCGACTGACGTCTGTCCTCATGGCATTCATCTGAATCTTCATCTTGGCGAGAATCCAGTCCGGCACAGTGAACCCATACAGTTCATCCATCAACAGATTGGGGCTGTCCCTGTACAGAAACATTACACAGCATCAGGAAAAAACTTCTAGCCCAGATGACTATTTCACTAGTCCTTAAAATGTGTAGCTAGTTATGAAAATGTTTAATTTTCATGTCAGTTCTGATTCAGTTACCTCTGCAGAAACACCAAAGCCTTGAGAACTGGTTCAGTTTGTTTGGTTGTTGTTTATGCCAGACTCGGCAATATTCCAGCTATAAGGTGGCAGTCTGGAAATAATTGAGTCTGGGCCAGACAATCCAGTGATCAACAGCATGAGCATCGATCAGCGCAACTGGGAACCGATGACATGTGGCAACCAAGTCAGCAAGCCTGACCACCCAATCCCGTTAGTCGCCTTGTAAACAATCCCATTATCCCATTTCAATTTTCATTCCGAAATTTTGAATGTTGTGTGAATGTTAAAGCTGAGTTTAAATGTACAACCATGAGAAACTATTTTACAGCTGAGTACATGTCCACATGAGACAGATATCTAACACTGTGTGCATACACTGTTGTGAAATGTAGAATATTGTGGTCATGAACAAGTGAGTGAGATGTCTGATTATTTATGTGTCCAGAGTGAGTGGGTGTGGTTTGACGCTGCTTTTAGCAATATTCTAGCAATATTACAGCAATGGACAACAGAAATTGGATTCACACATTGCACCCATGCGGGGAATCAAACCCGGGTCTTCGGTGTGATGAGCGAACGCTTTAACCACTAGGCTACCCCACCACCCTTGTGTGATCGTAAGTCACTAAGGTAACCTTAGTGCAATGTTAAAGAATGGGACTTAAGGCTAACCTTAGTAAAGGTTGCTTTGTAAAAGGAGTCCCTGGGTGAAATCTCATGCTATCTGTGTGTATCCAATACTGTATTTGAGGACGTCCTACCTGTACTCGTCTGTCCGACTCAGCTCCTGTATGTCCTCCACCATCAACATGTAGGCCTTGCCCCCCGTGGCCGGCATCAGGTGGTGTTCATACAGCCACGCCTTGTCGTCCTGGTCACCCGAGTACTGAGGCACCAAACACAGTGGCAATTAATCACACAGCTAATCCATGATGATCTTGAAGATACTCCATAAACGTTTCATTTCCTTTACAGATATCGATTGTCGGTTGTTTTACGCCACAGTCAGCAATATTCAGCTATGTGGCACCCTCTAATGGTGTCATTTACAGCAGTGGCTTACGGAATCAGAAAATGTTCCATCAGTTTATTGTGTCCACTTAATTCTCATTTCCAACAGGTGCCCACTCAATTCTCATTTCCAGCAGCAACCAATGGCAGATCCAGAGACAGGGTTCAATGTTTTGCACTTTCATTTTTACAGACAACTATCATGTACTGTGTTTGGGTTGAGTATGAATTTACCACCTCTCACTATTTAACTTTTTCAAATCGTGGATCTGCATTTGCTTTCAAAATGGAAATGGGGTCCCACTTATTTTATCATATTGTTTCAATTGTTTCCATGGTTACTGTGGTTTGACTGAATGAACAGTGGAACACATGTGTTGTTCCAGCTATTTAAAAATTGACGAGTCTGGACAGGTTCGTTTGGGTTCAAATCGCGGATGGAACTTTCTTATAATACCCTTTTAAATGGCATTCCACAACCACTCAGAGGTGGTTACAACCGGCATGAAGCCCTGGGGCAAGGAACCTGAAACAGGTTCCCTCAACAGGCAGCCACAAAGAAATAATATCAAGTCAGGTCATTGCATGTAACCATGGTAACAGGAATCTAACTGAGAGTGAATATGGTTTTACGCCACTTTTAGCAATATTTGAACAATATCATGGTAAAATAGGGCTTTGTACTCTGTTCCTATGTGAAGAATCAAACCCTGTTTATTTTGTGTGTGTGAAAACTAAATGCTCCAACCATTAGGATACCTCACCGCCCCTGGAACATAACTGGGTAAACTACACCCTGTCACTGGTCAGCTGCCTGATACTGTAATGCAGGGCTCAATTTAAGAGATGTTAACCTACTTGCACCAGGTGCAACCAAAGATAAAAAAACCTAGTTGCACCAGCCAAATTCCAGTTGCACTGCTTTTATTGCAATATGTAATGAAAGAAATATGCTAAATCTTTTATTCTGAAGTTTACCCACTCAAAAACTGACTTGCACCTGGTGCAAGTTAGACTAATATTATTAGGTCGCACTTTGTAATATTGGGTTGCACCAGTGCAAGTAACAAAGCACTAAATCGAGCCCTGTAATGCAATCTTCACACGACATGTAACATACCTTGAATATGTCCGGGTGTTTGATGTACAAACGTCCTCTAGTTGCGCCCAGGCCTAGAGCTCTGAAATCACACAATGTTGAATGCTGCTTTAACATGTCACACCTCAGACCACCCTCTCCATTTCAGTTATGTCTCATAACTCTGACTGACTGAGTTTAGTTTTACGCTGCTTTTAGCAATATTCCAGCAATATCACGGCGGGGGACACCAGAAATGGGCGTAACACATTGTGCCCATGTGGGGAATCGAACCCGGGTCTTCGGCGTGACGAGCCAACGCTTTAACCACTAGGCTACCCCACCGCCCCTGTCTCATAACAAGCAATGGTTACTTGGCACCAGCTCCACCTCTGAATACCCATGGGGGAACCTGACAACTTGGTTGCCAAGCAACACAACCAAGGATCACTGTTAGGTGTAAGTGATTGACAACATGTTATTCCAAACAGCTACTGGTCAAGTGCGTTGTTGTACTGTACATAGGTAGAGCACGTGAGGGCCACCTGTGCCACAAACAGAAGATCTATTCGCTATCAAAAATATATTCACTTACTTGTTAGCTCTTGCTCCCATCACAAATTTAGTTTCTGAGACAATTCGGTCCGGATCCCACTGAAAGGAGATAAAACATTTTGAATTTTAGAACTGGTACGTCGTTAAACTTCACACTCAGATATATTCCAGCTAGTGGGTTGCTGAAGACCAATTCTAACCCGGATCTTCACAGGTGCTATTAGTAATTACCCAGAGTGTTGTATAAATAGGACTTTTCAAATTTTTCATCCATATTTACATGCAAATTGGGCTGTCTTGATCTAAATCTCTAATATACTCTCTCAGTTTATGAATGAGCGAGTGAGCGAGTGAGTGAGTGAGTTTAGTTTTACGTCGCACTCAGCAATATCCAAGCTATTCGACGGTCTGTAAATAATCGAGTCTGGACCAGACAATCCAGTGATCAACAGCATGAGCATCGATCTGCGCAATTGGGAACCGATGACATGTGTCAACCAAGTCAGCGAGCCTGATCACCTGATCCCGTTAGTCATTCTAACCCGGACCGGCATGGGTCTCAGTCCCTGACGTTAGTCATTCTAACCCGGACCGTCCATGGGTCTCAGTTTATGAATCATGATAAAACAACTCCATGTTTTGTCTGTGTACCAGTATTGTAATAGGATCCTGAAAGCCCTGTTGTCCAGTCCTAACCCTCCAGTATTCTATGTTATAACAGGTAATACAAGTCTGACTTAAAACCTACCTTTGGCCCCTCCCGCCGGACTGGTTCATTTTGTTTTATAGACTTCATGGGTGTGCCTCTCCTACAGAAAAAGCATTGAACATTATAATCTTTGTAATTTATGGAAATGAGTGAAAAGAATGCAGGAGAACTTACCTTGCATCAGGTCTCAATAAATCACCTGTCATAGTTTTCAACTTATTTTAAAATCTTGAGTTTGAGAACAACACTACTTTTTCTATTTTTAAGAGCTCAGATAGTGTTTTCAGCATTAATATGTGCTCACCTGTTATTTTCTTACAATTAATAACAACAAAGAAACATGCTCTTTTGACAGTTTAATAATTTTTTTCTGAAGAGGAAGCTGAGGACTGACTGAGTTTAGTTTCAGCGCTTTTAGAATTCCAGCCATAGCAGTAGGGGACACCAGAATTCATTTTCTGAAAACAGTTTCAAAACAAGCCTGGAATTAATTTGTTATATTTTACCTGACTAATATGTAGATCCATAGTCATCAAAACTAACATTAGAAAATAGCAGGATTTATAGAGCATGTGTACCATCAACTAGGTATCAACACATATTTTCATAGTGAGTTTAGTTTTGCGCCACACTCAGCAATATTTCAGCTATATGGCGGCTATTTTCATAACCTTTCATGTATTAATGAAGGTGCTAACATGATTTGATGCACTACATGAATTTAGACATGTTTTATAGAGATGATTATCTCGATTATTGATCAGATCATCCACACTGGTTCTGCCATTTTATCTGAAGCACATGATATGAAAGGCAGAATTTCGGCAATTGAGTGAGTGAGTTGGGTTTTACGCCGCCTTTAGCAATTTTCCAGCAATATCACGGCAGGAGACACCAGAAATGGGCTTCACATATTGTACCCATATGGGGAATCGAACCCGGGCCTTCAGTGTGACGAGCAAACACTTTAACCAATAAGCTATCCTATCTGGTCAGTTGGAGGAAAATAGAATCTATATAACTTATAATAGCCAATGGTAGCACTACAATAGGCTCATGAAATTCCAGCCAAAGTCAGCAGAAGGGAAACTGGACTTCTAGAGTAATTTAACGCCACTGCCTTGATAAAACAGAGCTATGATATTTTTAAACTACAAAAAAGAATGATGTTGTTGCCATAGCAACAGTTTCTGTGTTTTAGGAGAGGTCGGTGACAACTTGTGCTAAATCCTCTTCCTTGTAAATAAAATATGCCTGTATCAAATTCTGTGTGTATATATCATGACATACATACCCTGATTGAAGAGGTGGCCGTCCATTCCTCTGAAATTTAATAAACCCCAACTGCATGAATCCCAATTGCCAGACAATTCAATTCTTCGTGGATGTAACTTTACTAGCAGAACTGTACAGTAAATAAAACTTAGAGTTTGTCCAAAATAAAGATTGACACAAGAATTGAAATTCAATTAAAGAAATGCAAGTAAACATGAAATGTGCATAATGTTAAGGTGAAATATATGAGATGGTACATAGATCAGGAGAACTAAAGACTTTTATGAAATTATTATTCATAAAATAAACATACATTAATACATATTACAGAATGCCAATTAAATTAAGTTTTCTCAAAAGCACAAGATTCATTTTCTGGTATTCATTTTCAACAGACACGACACAGAGAAGAAGGAAGTAATGTTTGACTAACTTTCCTCACCTTCTTCTTGGGCTGGCTGATGTCACTTCCTGCCTCCGAGTTGCTGTCAGACGGGCGACGCCTTCGTCCAATCCCCTGCAAATAGTAGCATGTTATAAACAGGGCTACAGATAAGGGGCGTACAGGCGTAATGTACGCCTCAAAATCAATTAAGTACAACATAATATAAGATTTAAAGCGTATCGTGTACGCCCATAAATACCTTTGTACGTCCAACATTTAATTTCCGTGCGTATCGTGCAAATGGAAATCTATTTCGGATAAATACTTGTCAAGTTTCTTTTGCGAAACACGATTTGATACATGAGGAAACCCTGACAGTAAGAACCACTTGCGTTGCCATGCAACGTTATACGTCACTATTTTTCGATTGGCAAAAAACTACACTGTTCGTATTTATATCCAATCTGACCTGACATTTCGCGCATCACACGGTCGCTTCAGTTATTCCTCACGCGTCTTCAAATACAAATACATGGATGGAAATAGTGATCGATGAATCGTCCAGACAAACCACATCACCAACTGGCTCACACAAAAACATGTCAGTACTCCTTCAAAATTCTCAGTACACCTCCACTTGCAATATGATGTGTAAGTACACTCACACTCCCAAAAGTTATCTGGAGCCCTGAATAAAGTAACATGAAATGTTAATTGAGGTTTCTGATCAGCATGTCTGGGCAATATGCCTGACTGGGCTGTTTCACTACAGGATTCTTCATCTGATAAATATCCCCAGCTGTCAGTATTCTTATCAACATAACATCTGACATGTGAATGGGGTCACATTCACATTTTTCTGTGTTTGTTTTTGGGTGGTGCTTGTACTTTGCGTCCTGCTTCGTTTACAGTGCATTAGACCACTGCCATAATATGCCATACTTTAACATACAGGGTAGAGTGCAGAGATGCCAACCCTGAATTTAATGAAAGTGGAGTCATACCTGGCTGAAAGCCATGCCCGAGAACCGAAGGTGTAAGTTGGGGGTGAGCGAGAGAGGGCTCCGCCATTTCGTTTCACTTACGTATGGGCTATGACATGCATTCGGAAAAACTTCATCGTCAATAACACGCAAAACACACAATCAAGACCTAAAAGATCACATGCTTAGCTTCTGAATACTATTACCGGTGTCAACTCAAATATATCACCGGTGACTTACGGAAGTGTATAACCTAAAATAAATTTCAGAATTTTTTCTAAAAACCCTCAGTTTTTAAAGACAAATCGGACAGTGGATCTTGTACTTGAAAATCGGAGTGGTTGGCATCTCTGACAGTGTCACCTGACCAACCAAGACCTTGTCAACCAGCAGAGATCACTGGGGATGTATTCTTACTCAGAGTGCCAGCAGGAGACAACACCCTGTGAGAAGTCTGTCACTTACCAAGGGTCTCCGCCCACTGTTGCTGCCATTCTCAGACACGGTGTCAGTGTCGTCTCTGACTGGGGTAACACTTCGTCGAGGTTCGCTCACATACATCTTCTTTGCCTGAATGGAATCAAATCACATATTTCTTACATGTCGAGAAAAGCTATTGCATACAATGGATTTACCAGGCATTTACCTGGGTCTGAACAGCTTACATTCAAAACTTTTGAGTGATTGTTTCAGACCAATGCACTCAGAGATGAAATCAAAGCCTTTAAATGAAAAGGGACACAATTCTGCATGGAGTGAGTGAATGAGTTTAGTTTTAGCAATATTCCAACAATATCACGGCAGGGGACACCA
Source organism: Haliotis rubra (assembly GCF_003918875.1). Classification (NCBI taxonomy): domain Eukaryota; kingdom Metazoa; phylum Mollusca; class Gastropoda; order Lepetellida; family Haliotidae; genus Haliotis; species Haliotis rubra. The sequence goes on along the minus strand of NW_025767657.1, from coordinate 1,310,847 downwards.
CAAATGGGCTTCACACGTTGTCCCCATCTGGGGAATCGAACCCGATCCTCGGCCTGATGAGCAAACACCTTAACCACTTGGCTTCCCCACCACCCCAAAACTCTGCATGGAGAATCCTGACTGCACCTACCTCTTCCAGCATCTGTCTACAAACAGCGTGGATGTGATCATCACTGACTGAGTTCTGTCCGTTGTTCAGCCGAATGTTGGATACGGCAGGTTTGAAGAACTTCTAAAATGATAATACACAATATGTAAGGAGTGGGACTGCCCATGTTTACTAGAAATTACCCAATGCCAAACAAATTTCAAAATTTACTACCCTGTATTGTCTGTAAGTTCTTTTACATGTGCTGTAAAATATTCACAGATTGAAATCTGAATGTTATCTTATTATCTAAGAAGCAGTTACTTGGGGGAGAAAACAATCCCACTAGCCTTTTAGGCTTGCTTGGTTTTTGACTCAATTTCCATCACTGCTGCACAGGGGGTCAATTTTTTTTTAAAAAGTCACTTGCCACAGGGCAAGTGACTTTAAGAAAGTAACTTACCCTGACTAATTTTCCACTTGCCCTGATTTTATGAAATAATCATGATGATGTAATTATGAAAGAATAAATGAACACCATGATGGTATTTGATGTTAATGTTTACTGGACTATTCATTGAAAAGTGATAAATAGCAAAGAAAGATAACTCTACTTTATTATCATAGCGAAATTTAATAGCTACGTTTTGAGCAGATATGAAATTAAATCAAAGTTTATTTGCAGTTTGAAACCATAAGTGGAAATTATCTAGTAGCCCACGGACAAGTAAGATACCATTATTTGATTGCCCGAAATGAAAACTGACTTGTCCCGGGCGTCGGGCGATGGGATTTTGACCCCCTGCAGATATGAGGTGTTTCACGATGTGACAACCTTGTATACTGATACTTACCTTGACACGAGTTGCAATACAACAAAATCCTTATCATTTATTTGCACTGTTTTACAAAAATCTTTCCATGTCGCCTAACAAGACCCTTTTGGTGTCAACCAATTTTTAACTCGTCTTTGAACTTGTATAAAGCATGGATAGTGGAGGCATCAGGGTGGTCAAGCAGGATGTTTAAGTTGATTGCATGTCATGGCGCCCTGACTGTGGATTGTTGCTCATTATAATATCAGTGTAGGAAAGATAGCCCGTCCCAACGTCTGAGACGGGGTGAATTTTGTGGAGGACGGGTTAAAAAAATATCTAGTCAGTCCTCATGTCGGGTCAATTTTAGCAAACCAATGACATATATATGATTATAACCTTTTTGAATATTTACTGCCGAAGGTGTTTTATTTATATTTGGAGGACAGGCTAGATTTTGGCAGGACTGGTAAAAAATTTGACCTGCCAGTCCTGTGGACAGGCTAGATTTTCTACATCTTTCCTACACTGATAATATCATTCACTTTGTTGTCCGTACTTAATCAACTTGATTGTTTACAGAACACCTTGACATAGGTGACACAAAAATAGAAAAAAAGAACATGTGTTTTTTGTTTATTACTTGACACTGTACTAAGCAACTATACTACCCATCAAAAGTTTAGACTCACTTAAAGCACTCATTATATGTTATGTATATATATATATGGTTATAACCAAGATGAACTTCTCCACTGCAAACTCTCTGCAGATGAATTGCACAAGGATTATGCATGAAATTGCTGAAAAGCATGTGCAAATATCGTGCATGTGAACAGCTGTGTTTGGGTGGAAAATGTTGTTAAGAATGTGCCAATTTTCACTGCTTTTCATCATTTATTGAACTCATGACAATAATCTTTTCAACGTTATGAATTTGTTTTACAATACATCAGTTCCTGTGTAAACAGTACCTTTAAATATTGTGGAATATTTTGTAAAATCTAGTTTAGAGCAGTTGACTGAAGTAAGTGGCTACATTTACACTAGTGAGTCTAAACTTTTGATGGGTAGTATATATTGCAGCCTGTTAATCGATGGTCAACATTGCGATCAACACTTCTGGTGTATGCTGCAAACCATTCAAAGTCAAGTCTGTTTGATTGAGTGTGATTGACAGAGGGAGAATGGTTTAATGCCACTTTTGGTAGTATTAAAGAGGGGGAAGTAGGTTTCACCAAGTCTGCTCTAGCAGGGGAAGAAACCAAGACCTTTTCTAACAAACGTTTTAACCACAAGACTACCCCTTCGTCCTGACCACCAGATCTATTCTTGACACCTTTAAGAGGAAAACAGGTGAAATGAACCTCTTCCAATCACCATAGCAGGGGTGGAAATAACTTTAAAATTGCTAGAGTACTCCAGTACAGTGGCACATGTAAAATCACTTGCCCTGATCATTTTTCCACTATACCAGACGTTTTCTTGTTGATTTTTTAAATAAACAACATTATTAACATTGGAAAGTCAACTGGACACCGGTACAGCGTGATATACAAATTTGCTTGCCCGACTGAAAAAAACACTGGACTCGGACATCGGGCAATGGGTCATTTCCACGGGTCATTTCCACCCCTGCATAGGGTAAACATGCATCATATATTTCTAACCTCAACGTAATTCTGCACAACAACATCTAGCTCCTTGTTTAAGCTCCTCTGAAGGTTCTGTCGAAGTATGTCGAGGGATTTAGCAGCACTTGTGATTGAGCAAGCCCTGAAACAAAATGGTGAGTGTGTTGGGTTCAATGCTGCTGGAGTATAATTGAGTGAGTGAGTGAGTTGGCTTCTACGCCACTGTATCAATATTCCATGCAATATTACAGTAGAGGACACCAACGATGGGGGGAATATAACCTGGGCCTTCGGCGTGACAAGTGAACGCTTTAACCACTGGGCTATCCAACCCCTCCTGGATTATGAAGGCACATATATTGATGAAGCAGGACCTAAATACAGGAAGAAGAATGTTTTTGGATTTAGTTTCAACCTCAGCTCCACAATCTGAACAATACCATGTCTCCCATGAAGAAAATGTTTATGTAATGCATTTGTCTACTAGTCTCTTACAGTATACACTTGTTATTCTTCTCATCCTTTTTATTTGTGTGTTTTAAGGTGATCGTGTTTCTGTGCTTAATTTGTTTTAACCAAGCTGTATGTCTCACTGTTGTAAAACGAATTCCTTTGTCGGGCAATAAAGTATTATTATTATTATTATTATTAAAAGTTGTGGAGGCAAATCTTGAATTTGATTTTGTAACAGATATCGCGTCAGGGTAAACTTCCAAATATTCAATGATGAATTTCCCTTAGGATATATTTTACATTTATCCCAAACCAAAATGATCAGCAGACTTAAAATGGTCATGCATAAAACAACAACATAGCTCAAAAATTGATAAAACATGCATTACGATAAGAACTGGAAAATAACATATCCAATGTTTAGTGAGTGAGTTGGGTTTTACGCCGCTTTTAGCTATATCCCAGCAATATCACGGCAGGGGACACCAGAAAAGGGCTTCACACATTGTACCCATGTGGGGAATCGAACCCAGGTCTTTAGCACGACGAGCGAACACCTTAACCACTAGGCTACCCCACCACCCCATATCCAATGTTGAGAAAAAACTTCAAATGAAATAATAGGTGAATGGGATACTTCCCTTCATAATGGCCTAACTAGGATTATTTTTCTTCAAATTAAAGCTTTTAATGTTCGATGTAACTTGTTTGACCAGAATTCCACAAGTTGATGAGTAAAAACGAAGTATACAACTTTATGGATAACAACTTCTTGTTTATTGCATACAGCAACATAGATTCTTACACTATTGTCAAGCTATAAACATCACAATGCATGCTTTGTAGTGTTGGGAATTGGTTGAAATCTCACAATTTATGATTGGTTCAATACCAATGACCAATCATCGAAAAAAAATTGGTCAGCGTCATTTTTTTGATTTTCCTATTCAGGTTGTAGTTGCAGATAAGTATAAAGAAAAAAACATTTGGTTCTCTGTTGTTTTTAGAAACTGCACAAATTACATTTGCAGATTTCACATCCAGTGTAAAATGATTCAGTTCCAGTGTAACATTAACTTCCCAGATTCTTCAAGAAATATTCAGTCATGACTTTTCAGAAAGTGAAGTGAGTTTTCTTAGAAATACACACGATTTCAGGCCCTGACAACGTCCTAGATATGTTCCATCATCAAGTATTTCAAACTCTATTACAGCGGTTCCCAAATCGTTTGTGTTTGATTATGAGAAAATGTGATCGATTGCTTGGTCGTTTGGCCACTGCGACCAATCTTCGATTATTTCAATTAATCGGACCACCACTAATGCTTTGTTATTGTTCTATGTAAATTCGTAGGAATTGAGATTTGATTTAACTAAATCGGTATTTGCTTGCCATTTGCTGCAGACTTGGAACCAAATATCAGCCTCTAAGCAGGTTTAGATAAAACACTGAAGAAAATCAAGTCTTGTCAACAGTTCTAATTAGATTCTACATTTGGAGTGAAACGGGTATGCGGTCAATAGACCACGTGTTCAACAACACCTGATCGGCACTCACTTGGCTCTCTGGACAGCTACAGACTGTGCTCGATATGCAGACCTGTACGTTGTGTTGTTGACGGGGAAGTTGGCTAGGTTCTGGAGCCTCATGTTGAAGGGACTCAGCTGTAACCATGGTAACACAGGTTGTCATTTCCATGGTATTAGATTATAATTTCACTTCCATGCATCAATCTTTACTACAGTGTTCCTGAAGTTGCTTTAGTCAAAGAAGTACATCTAAACATGGGCTTATTTTAACAATGACATTATTCGATATGACGGAAATATTTGCATATCCCTTCATGAGATTCCTAGTCTTAAACATTACATACACTCACCTAGTTTCATAACGCACACGCTTATAAAACAAACTAATGGATATAACTTGTGTTGGGAATTGTTAAAATGTCATAATTGGTGATTGGTTCATTTTATAACTGATCAGTCATCGAAAATAATTGGTCAGCGTCATTTATCACATTGTCCTGGTTATGCTTGCTAATGCACAAAAAAATAAAGAAAAAAACATGTACTGTAAACGTACTTATTTTCTCGTGGTGCAATTTTCGGGGAATTGACAGTTTAGACTACATCGCGCGGTCAATTATTCGCGCAATCAGTAATTGCCGGAACTGCCAGCTGTCTCTTTGGCTGCCACTAATAGCAGTGAAAACAAACAGAGTGGCGTTTATTGCTTACTCACAGGAAATCCCTATCTGTGCGATATACTAGTACACAGTAATCCGTTTACTCACGGAAGAGATGAAAAACACATCAGTCTTATGTTCCGAATTCTGACGATCTGACGAATTAACTTCTACTGTATATGAAGCTCTTTGTGATTTCAAAAAAGGCGGGTTGTTGTGAATGAGATGATTGAGTGTTAAGTGACTATTCGCTTCATGATGTACTGGTAAATAAAATCTTAATGAATAAATAAAATACTGCTGTATTATTTCTTTCCGAGTCGTTTCATGGTAATCTGTTTTGTATCAAACCATCTGTCATGTGACCAATTTCCACACACATTGCTGTTTTCGCTAATTCGGCGATGGGATTTGGCTCATTATTTTATTATGTTTTGGGAAATCCAAAGTTAAGTATGATTCTTTATGCTACTATCAGTCGTCATTTTAAGATTCCCGTAGATTTCTGTCTTCAAACTTGATGTGTTATGGTAACAACTCAGGGGCGAGCGTGGCTAGACTGAATGAATGACAGGTTTATTCGCGGTGTATAAATTTTCACGCGAAAATGTTTTGCGCGAAAATAAAACCTGCGCGGAAATATAATACGTTTACAGTAGTTCTTTCCTTTTTTTTGCAAATTGCATAAAATGCATTTGCAAAGTTCACATCTTTAAAGGATGACTAGTATGTTAGGAACATACATTTCCTGGAGTCTTCAAGATAAATTTGATCATGACTTGGAACGAACTTGTAGTGCTTATGAAACGTAACAGACAAAACCAACCTTGTGACAAATATTGTTAATGCAAACAAGTGTTCAAAAATTGTTTGTGTTCGATTATGACAAAACATGATCGATTGCTTAGTCGTTTAGTCATTGCAACCAATCGTCAATTATTTCAACTAATCAGACCACCACTAGATATAACAAACTTTGTTTTTGTATCTGGTCACCGGCTGTATGTAAGTAGTCAGAATATATATATGACGAACTAGAGAGATAATGAACTAAAATAGGTAGTCCCTTTGAGTTAGTTATATCATAGTTTACTGTATGGGGAATACATTAGCATGTTAATTTAAGGTTTCTTTACTTGTTACTGACATTCATGATTCAAAATACACTTCTTTGATTGGCATTCTAGAAGTTGGGTAGATGAAGAATGAGGACTATTTTTATGGATATACAACTTCTTTTTTCTATATAGGCGACGTTTTGATATAGATTCTAATGTCATTGTCACCACTTGCTTGACAACGACATTAGAATCTATGTCAAAACGTCGCCTATATAGAATAAAGAAGTTGTATATCCATAAAAATAGTCCTCATTCTTCAAAATACACTTGGCTAGAAATCACTGTATGCAAAAATCAATTCTCAACATTAAAGTGAAGAGGTACTCAAATGTTCTTACCGAAGACGGGTCACTAAACTGCGTCTCATTGACATGGTTGAATCCTGTGAAACTTCCTGCGTCAACCTCTTTCTTCACTAGTGGTACTTCCGGTACAAGACGGGGCATGTCATTCACATTCTCTTTCTCTGTCTTCCACTGCAGATCGGAAATGTCGGAGGAGGACCGTGGATAGAAGGGAGCTGTGGGCGGAGTTCGTTGACCAGGCTGGTTCGAGTTACTGTTGATAGTGTACGACATGACCGGGACGGGTGCGTGGGTGGTCACTTTGACTGGGAAGGTGAACGGGTTAACTTGACTTGGGGGCAAAGGCTTGGCTTGGTTTGTAGCTGAAAGGAGGCTACCTGCTTCTCCCCTGCAGTTGAATATGGCTGGCCCTGGCTGGCAGGCTGGAAAGTATGTTGTATGTCATGGCGGATATCTGTTTTATGATCTTTCTTTGATTCCTGCTGCCCTTCGTGTGGATATCGACGGGGTGGAACACTGATTCCCTGCGCTTGTGAAAATAGTACATTTACTGACCTGGCTTCTTGAGATGAACTGTGAGCAATGGATGATGGTAGCACTGAGGGCATATCAATTTGTCTTTGTAGTGGAGAAGGGATACGCTCATTGGCATATCTGTGATGTGTTTTGGTGAGATCGACAGCCGGTTGTCCTGACCGACATGTGGGGGGTAGTTCGGGGTGTTTGTGAGCGTGGGGAGGAGAGCTGCCCATTCTCTGCTGCTCCGGGGTTTGAACAGGGGACACATGACCCCGGTAAACTGATGTGGGCGAGGGTGAGAAGCGTCCAAGAGGTTGGGCCAGGACAGACCCTTTGTCTTGGCTGTGGGGGCCTGGAGAGACATGGCCGTGGATCTTGTGAGCGGAGGACACTACATTGCGAGCTGGCACGGGTGACACTTTACCCTGTGCAAGGGACACAGGGGATATGTGTCCCTGTGTTCGATGTCCCGCATGGGAAGGTGAGGGCGTCCTGTGGATTGACTGCGGGGAGGAGCTGTGTCCGTGGGTTCGATGTCCTGCATGAGACGGGGATGGAGTTTTGTGGATTGTCAGAGGTGAAGAAGAGGGATGTCTTGCATAGGGTGAAGGGGGTATGTGCTCTTTGGATGGTCTAGCTGAAGACAGAGGAACAGGTGAGGGTGTGCGTCGGTGACTTTGATGATGACTTCGGAGCTCAGCTTCTAATCTTTCAGCCAATCCACGAGACATCTGCCCTGGATTGTCTCCCAATGACACAATGACTTTCTGTAGACCCTCCGATGAATGAACTATTCTAACTCCAGGAGGTCCCTCTCGGACTGATGGAATTGACCCTGATAATGACACCGTACCCACTGATGATATAGGTGGAGCACGACCAAAAGATTGCGAGTAGACAACAGTGTTAGGAACACTGTTCAAAACAGAGCTGGTATACATCGGCATGTTTAAGTCAGTTTGTTGTGGAGTCGAACCATGTGCCGACAAAGCTATATTATGACCTTCCATGATGAAACTCCTCGGCTCATCCTTTATCGGTCTTCCAGGATGAGCCACATGGCTCCGACGCGGGGATACAGATCGAAATGGAACTCCTTCAACAATATGAGATGACTGAACACTTTTAGGAGACCCAGACCTGAACGACAGAGCTCCTCTTTCACCATCTGGAACTTGAGATCTCGGGGTGCTTTTGGGAGAAACTGACCTGTACACTACTCTTTCCACATGAGCTTCATGAGATACTTGTCTAAATTTTGGTGACACAGATCTAAACGTTATATGCTCCGCTGGACCTTCCACTGGTTGGGCACCAGGTGGCAGTCTGCTCTGTATGTGGACTCCCGGCTGTCTAATGGTCTGGGGCTTTCGTTGCTGAGACTCTTGTAAGTGTCGTATCGTCTGACTACTGAGTCGACCATGATGCTCTTGTTCCCGAGATGGTGGAACGGTTCTTACCACGGTTCTGTTTGGAGGGGATGGAGAACTGGCCGGGGATTGTGTCAGCTTGCCTGTGAGGGCAGAATGAAGCAGGGGTGGGGTGTAACTTTCAGACAGGGCTGACACAACTTGCTGCGTGATTCGCGATGGTGATATATCTCTGCTTAAAGAGGCACTCTTTGTATGTGGGGGTGATGGGACAAAGGATCCCACAGGGCTTGCTCGGCTAGAGATGTGGATCACTCGGTCTTGTGAGACAGGGCTCCGTGCCATTAGAGCTTCCAGTGTCGACTGACTGGCCTGTGACTTAGGCATTATGTCGCTTAAATCATGCCGGTGCATGTCTTGCTCCTTTGGTTTGGGAAGTGATGTTTTCGGACGCTTCTTGTGATGTGCTGCTTCCAGAGATGAGGTAGATGTTGAGTATTTTGTGGAATCAAAAGGTGAACTTTCATGAAAGGTATAAACCTGTGATTCTGAACCACTTGGTTGAAGTTTTGGCTGGGATTTCGAATGGTGAGATTTTTTCATCTCCTTATGTCTGTGTTTTTCTGTGTCCTTCACACCATTTGAACCACTGTCAGCAAAGATATCATGGTGGTGACGTGGGGCAGACTGGATCACCATTCTGTGAACACAAGCAAGAATGAGTGAGTGAGTGAGTATGGTTTTATGCCACTTTTAGCAATATCATGGTGGGAGAGCCCAGAAATGGTCTTTACACATTGTAACCATGCAGGGAATCTAACCCAGGTCCCCAGTGTGACGAACCAAACGAATTAATTTCTAGGCTACCTCAATGCCCCACACAAGCAAGAGAAATACAATATAAAAGTATAAACACAAGGGTTCATTGCGATAAAATAAATTCCAAGTGTTGAAAAATGTTAAATATTGATACAATATTATTGAACACGTTTGACGCTCCTTCAAACAGTTTTTCATTTATAACATGGCGTGGGTGCCTATTGTATGAGGGAAGTCCAAGGTGATGCACTTTGATTAAACACACAATCACAGGCATGATGCTCACAAAGCTAACTTGAGTGAGTGAGTGAGTTTAGTTTTATGCCGCACTCAGCAATATTCCAGCTGATTGTCTACATATATATTGAAGACAATCCAGTGTTCAACAGCATGAGCATTGATCTACACAACTGGGTTACGATGACATGTGGTCAACCAAATCAGCGAGCCTGACCACCTGATCCTCTTAGTCACCTCTTACGACAGCATGGGGTACTGAAGATCAATTCTAACCCGAATCTTCACAGGTCGACAAACTTACATACATAACTGGCAAACCAGGATTTAAACACACAATTATAGGTTTCTGGTATGCCCAGATGACACAACTCTTCACTGGGAATTGCAGTGCCATAGACAACTGTGCCACTGCGCTCCTTGCTTAACAGGAATACAAGATTATCACAGAAATATGAATGAAGTGAAAAAGAAATGTACAATAAGCTTGCCAAAAAATACATTCATGTGAAAACAGTTCAAGTCAGATAAAACCACTTCTTCAGTTATCAAGAATTTGTTCCTGTAATCATGGCAACCAAGCTTATCAAACAGTTTTTGGAAAGTGAAATATTAGAGTATCATCCCTTGCAGCACTTGTTATGTGAATTATTGTAACACTTTTACAGCCAATACTCATCCAGAATCACGAAACATGTTCTATCCTAAAAACGAACACTGAGTGAACAGCATGTACAAAAAGTGCATCAATATTTTATGGAAAATAAGCATTTCCATTCTGCACACATCCTTCCTTACACAATCATAGTTCCTGTGTCTAATCTCAGCAATATTACTTAAATGCCACCAGTCATCAGTTTCAGATATTTTAAGGCCATGCTAATCAATTTACTCTTTACTCACAGTTCCTAATTAATCATGTTAATTGTGCAATTGGACAATACTAGATCATTACCACTACATGCTGTGGTTGGTAGGCTTGACTGCTGGGTTCAATTATTTTGATTAACATCAAGGTGCTTAAACCTGTGAGTACAAACATGTCAAATGGTTAACGAGTCGTATTTGTTTTTCAAGGTCATTAATGTCTTGAAGATATTTATCTGGGAATCGAAATTAAGAGCCCTTGTCAAGCCAGTTGTGATCCCATTTTCATTTATTTTTCTCAAAATTCCAATAATTTGACGTTCTTTATCTCAAAGGTATTTTAACACCTCGCTCTATTCAATGAACATTATGTGAACTAAGTATCAAAGACCCTTCCTGTTTATTGGTACTGCTAAGGGAAAAGTTGAATTCACATCAACCAAGGCTTCGTTAAAACTGTATCAACATCAGGAACATGATGTGGGAAATTCTTGATTTACATTTCGAAATTTCTACTGACCTGTACTGCAGAGTTGGGCAGAAAAACACCCTGTGGCCAAGTCCATATAATTCACTGCATTATTTACTATGTTTACAACCACAGCAATATCTACATATTTACTCTCTGGATATTATTTTTTACTTTATCTGTGATGAAGATAATGAAGGTTAAAATTTTCATAATCACATGCTCCAAATCAAGGTATTGTTTTCATATGTTCAGTTGCTAGTGAATAGAATCCTCACAAGAATGGTCTTTCTCTTTCCACTAACGTGAAAACAAAACATCTCACACGTATAATAAGTGTAATGAAGTATTTTTTAACCTCTTTTCTTTACTGCAGAAGATACAGGTATTAGCATGATTAACCAAGCAGAAAACATATTTTCACCATTCCTTAACACAAATACACATACATGATTTAACATGTTAGACAGTTAAAGATCTGGCTTCTCTGAGATTTAAACAATAGCTTTCAAATCACATGACCATGGTCAGATTTGATCATCATTTGTAACACTTAAAAACAATACTTAACCATAAAGTTAATAACAGGAAGCAACTTAGTATAATCACTGGTACCTCTCTACCAGCTATCCTTCACTCGTGAGAACTTTGTACTAACCAGAAAGTGTCATGCTTATAATTAGCGCAACTTCCCAGATGTCAAATATCCAACTAAATATAGACAAAACATTCACCTGCTTGTATACTGTGTACACTTTAGAAATTGTGAACAACTTGTGCCATAACGTGTTTGGTAATGCACAAGCATCGATTTAGGAAACTGCATTAACTGACTTCCATATTTCACCGTAAAACGTTAAGTTACAGATGACAGCGGCGTGTATGGCAATACATGCTTCAGTGACCGACTTTACACATATGCAAACAGCATAAAACCCCATAATAATGCAAGAAATAACAACTGCCTCGGGTGCATAAAACACGTAAAATTGTGATAGCATACAAATCAAGTAACGCTTACGGCCGCTTGTGATCTGAACCATCCTTAAGATTGTGGAAATGTTCTGATGTTTTTCTGTCCGCCATTTTGTAAACACCATCAAACTGCGGGATTAGAAAAGCAAGGTGCGCGTATTCCCGGGTGAGCATAACAAAATTACTTGATTGTACGTTGCTCCTTAAAAGTTAATTGAAAGGCAAAGAAATGACTCTGAATGGAAATTGTTTTTTTTATTAGGACTGGTGATGATAAATAGGACCAATATGCGTCAGCTGGATAGTTACTGCAGATCGTAAACATGGCAGCTCGCAGTGACAGCATCGGTCCTGACAGGTCAGCAATCTTGATTTAACAAACATACAGAATAACCTACTGGTTTATTATACACACCCAAGCATGCGCTTTATAGTGAAATATATCTGCGAGGTATATTTTTGTTAAATGTGTTGAAAAACAAGTAAATTAAGAAGACTTCTACTTTCAAAGTAGCAGGTTTCAAAGTATTATGCAATCGGCTGCTGATTCGGCGTCATGTTGACTATTCCTATGCCGGGTTTTTCTAGATTATGATTGTGTAAAACTATATTATTATGATTATGATGCACGCAGTCATTGTTGTTTACTAAACTGAATTTTAAGTAATAGATGTTTTGTAGCAGATTTTGATGGCTTCTCACCACCATCTGTAGTCTTGTCAGTGAGATATTCTCATGTGTTGATCAGGGTGATTCCTGTTGGGAATTTAAACCATTACTGAGTGCACCGACTACAAGTAACGCCACACAAGTAGGTGATAATGAATCATGTGTAAAGAGGTTGCAGGTAGGCCAGGTAAATGAGTCAGTTAGCCAATGCCTTACAACAGGATCATCAGTGCTATCACAGATAATCGCCTTGTCAGCTGGTTTAAGGGTTAATCTCTTTGGGTGTGTGGCCCACAATCAGAGGATCCATGGTTCATATCCCAAGAAATGGAATAGGTGTTGCTTTGGCCCAGAACATGGGGCTGAGCACACTCATAATAAACGAACAAAGTCTCAGTACCCAACTGTGCAGCAACGTGGGATGTACCTTTCTGTTCATGGGGTGTATGTAGGAGGGCATGAAGTTATCAAAGAAATAATATCCTTGCTATTTCATGGGGCTAACCTCTTTGGTCATGGACAAGGCATCCAACTGAGACCTGAGAGGCAGTTACTGATTCATGTGACTGACCATGGACAGGCGAATTCTGCATGTCACACAAAAACGTGTCTAAATGTGTTATCTATGAAAATAATGGAATAACATTTGGTACAGTGATGATTACAAGCAATCTGTGACAACTTCCCATCTCATTCTCACTACTAGTTTACACTTTCTGTATGATGCACATGTAATCTACAGTGTCCTGCAGGAAGAGCTTGATGTCCTAAGGGCTATCTACATCCACGAATTGACGATTGATGATGGTGAAAGGTGAGATTTGACACACACACACACGGGAGAATATTAGTTTTTTACATACATACATACAAACATTTGTATAGCGCTGATATCCAGTACAACTGCTCAAAGGTGCTTTGTTTTCCCTCGATCATTTGAAGTCCATCACAATGGTACATCGTATTTTCAATCTCAACTCCCTGGGGAGTATACAACTCTTGCTGCCTACTAGAGTTGTATGTTTTTATTTATCATATCCCTTTTTTGATAATCGAGAGAGAAGAAGCCACAATTTTACTTTGACCCCTGTATGTCCATGTGGCTAAGGACTTTTTATCCCCCCGGCATGTAATGCGGGAGGATATAGTCGACGCCTCATCCGTCCGTCCGTAATCATTTTGTTTCCGGAGCATAACTAAAAAAACGTTGAATATTTTTCAACAAAAATTGGTAGATGTATCAAACAGAACCTAAGGTGGTGCTGTTTACAGATTTTTGTCATTTATATTTTTCTCGGTTTCAATGGAAACGTTTTGGACTTAGTCTTATATGGGTGGGGGGTGGCTTCGTTTCCAGAGCACAACTCGAAAACTTCTTAATATCTTTCAGCAAAACTTGGCAGATATATGAGACAAATCTTGAAGTGGTGCCTTTTGGTATTTACAGATTTTTGTGATTCATTATTTTCTCGGTTTCCATGGAAACAATTCAGTCTTAGTCTCAAAAAGGTTTCGTTTCCGGAGCACAACTCAAAAGCTTCTTAATATCTTTCACATAACGTGGCAGATATTTGAAACAGATGCCAAAGTGGTGCCTTTTGCTATTTGGCATATTTATTTCTCCTGGTTTTCATGGAAATGATTTGGACTTAGTCTAAAAAAATCAAGCTGGACTTTAAGTAACTGTCAGATGATTTGTTCTTTCAAATATGTGGGGCCGAGGGGATATGTCATCTTCTGATGACTCTTGTTAGTCATGTAAATATATTAAATGAAATATGATATATTTGTGAGGCTGAAAACATGATGTATCATAAAATGAGCTGAATTCGACGTTCTGGTGATTTCGACGATTGCATTGCTCACGCTATATTGGGGGAGTATGTACACAACTGGTGTGTATAGACAGTTTCATCTGTAGACAGATCCCTAGTCGCTGTCGTGAGATCGTTAATACCACTTCATATGTAAAATCAATTGCCTCTATAACAAAAAAGAGCAAGCGAAAATTCATTAAGATCAGTTGTCTGCTAGTAACATGCAATATATAAATAGGAAGCCACGTGATCACAACACTCCCTCGCAGTGCGGAGCGAAAAGTATGGTTATCGTCGAAAACCCATACTAAATCCCCGGATGTGCAGAGCGGCAACAGTTTCGTCGATATGATGTCATCAACGCTATTTTTGTAGGAAACACTTGATAATTTTGTGTGAAATAGATGAATATATCCCTTATCACTCAAGGGCAGTGAAATAAAAACTTTAAATGATATTAAAGATAAAAATTACATTTTTGTCTTACATCGTCGAAAACCCCTGACACCGGGATACTGGTACTATATGAACTTTTATGTGAAAGAGAGAGGATAGTGTGAAGGAATGAGGCATAAAGGACAAACTGAATTTGGTTATTTTTCAAGCTGGCCATTGATCGTAGCAATTTTATTAATATTTTTTACTTTTAGTCTGACGTGATTTGTATATGGCAAAACAAATAAGCAATAAACATAATGAAATAAAAACATGGATCATCTTACATATTCAAATACAGGTACTAACTAAATAGGGATGAGTATGGTTTTATTATTTATAGCACTACTCAATATGTGTTGCAAGTGTTATGACTGATCATTTTTAATTCAGCACATTTGTCTAAATCATATTTGCTAGTCTCTGTTTCAGTTTGTTTTATATTACACTGATTTTACCAAGATTTTCGTTTTGCTATCATGATTTTTGTTTGTTTTTGAACTTCTCTCTTATACATTTTTAGTATTTTACCAGGGGTTCAAAAATCCCATCGCCTGACGTCCGGGACAAGTCAGTTTTCATTTCAGGCAATCAAATAATGGTATCTTACTTGTCCGTGGGCTACTAGATAATTTCCACTTATGGTTTCAAACCGCAAATAAACTTGGATTTAATTTCATATCTGCTCAAAATGTAGCTATTACATTTCGCAATGATAATAAAGTAGAGTTATCTTTCTTTGCTATTTATCACTTTTCAATAAATAGTCCAGTAAACATTAACATCAAATACCATGTTGATTTCTTCTTTCATAATTACATCATCATAATTATGTCATAAAATCAGGGCAAGTGGAAAATTAGTCAGGAAAAGTTACTTTCTTAAAGTCACTTGCCCTGTGGCAAGTGGCTTTTTAAAAAAAATTTGAGCCCCTGTTTTACTGATTATCATGAGTAATTCTTTTACTGAGAATTCATTGTTGGAAAATCAAGCAATGATACTCTGAACTTCAAGCAGAGTTCTTACCAGAATAGAAATGTCAGTTGTTTTTAACATGAAAGCAACAGTTCAGATTAGTTTTCATGATTTAAACAATCATATTATTCTGCTCCCCAAGAACTCACAGTGAAAAAGTATTTGCTTCTATTTCATAATTATTGTCCCCTGGCATATAATGCAAGGGGATATATTCAAAGCCTCGTCAGTCCATCCATCCGTCCATCCATCCGTCCACCCGTAATCATTTCGTTTCTGGAGCATAACTAAAAAAAACATTCAATATTTTTCAACAAGAATTGGTATATATATCAAACAGAACCTTAATTGGTGCCTTTTAGTGTTTACAGGTTTTTGGCATTTTTATTTTCTGGATTTCCATGGAAACAATTTGGACTTGGCCTCAAAAGGGAGGGGTGGGCTACAAGATTTGGCAGATATATCAAACAGATCTTGAAGTGGTGCCTTTTGCTATTTGCAGATGTTTGGCGTTTATGTTTTTCAAGATTTCCATAGTCTGAAAAAATCAAGTTGGACTTTTAAGTAACAGTCAGATGACTTGTTTTTTCGAATTTGTGGGGATCGGGGGGATTTGTCTTCTTCTCTTGACTCTTGTTTGAGTAGTAGACACCATATTTAGTGTCTCTTAAGCATAGTAAAGATTATTAAAGATATTTTTTATCTTCCCCCAACTGCAAATTGATTGATTTGATGTTGTGGTGCACCGTCTCTTGATGTTGTTTTTTTCCATTACGTTCAAATTTGTCAACCCATCTGAAACTACACAGCATACACAATAACGCTGTAGTGACAGACCGTT
Source organism: Haliotis rubra (assembly GCF_003918875.1). Lineage (NCBI taxonomy): Eukaryota > Metazoa > Mollusca > Gastropoda > Lepetellida > Haliotidae > Haliotis > Haliotis rubra. The sequence goes on along the minus strand of NW_025767657.1, from coordinate 1,294,249 downwards.
GAAGGTCCGGGTTAGAATATTGATCTTCAGTAACCCATGCTTGTCGTAAGAGGTGACTAACGTGATCGGGTGGTAGACACATGTCATCGGTTCCCAGTTGAGCAGATCAATGCTCATACTGGATTGTCTGGTCCAGCCTCGATTATTTACCGACCGCCACCATATAGCTGGAATATTGCTGAGTAAGGCATAAAACTAAACTCACTCACTCACTCAGTGACATCTCTGAGACACAGCTCAAAGAATTCAGATCCCTTTTTAAAAATGAAATGAAAATCCATTTCTCATCCAGTTTTGACTATGTGATTGATCAAATGCCAAAATTTATAACTGAAAATCTTTTTTTCTCTGCTTGACTTGCTGAATATATAGCAGGTATAAAGTTATATAGTTGTAAAAATATATATAAAGTTGTCAAACATGGGCAAAATTTGAGCAATATTGGACAAGGTTTGACAGTTATTTTCTCTTATGTGGATATTTTTCAGAAACATGAATTTATTCTTAGTACCTGTTTGTTGTTTGAAACTGCACATCTTTCGCTGATCATGTTTATTGTATCGGAAGAAAACCTCTGTGACATTATATTCTGTGTTTCAGTGGGCAACCATCTGTACTGCATCTCAATTTGCACCCAGCGACGGGGACGATGTCACTAAGCAGTTTGTCTGCATGACCCTTGTGTTCAAGCTCTCCGAAGCTGTAAGAGTTTAATTTTATCGTTTAACTCAAGAAACGGTTACTGATTCAGGAATCGTTCACTTTTAATGCCATCTGGCATGGAACATGTTGAGTGACTCTGTGGATTTGGGTTAGAATTGGACAACAAGCTATGCTGGTGACAAGAGGTGTCTTAATCAGCCATAGACGTAACGTGTACGCGAGACGGCCTATTGTCTCTTGTATGCGAGACCGGTGCGCTCAGTAGTACTAACTGAAGCGCTTGACCCTAATTAATTCAATCACCGTGGAACCAACTCGATTGGGTGCGAACATGGCGCGGGGTGATTAAAGCGGGTGAATATGCACATAAGGTGAAATTGCTGTTCAATATCGTCAAAGTTTGCTTAAATTTTGCACATTTTTCTCAAAATTTGATTCTTTAATGTTTTCTTTTTACGTTTTTATTCATGTCAATCAATAACTTGAACACCTAACAATGACTGTAGCAAATTTTGTTTAATTATTTTCATAAATAACACTTTTAGACGCGTTTTTGTGTGACACGCATAATTTCCCTGACTGTGATCGGGCAGTCATGCAAATGAGTGACCCCCTCTTAGGTAGTCACTTGTATGCTAATGGGGGACCGTCTCGCGTACACGTTACAACCTCTACTGTTAATGGATCTTGTGGTCAGACTTGGTCCATTGTGTATCGTCGTGACCTGACAGCATGGAGCAGTGCTCACAATATCAATCACTGGATTGTCTGGTCCAGGTTTTGTTTACTTTAGTTTCAGGCTATCATTTTATAGGTGGAATATGGAACTTTACATTCAAACTTTTCATATTAAAATATGTGTTTACTATTTTCATGTATCTTGCCTCACACACAAATGTCGTTTACTGATTGGCTGAGCGCCCTTCTATTATTTTCAATGTACCCCGCTTACAAGCAAGTAACATTTTCTATGTACTCTGCTGGGAATGCGAACTCATTTGGGCTTTAGTAGTAGTTCTTTATCTCGAATAACACTGAATCGCATTATGATGTATGGAAATTACCAATGTTTTGCTAATGCAAATCGATGGAAGGGAGATAACTCTAAATTTGTTTTTCTTGTTGTCAGTCTGGTACTCCATATTATGATCAATACCCGTGTTTCAAACAGTTCAAAATTACCATTGAGGTGTTCGTAAGATAAATATGTTGTTCTCTGGTCCCTCGGGGCCCATGGGTTGATGTAATCTCCATGTTTCTTCAATATTCCAAAAAATTTGACAGAAGAAAAATGGCAATAGGACATTTTAGGGTTTTTGTGTCTTTTGATATTTTTCTATATCATGATCATGATTACGGAATTAGAAAAATATCTTGATGACATTCAAGATGACAGTCAATCAGTATTCCTGGAAACAAATCGACCTGTAATCCTGTCTAAGGCTAAGTGACTATTTTCAGGTGGAAGAAATGATTAAGGACAAAATACCTGTAACATTGATAAAGGCTGTTGTTATGTGTAGATTGCAATGATTAGATCAAATCTTGGGTCTTTTTATGTAATGCTTCATGCTGTGTTTCACTAAATTTCAGTATCCAGATGAAATTCCTGAAATTATCATCAAGAACCCAAGAGGGCTTGCAGAAGAGGAAGTTCAGAGGTGAGATGTTGCTAGTGATAGCAGGGGTTGATTTAGTAATGAAAAACTTGTGCCATCTATTATTGTTCATAATGTATGGCTGGGGGTGGGGGAGTGGTGGGGTGATGATGATTTTATGGGGGGTCACCCATTTTGATCTAGGGAGGTAGGGGATCATCAATTTACATGTACTGGGGGGGTGAAGGGTCAGAAATTTTGTACATAAAATTTTTAACAAGTTAAGCTTAAAAATTATCTGAAGTGGGGGTGGAAGGTGTCATTGATTTTCTACATGACTTGGGGTGGGGGGTTCACTTACCTTGTACATAAATTTTAGGCAGGGTCATTCACATTGTACATGCTTCTCCATAAAAATCAGCAGCAGCCATAAATTATGAACAGTCCCTAAGATATGAATCGATACAGAATTCAACTATGAATCAATACAAGTATGTTTGTATCACAATTTATGTACAAAGTAAGTGTACACAATCAATGACGACCCCCCTAGTACATGTGTACAAAATTGATGCTCCCCATACCTCCCCAGAACAAAATGGGTGACCCCCCTTAAAATCATCATCACCCCCCACCCCCACCCCAGCCATAAATTATGAATAGTCCCTCAGCACCCTATTGTTTCACTCTTGTACCTATTGTTTCACTCTTGTACCTGTTGTTTCACTCTTGTACCTATTGTGTTTTCACTCTTGTACCTGTTGTTTCACTCTTGTACCCATTGTTTCACTCTTGTACCTATTGTTTCACTCTTGTACCTATTGTTTCACTCTTGTACCCATTGTTTCACTCTTGTACCCATTGTTTCACTCTTGTACCCTATTGTTTCACTCTTGTACCTATTGTACCTATTGTTTCCTCTTGTACCCATTGTTTTCACTCTTGTTTCCACTTGTACCTATTGTTTCCCATTGTACCCATTGTTTCACTCTTGTACCCATTGTTTCACTCTTGTACCCATTGTTTCACTCTTGTACCTATTGTTTCACTCTTGTACCTATTGTTTCACTCTTGTACCTATTCATTAATTCATTTTTATTAAGAAACCTGAATGATTTGTAATCTTTGACTGAAACAAACAACAGGGGTTCATTAAACAAGTATTTTTATCGAGCAAATGTATCATGTTTTCTGAGATAGAAAAAACACCTTGTGTATTGTATCTTCTCATGAAAACAAGCGATGCATTGATGTATTGTTTTACCCCATTGCTGAAGTATTCATGTGTACTTCAGACTACAGGAGGACATGCATGTCCTGGCTGAAGAGAGGACTGGAGGACCAGTGCTGTATGAACTTATTGAGGTGGGCAGTGTCTCCAAATAGTTAAAACTTTCCTGTCTCCTACTGATTTTGTCTCTCTCCCTTTGCCTGAGATATGGTGGATATTTTCCATGCTATGTTCTCCAAGGACAGAAAAACATCCTCCCTCTCTCATGAATGCGTACTGGCCCCCAAGTGATCGGCCGTTGACTCATTCGCTCTCTACATCTTTGCCCATCAGGATGGCTGGAGAATTTTTTTCCTGGGGAAATTTTTATCTGTTAATCCAAGTACAGTCAAATCCCGATGAGTCGAATGCCGGTGTCTCGAATATTATGCATAACTCGAAGTACCTGTCGGTCCCAACCATTCCCTGTTATAGTTGTCATCATTTGATTACCGGTTACACGAATTCATCTCATAAATACACACGATGACTCGAAAAGGAATTTTGGTCCAATGAGATTCAAACAACAGCAATCTTGTATACATAAGCCGAAGTCAGTCAATGAGAAGTTGGATTGGTGTAGCAAACTTATCCAATTAACAAACCAGCGCGGCTCACACCTTTCCACCTTTGACGGGTGAGTTCAAAAGGCAGATTAGTGATTTTACGGAAATCACTGTCTGTGCTAATCAGACTGGAACTGATAAGGTGCCCCTATTAGTGATAGGTAAATCATTAGATAAACAAATGCTTAGGCGGAGGAATTAGGACTGGATCATCTTTTTTTCTACCCTCATAGGCATACCTATGTCTCGAATACATCGATAAGTCGAATTTCTTACTTGGTCCCCAGAGATTCGACTCATCGGGATTTGACTGTAATTCTATTAAAGTTAATAACCTTTTAAACACATTTTGGCTTGGATTATCTTTATTAACCTTTAGTTAATCATGTGTTATTTTTTCAAAGTGGTGGTCAATTAGTGAAATTTTCCAACTTAATTACACCCCTTCATTTTTCTTTAGAATCCGCTTCCGATTTGTTCATATTGTGTCCCTGAAATTTTGTGAACTTAATGTGGAACAAACCAGCCACCTGTAGATGAGTAGGTGTCGTACGACACGACTAAATGGTTTTGGGTGTCAGGCTCGCAGATTTGATTGAGTTGTTTTTTTAATTCCAATTTGATTACATTATGTCAATGGATAGATGCTCCTGAAATCAGTCACTTGATTGTTAAGTTTTGTACCCAAACCGTATCTAAGTGTTGCAAGTTGTATGGATCTCAGATGAAAATATGTCTCAATTTCCAGATGGCGAAGGAGATCCTGACGGAAGGCAACATTCCGCGGTGCCCGTGTGTTGTGTGCTTGGAACACTTCCACGAGGGGGACATGTTCACCCGCACCGACTGTTACCACTACTTCCACATGGCATGTCTGGCCCGATACGTGGAACATGCCCTCACGCAGGAGCCAGATGTCAAGGTCATGCATCTCAACAATGAACACCAACAACCCAAGGTAGGAGAAGAATTGACCCCAGAAATTCATTTAATTTTTCAAGCAAACTCAACATGATTGCATACAAAATTAAGACTTGGTGACAGTGTATTAAAACATTATTTGTGTAAAAAATGATTGAACAAGAATCTAAAATGCTGATGTGGCAATCCATATGAAATTCCTATCCTTTTTTTATTGAATGTCCATGTTTTAAGTCAGCTGGGAAAGAGTCTCCAAGTTAATAATGAAAAATACTTGTGAACTTAATGTTCACCCTACCCTACCCTACCCTACCCTACCCTACCCTACCCTACCCTACCCTACCCTACCCTACCCACCCCTACCCTACCCTACCCCACCCTACCCTACCCTACCCTACCCTACCCTACCCTACCCTACCCTACCCCTACCCCTACCCCCCTTCTACCTACCCCATCCCACCCCACCCCACGTAAACACAGAGATTCATTAAAAGGGTAAATTTATTTCAAGAAGTTTGTTTGTTGTTTAACGATGACATGTGTCAACCAAGTCAGCGAGTCTGACCACCTGATCCCATTAGTCACCTCTTACGACAAGCATGGGTTGCTGAAGACCAATTCAAACTCGGATCTATTTTAAACAAGTGTATTTTCTTGTTTCATTACACTAAACAAAATCTACCATTTATTATTTCATCATATGAAAACTTGACAATGTGGCAACATGACAAGTTGTTTAGTTTCTGGAATTCCACTAACTAAACATGCGACTCCTCGTCCAGGTGGTGTGTCCTGTGTGTCGAGATGAGATCACGTACGACCTTGACGAGTTGAAGGAAGCCCCAGCTGCGGATGCTGATGACGACCCCTACACTCCATCATCCGCAGTGGTGCAGCTGCAGAAGGACATGGCCGTTCTCTATGCAAAACAGAAAGCGAAGGGCGGGATCATCGACCTGGAGGCAGAAAAAAACAGATTTCTAGTCAATGAGGTGAGCGTGTGAAGATTATTTGGACTATTGCTTCAGTTGAACTTTTGGAATTTCTGGAATACAGTTAGCTTTGTTTATAGTGAATACGCTCATAACAAACAAGCTCTAACAAATTGTTTTTGTTTTTGGGTCCCAACACTGTCTGTATATATTTAGTCAAAATGTGTTTAACAAATTATGGGTATAGCAACTAAAATTTGTTGGCCCTTTAAGTTAATTCTTTCTATAGTGGGGCAGTGGGGTAGCCTAGTGGTTAAAACTTTCGCTCATCACACCAAAGACCTGGGTTCATTTCTGGTGTCCCCAACCGTCATGTTGCTGGAATATTGCCAAAAGTGGCATAAAACCAAACTCACTCACTCTTTCTATAGGTTAGTGTGTCTTTTGGAAATTCATGAATTCTTTCAAAGTTTCCTATCCATTCATACGCCGATACAGCCCTTATCTGGAACCCTGCTTGTCTGATCACGAGCTTGTCAACTCTGGTGAATTTTGAAGGAAGGATTACGTGTTTTCATCTGTGCAAAACTTGTTAGCTATGACAAGCAATAACTTATCTTTAGCAAGGATCATATCTGATTTACCTCTGAGCATTAGGACTGTTATTGGCTGGGCTTACTACATGTAGTAAACCAAAAGAAATTTTAATAAAATCAGCCTTCATACATCTTGACTAATGTTGCCAACTGATCTATGTAGTCTTGATCAGAATTATCTCCCTTGCACTAAGCCCTGATGCAAATGATTTGTTAAATTCAATGGTAAGCAATATAAGGTACATAATGGGGAAATTATGTTCCATAGTTCACCATTTTTTTCTTAGTTTGGTTTCATGTTGATTAGTGGTAAGGTTTAGGTCACACTCATTACTCCACTGTTTCAATTATTTGAGAAACATCCCTATGAGATGATATCTCATTGCATTGTCAGTTGAACTTTTGTGGGAGCAGACGTCCCAATTGTCTGAAGCACTGTGATTCGCTGTGCAGAGTTACATCCCTTTGGTGGAGCCCGGTTAGCCCCAATTATGAATGTATGTTTGTCAACACCATGCCAGTGTTTGTTGGGTCTATCGCGATGTGTTTGTCAGACCAGCATCACTTCCCTCCCACATCTGTTCAAAGTGGTGTTCAACCCAACTCACTCTCTAAAACTGCTGCTGAAGATTGTGTTTGAAAGTGGTTTCACTGAGCTCATATTTCTACTTATGGTCAGAGGGTCGGTTGCATTGCGCAGTGGTTTGCTCATCAACTCCAGAACCAAGGTTTGATTCCATACATGGGCATGATGTGTTAAACCCATTTCTGCTGTCCCCAGCTGTCCTATTGCTGGAATATTGCTAAAATGCTCTGCAAACCATACTCACTCACCCTTATGGTCAGAAAACATAGGCCTGATGTTTTACAGAATATCCTGCCAGTAAAGTAGAAATAGAGATTTTTTGTGCCAATACTCAAAAGCACACTCTGTTAATAGCAATGGGGCAGTGGGGTAGCCTAGTGGTTAAAGTGTTCGCTCGTCGAAGATCCAGGTTCGATTCCCCACATGTGTACAATGTGAGAAGACCATTTCTGGTGTCCCCCGCCATGATATTGCTGGAGTATTGCTAAAAACAGCGTAAAACCATACTCACTCATCACTGTTAATAGCCCCAGTTCATTTCAGTCAGATAATCAATATATTTGCTAAATTTTGAAGGTTATTACTCCTTCCAGCTGGTTTAATTAGAAAGGTGTAATATTTGCTTTTAAATATGCTGACCATTTCATATTTGTGGAGTCCTTTCACAACATTTTAAGGCAAATAAGGATACTGTTATGTACCTGTAATATTGTTGGCTTTCTATTTGTTCAGGGTGAAACATTATGCACTCAATTATAGGGTTGTAGCTTAATTCAGCTGATTTCCATTTCCTTTTCCTTTAAAGTTGATGAATTTTTCTGTGAATATACAGAGATGAGAGCTGTTTGTATATATTCAGACATCTGCAGGTTTTGTAACATCAAGGGCCACTTTCAGATATTTACTCACAGAATACGGTAAACTATGGTTATTACGAACTCAAGTCAAAGAGACCACTAATTTAAATTTGTTACAGCTGTAGTTCATTGTATGCATTTTGACTGAAATATAGAGGAAGTGTCCCAAGACAGTAAACAGTTTGTTAAATTCATCACGGCCCGGTTGTTCAAAACTCGGGTATCATAACCGTCGGTTAACTCCTAACAGCATTAGCCATGAACACCATTTTGCGAGTTAACCACATTGTTAAAAAGTTAGCGGCGGTCCTTAGGTGTGTTAACTTAACGTCACGTTAACAACCTGTTAAAAGTTAACAGAGTTTTGAACAACAAGATGACCCTCTGTTATTAATTAACAGTCGGTTAAATATACTTAACGGCTGGTTAAAAGGTAACTGAGTTTTGAACAACCCGGGCCCAGGTCTTCATAAGTGTGTTCGTTATAGGCATTGTTTACTGTATTCTATGAATCATTTAGTCCCCCAGATCCAAGACTGACTTTCATTATATTTATCAACCCCTTTTGATCCTTGAACATGTCTAAATAGTGATCCCTTGAATGGAATGTTGACAAAGATATTTAATAGTTTCAATTTGTTTCCAGGAAACAGTCGTGAACCTTAAAGTAGAAAAAGAAAATACAGTCGACAATGAACCTGTGAAGAAGTGCACAGATTCTGATTCCAAGTCTGAAAAGACGGATAATCGGCATCGGCATAATGATAGAATTGTTGCCAAATATAAAGGCTATCCCAGGAGAGACAGACCAAACAGTGGATATCAAGGCAGACAGAGTCCCAGTGGTGAACATATTAACTCAGCAGTGGAAGGCAAGCAGAAAGGGGGAGACAACTCTCAGAAAGTGGATAGAGTTACTTCCCATGATTCAGAGAAGAAATCACATGATGGTTGGCGAAGAGAAAGAGACCACAATTTTGGTAGAGAGAGAAGAAAAGAATATGGTGGAGGAAGAGATCGAGATAACTGGAGAAGAAGAAATGATGGAGAAGAGAATCAGAGGGGTGGCTCGGGTAGAGATCAGAGAAATGGAAGAAGATTTGATAGTTATCAAAGAAATGATCATGGAGACAGAAAGGAAAAGGGGCGGAATGACCGTTTAAGGGATGAAAAGGATGCTTTTGATCATTCTGAGATGTCTAGTGAAATAGAAAATGTTGAAAAAAATAATTCAAGACCAAAAAGAAAACAATTTATGAGGAATAAAAATTCAAATAATTCAAATGATACGGACAATGTTGAGTGCAGTGTTGAGAACTCCTTAGGTAAAGAAAGTCCAAGTGAGGAGAGAGTTGTGTCCCCTGAATCAGAATCAGGGATAGGAACACAAACTAAAACAGAAAGAAGAGGCCAAAACTCCAACAACAGAACTAGGTGGGAAAATGAGGAGTATGGGAAGAGTTCTAGTCAGAGAAATTGGCCAAGGGAGGAAGGGCGGGGAAGAGGTAGGGGCAGGGGAAGATGGCAACCTCAGGGCAGAGATGCTGATTACAGTGAAAACTGGGACGAGGAAAGGACTGATGTTGATTCTTCAGGTATTAATGGGAAGGGAGAATCTGAGAGTGGAGAACCCTTTAAGAATGAAAGTCAAGAGAAAAGTGATGAGAGGACAGATGAGAGGAAAAGGATTTCTGACAGCAGGAACAGTGATGGAACTTTAAAGGAAAATGATGTTAAGGCTGATGAGAGGAGTCAACAGAGGAAGGAACGCAGAGATGGTCCGAGAAATGACCGTCAGAGGAGAGAAGAGTTTAATGAAGGACAGACATATAGTGACAGAAGTTATGGGAAGGGTAACTGGAGAGGTGATAGATACTATAGTAGCAAACATTCTGGAGGCAGAAACAGAGGTCGAGGACAAGCTAATTTAGTTCGGCAGGGTCAAGGACGCCCGGAACAGAAAGGTCAGGGGTCATCCACCACAGAAAACTGGGACAACGAAAGAACACATGTTCCTAAATCACCAAATCATGAATACAAAGGTTCTAAAGCTGGGACTTCTTTTTCAAGAGGTCGAGGTCAAGGTCGAGGTCAGTCAAGGTCAGGTCGAGGGAGAGCAAAAATTGAAGAAAATGATGGTAACAAAGGAAAAGGAACAAATGAATGCAATGAATTTAAGAAAGACAAGAGATATGACAGTAGGTACGAAAGAAAAGAATATCATCGCACAAAGGATCATCGTGAAAATTCTGAATCTTCCAAAGAAAACAGTAACCCTCCAAATGTTGAAAAAATGTCCAAAGTACAGGGCCCTCCTCCAGGCATTAATTCTCCACCCGGTATACATGTAAAGGGCCCTCCGCCTGCACCCGGTATACATGTAAAGGGCCCTCCGCCTGGTTTCAATGCTAGTTCCGATAAATCCAAAATATCCAACGAACAGACCCCACCTATCAACCCTCCACCAGGTTTTGATGTCAGATAACACACACTGTATGTATTTTCACTTTATGTTGCCTTTATTTGGTTCTTGTTTTTATGTAATTTATTGCAAGAGTTTCGTGTTTTGTTCTTAAACATAATCTCATTTATGTTCCGGTTGTCTCTCGGGTACTCGTTCTACAACATATTACACATGAATGGTGTCGGCAGAATGTATATTAGATTTGTTGTAACTCAAATTAAATTATTTTAAATGTTAATATAATTACTACATCATGGATTGGAGTATGATTAGAGACAACTTAACCCACGTGTCTTTCATTTTACTTTTCATGGACAGTATCATCAATATATTTAGTGATCAGTAAAGTTTAGTTCATGGTCACTTGTTTGAAGTTTGCTGCATTTGGCTACTTGAATATAGTATTATATATTGCATATGCTATTAACTGCCAGTTCTTATATACTGTACAACATTAGAAACGCACCACCCATATAATACGAAATATCGCCACAGACTGCAATGTATCCACGATATCTGAGCATTAGTCGGTGCATTGTAGTGTAGTGCGTTTCTAATGTTGTTCAGTATAGTTTTGTTTAGTTCATTTATGTCTGTATCAGCTGATTCAGGATATGATACAAGTATGTATCAGTTGTATCATGAGTCACTGAAACCAGAATGCATTTACAGGGTGAGATTTCGCTATTTACAACCTGCACTGGTGCATGTTAAAATGGCTGGTGCAGGTCGCCTTAGTACAGCTTGTTCAGCTTGACCTGAGCTACTCTACATATGCATGACCTGGGAGGTCAAATGGCAAAAACGGCAGGTCGAGTTAACTTCATTAAATAGGGGGAACAGAGAATGTAATTAACATGTGAAACATGCATACATGGATTCGTTACAGAACTTGTCTCGGAAAACAACACTTCTGAAAAAATAATCATTTCATGTTTTAATTGAATTGTTTATACAGTCATATGCTATCTAGTTTGGTTTACTAACTTTACAACGTACAGACGTCAGTTACTTTCACAATCCGATTCACTCTCGCTATCACTTTCTACACCCAGTTCAATTATCACTTTTTCTATTTCATGAATGGGGAATATTAAACCATCTGTAGCTTCTTTTTTAAAGAAAGTTAGGACATTGTCAAACAGCGACCTTGTCTCAGCTGTTCGGACATGTTGACAATCAACTGACAAAGGTGCACCCCTTCCCAATAATAGACCCAACTAGTTGTGACACAGTCAAGCAATGCATTAGTATTCACTTGATCAGGTCATGCTGAACAAGCTGTAACTGTTTGCAATCAGTGCAAGTAACAGTAAATGCAACATCTTATGGCTGTCATTGTGTGTTTAGTGGGGAAGTAAGTAGCTGGAAGTAACAAGACTTGTCACAAGCATAAACATGTGTGTACTCATTAATCCGTAGCAGTAATCATATGACTGAGATTTATAATACAGGTAACGCAAAATTGAAACAGAATCATTCATCATTCTCATCATGGGGTCAGCTTCTGTTGAAATTATCTAATACTGAGTACTTATTATGAAACTTGCTAAACAAGTATTTATGTTACGTCTTAAGGCCAGTGACATTATTTTATGGTGCAACCAAAATTCTGAGGGTGCAGCCAAACCTATAAGCCAGGTTGAACTTAGTGCGGGTACTGAAAGAAAACAACAAATCGCACCTTTATTTAGTGTGTAAATAAACATGTCACCATGTCATTTCTTACGGATTTCAACCGCTTTATTTTTTATTTGTTTGTTAATTCAGGGCTACTTCTTGGCCCTACATTAGGTGAGAAAGGGACGGAAATATCCCTGAATTAGCATTACAGACAATACAGACGTTGTTCAGTGTCATTATAACGAGGAACAGAACATTTTGGAGGACAGTCAAACACCATAGTAGTGAAGTTGTAGGGACCTGTGTAAATATTTTGAGTTGAAGCAAACCCAAAATGTTTGTTAGTGTTTGTTGCTTTACGCCACACTCAGCAATATTCCAGCTGTAATACGGCAGTCGAGTCTGGGCCAGGCTATCCAGTGATCAACAGCATGAGTATTGATCTATGTATGGGGTGTGATGTCATGTGTCAACCAAGTCAGCAAGTCTGATCACCCCATCCCGTTAGTTGCCTCTTACGACAACAATGGGGATGCAGTTGTTACCCGGATGTTGATGGGTGGAGACCTAGAATGAGAACTGGATGAGGAATGCCAGGGGTGGAAATAACTTTAAAATTGCTAGTGTAGTCCGTTACAGTGGCACATGTAAAATCACTTGCCCTGATAATTTTTCCACTGTACCGGCCAATTTCCTTGTTGATTTTTTAATAAACAACACAATTAACATGGGAAAGTCAACTGGACACTGGTACAGCGTGATATACAAATTTGCTTGCCCGACAGAAAAAAACACTGGACTGGGGCATCGGGCAATGGGTTATTTCCACCCCTGAATGCGCAGGGGCCAAGCTTTCACTTTGAGACAGCGGTAAGTTTGTCACGTCAAAATTTGACACATCAGTGTTTGACTGTATTTTCATACCTCTTTATTAGGTGAATTGATGCTAGGATGCAGAGAGCATACATGTACATATATATAAGAACAACAAAATGAAATAGTGACAGTTATTCAGTGCTCATTGGTGATTAGAAATGAAATAGAAGCCAGTTGTTGAATTGGCACTTTATGTGTATAAAAAGCATTCAAAAGCTGAAATATGAAGTTCTTCATGAACAAAATAGCACTTTTACCCAACCCAAACATCATTAACATCTGGGCTATTGTAATCAGTCACTCATCAGACGAGAATATTACTTGCCTGGGGCTCCTTTCACGAAGCAACCTTGACTAAGGTTAACCTTAACTCCCATTCTTTAACATTGCACTAAGGGTACGTTAGTGACTTACGATCACCTTAGTGCTTTGTGAAAGGAGGCCCTGGACTGCAGTGAATAGCAACTGGCTGGGACATACAATGTTCAAAATAGTTTATTACATTTGTTAGTTCATTACGAGCGTGCTCATTATAAACATAGTTTCTGTATATCAACTCAAAGGGATGAAGATTAAGAATTATATTGATTAATAACAAAATTAGTTCTTTTTACTACTTGGATATACAAAACAGTTCATTATACCTGTTAGTTTGTTATAAACGTTTTCTGTATATCAACTCAAAGGTATTAAAAATAATGAAATTAGCTCTTCTTTTTATGTATATATTATAAGGAATGCTATCAAAACCTGAAGTTAATCAGTTTCATATACGCACAGCTTAACCATTGTTTGGTTATGGCTCAGTTTTGTACTGCTCACCATGGTAATGTTATCAAATGTGAACATTTCTGAGGCATTCAATTATTTTTTGAACATTTATATTCTTGTAATGATGGTTTTGCATTATTGAAATCTGCTGATACATCGATATTGTGATGAACAATCTTACTTTGCAGTTGTTGTTAGTTTCTCAAACAGCGTGTCACAATCATTTGTATTATTACATTCCGGTCACAAATTTAGGAATGCTCTCAGTTTGAGTAATGAACACGAAATGAGAGTTTTGCATGGTCTTGAACTGTATGATGATGCTTAATATTGAAAGAAATCTCAAACAGATTGTAATCAGATTCTCTGCAGGTGCCCTGTTTTAGGAAGCATCTTTGACCAACAACTTGACCATTCTGTAAACAATCTGTGTAAGTGTTGCCTGCTAAGAACGTAGATTTCCATGACATCCCCAGTAGTGTAGAAGGGGTATAGTGTTACCTATTTATTAACTGTTATAATTGTTTTTAGTTTTGTCAATATTTGAACAAAGTTTGTCCACAATTGTTCAATCTCTGAAACACGCTTGTTGTCTGTAGTTTAAATCACCTGCTTTTTGTCCATTTAGTCCGCGCCCACACAGCATTTCCCTGTGAACATGATACGTGGACAGTGACTATAGCTCTGGTAATGAAGGGACTCTGGACTCTGCACGCTGCAGAACCTAAGGGACACAACTCTGCAAGCCTAAGAAGTCCTCTCAACTCTAGTTATGTTCATTAATGAAGGCAGTACTAACATATTTTCCAGCTTAGTCAAGCTTTCCCAAAGGTTATGTGACTATGGTTTTGTTTCAGGAATTAGTAGCACTTTATTGTTTGTCTTTAAATTAGAAGTGATACACGTAAGGAAGAGGGTTTTATGGATGTTAAATTCTTTACTGTGAGGAGTTATATGTTTCTGAGTATATATATTCTTACTCCTTCATCAGGTGAATAACATTTCTAAGTATATCCTTACTCCTTCATCAGGTGAATAACATTTCTAAGTATATCCTTACTCCTTCATCAGGTGAATAACGTTTCTAAGTTATCCATTTCTAAGTATATCCTTACTCCTTCATCAGGTGAATAACATTTCTAAGTATATCCTTACTCCTTCATCAGGTGAATAACGTTTCTAAGTATATCCTTACTCCTTCATCAGGTGAATAACGTTTCTAAGTATATCCTTACTCCTTCATCAGGTGAATAACGTTTCTAAGTATATCCTTACTCCTTCATCAGGTGAATAACGTTTCTAAGTATATCCTTACTCCTTCATCAGGTGAATAACGTTTCTAAGTATATCCTTACTCCTTCATCAGTGAATAACATTTCTAAGTATATCCTTACTCCCATCAGGTGAATAACATTTCTAAGTATATCCTTACTCCTTCATCAGGTGAATAACGTTTCTAAGTATATCCTTACTCCTTCATCAGGTGAATAACATTTCTAAGTATATCCTTACTCCTTCATCAGGTGAATAACATTTCTAAGTATATCCTTACTCCTTCATCAGGTGAATAACGTTTCTAAGTATATCCTTACTCCTTCATCAGGTGAATAACGTTTCTAAGTATATCCTTACTCCTTCATCAGGTGAATAACATTTCTAAGTCATATCCTTATCCTTACTCCTTCATCAGGTGAATAACATTTCTAAGTATATACTCCTTCATCCTAAGTATTACTCCTTCATCAGGTGAATAACATTTCTAAGTATATCCTTACTCCTTCATCAGGTGAATAACATTTCTAAGTATATCAGGTGAATAACGTTTCTAAGTATATCCTTACTCCTTCATCAGGTGAATAACATTTCTAAGTATATCCTTACTCCTTCATCAGGTGAATAACATTTCTAAGAATATCCTTACTCCTTCATCAGGTGAATAACATTTCTAAGTATATCCTTACTCCTTCATCAGGTGAATAATGTTTCTAAGTATATCCTTACTCCTTCATCAGGTGAATAACATTTCTAAGTATATCCTTACTCCTTCATCAGGTGAATAACTTTTCCTTACTCCTTCATCAGGTGAATAACTTTTCTAAGTATATCCTTACTCCTTCATCAGGTGAATAACTTTTCCTTACTCCTTCATCAGGTGAATAACTTTTCTAAGTATATCCTTACTCCTCCTTCATCAGGTGAATAACGTTTCTAAGTATATCCTTACTCCTTCATCAGGTGAATAACATTTCTAAGAATATCCTTACTCCTTCATCAGGTGAATAACATTTCTAAGAATATCCTTACTCCTTCATCAGGTGAATAACATTTCTAAGAATATCCTTTCTCCTTCATCAGGTGAATAACATTTCTAAGAATATCCTTACTCCTCATCATTGACCTGATGAAGGAGTAAGGAGTAATAACTTTTCAATTTGTGGCTAAGTATGCTTAATCACAATGGAATGTCAACATCCCAATTGTATATACACCACAATGTTTGGTAAGGATATTTTTCTATCTTGGATAGTTATACAGAGTGACATTTTCTGATTATACTTTTGAAAAGTTAAGTAGTATATTTTCGGAAGATCTGAGAATGCTGTAAAAATCCACCATTTGTTACTAATCTCACCATGTATGAGAGACAAAGGTTCTTGTTCTACAATCTCTTAAGGTCATGATGTATGTCACGGTACTTGTTTTACAACCTTTGAGTAACATTCAGGACTTATGCTGCATTTGTTTCAGGAATTAATTCCTTCTTCATGGGTCTTGGGTGGCCCAGTTGTCTAAGGCAGCACAATTCACTGTACAGAGTTGTGTCCCTTAGGTATGCCAGGAACCTGTGATTGGGGTTTGAATCCTGAATCGACCTGATTATGTTTCTAGGCTTGTCAGCACCATACCCATTCTTGTTGATATCACTAAAGTCATAAACATCTAAGATGAGAATCATGTGGGTCTTTCCTCGAACATCAAAACTCACACGCAGGGAGATAATGGAATTACTTTTTAAAGTGACTTTTAAACCAAACTCCACTCAATAGTTTCTTCATTATTGCGCAAATTGTTTATGACACAATTTGTTTTTTGAGGTGTGTTGTAAAACATACATCTTCAATGCTGCTGTACTGTCACGACATTGCTGTAATATTGCTGATCACAATGTTAAATGGAATTCACAGTCCCATATGCTTTAAACCATTCTGGTTGCCCGGCCTTATCATAATATACCTCATTACTGAATGCCTTTCAAATATGTGATGTCGATATGCAACGTTGACAGTCGGTGAGTGTTGGTCATTGTTGATTTCTGTTGTCAATTTCATTCTTCTATATGTTCATTTCAGTATCAACAGATTAATGGAAATGGTAAGGGGCAGATACTGTATTAATTTGATTGATGTTTTGATTGATTATGATTACAAATGTGTCATTTGTCAATTTGTCAGACTGCTCAACACTTGATATGCTGACCATTATCTTTAATATTAAAACTCATCAACATTAAACGTTATGTGCAGTTGAATATTCACTGAATCTTGAAATTAAAGTCACCCATGTTTAAAACTTTTTTTTTTTGTGTACTCTGACTCCAAAAATTGAAATGTGAAGAAAACAACATGAATGAGTGAGTCAGTTTTGTTTTACGACGCCTTTAGCAATATTCCAGTAATATCACAGTGGGGGAATCCAAAATGGGCTTAACATATTGTACCCATATGAGGAATTGAACCCGGGTCTTTGGTGTGACCACTACGCTATCCCACCACCCCAAAAACAACATGTAAACATTATTGCAGCATTGGGTCCTTGTTGCTTGAAGAATCATAAAATATATGCACTACATGTATTATTTAATGAAGATGGTTGCAGGAGTGCTAATATACAAGAAGTTGAAAAAGGTCTTTCAGAAGAATCCTCTTGAATACCAAATGCCAAAATATACTTAATCTGAGTTAAAAGCATCATATACTGAACCAAAAAAGTTAGGGGTCATGAATATTGTTGGGGATATTTTCATGAAACTGTGTGGTCAGCCTTGACTTTAACAAAAATACGCTAAAAATAGTCACGATCTCTGTCTCTTTGCTTTGTGGAAACTGTTTTGGCACTTTTATTTCTATTCAGTTGGAAACTTTATGCCTCATTTAACTCCTTGGCATGAAACAATACCCGGTGCACATGTGTGAGTTTTCATGCAACAAAACAATGCCCTATACGTTTATTCTGTGTTGATACAAGACGATACCCTGAAGTATTTACAACTGGGAAGTAGGTGCGGTGAACATGAGTGGTAAGCATTTTCTTTAGGAATCTGCCATGACATGTTTGTATTGAAGAAGTTTACATGAGATTTGGCGTAAATATTTGTATCACATTACTTATGTTATCTTGACTTATGTATTGTGATACGTATCAGGATCTGGCTGTATTGTTTCATTCCTAATACACCTTATATATATACCAGTGCCTGGTCATGGTCAGGACATTTCAGATTAATTCCTGAAAAATGAAAGATTGTTGCTATCAGGTAAGATGACCTCAAAGACCCATGTTTTGGTTGTGGTACATGTCAAGGTTCCTTTGAAGGTCATTTGAGAAGTATTGTTAGACTTCTAATTTGATTCCAGCAAGAAAATATGATACAAGTAATGTTCGTACATTGAAGGTCAAGGCCATTTGGTCCGAAAAAGGCATTCCCCAAAAGCTTCGGCATTTGGAATTTTAAGAAATTTTATAGACATTATCCCTAAAGAATTTTTGGCTGAGACTTATAGCTTTGTTGTTAAGATAAGTACAGCTCACTGGTTCAAAGATGTAGTGAAAGAAGTCATTTAACTAAAATTGGTTGATATTAGCATTTCATGAAGCATGGGACTTTCTTTCAAGGTGGTACTTCATTACACATGTGTTTTCCTGAACCAGAACTAATGATATTATACTGGAATCACATGTCACGTTATTCTTAAGGTACATAGAATCATGATACTTCATTCAAAGTTGTTGAAGTTTTATGAGAATTTAAGTTATTTTGACTCACAACTAATACAGCCATACAATAGCATAAATATTGTCATCCTTGCTATATATAATTTTTAAAAGAAGTGACTACAAATGGAATCTGGACATAAAAGACAGACTTATGGAGCTTAGTTGGTGCTAGATTGATATATATGCCACAATTTGATATGTGATGGATTCCTGAAATAACTGTGCATTATGTAGCTGCTCAAAAATGAGTTCTAGGTTTCAAGTTGAATTTGTGTGGTTTTGTTTATGATTTACCTTGTGAAATAAATATATGAGAAGATGAAATAAATTTATTGAAAATTACATTTTTTGTCATTGTTTTGTGTCACACAGCTTATGATTGAGGTTTATATGTGTAGCGTAGCTACTGCATCATTACTGGTCAATATTAAGCTCTGTACTTGTCCCAGTGTTATTATCTCATAGGCAGTGTTATTATCTCATAGGCAGTGTTATTATCTCATAGGCACAGTTACATGTCCTTTGCTGACTGTTAGATGCCGTGAAGAAGTGTTACATCTTACATGAGAAGCATTTCTTCCAGAGGTTAGATGCTGTGAAGAAGTGTTACATCTTACATGAGAAGCATTTCTTCCAGAGGTTAGATGCCGTGAAGAAGTGTTACATCTTACATGAGAAGCATTTCTTCCAGAGGTCAGATGCCGTGAAGAAGTGTTACATCTTACATGAGAAGCATTTCTTCCAGAGGTTAGATGCCGTGAAGAAGTGTTACATCTTCCAGAGGTGTTGTTATGTGTTCTAGAGGTATTGTTTAATGCACCATAGGAATTGTTATGTGTTCTAGAGGTATTGTTTAATGCTCCATAGGAATTGTTATGTGTTCTAGAGGTATTGTTTAATGCACCATAGGAATTGTTACGTGTTCTAGAGGTATTGTTTAATGCTCCATAGGAATTGTTACGTGTCCTAGAGGTATTGTTTAATGCCCCACAGTAATTGTCACATGTTCGAGAGGTATTGTTTAATGCCCCACAGTAATTGTCACATGTCCTATAGGTATTGTTTAATGCACCACAGTAATTGTCACATGTCCTAGATGTATTGTTTAATGCACCACAGTAATTGTCACATGTCCTAGATGTATTGTTTAATGCCCCACAGTAATTGTCACAGGGTCGAGAGTTATTGTTTAATCCCCCATAGGAATTGTTATGTGTTCTAGAGGTATTGTTTAATGCCCCATAGGAATTGTCACATGTCTTATAGGTATTGTTTAATGCACCACAGTAATTGTCACATGTCTTAGAGGTATTGTTTAATGCCCCAGAGTAATTGTCATAGGTTCGAGAGGTATTGTTTAATGCCCCATAGGAATTGTTACGTGTTCGACAGGTATTGTTTAATGCCCCATAGGAATTGTCACATGTTCTAGGGGTATTGTTTAATCCTCCATAGGAATTGTCACATGTTCAATTGTCACATGTCCTAGAGGTATTGTTTAATGCCCCACAGTAATTGTCACAGGTTCGAGAGTTATTGTTTAATGCCCCATAGTATATACTTGTAAAAGTTCCACAGGTATTGTTTGCTGCCCAATAAGAATTATCACAGCTTCTAGAAGTATTGTTTAATGCGTAAAAGTAATTGTCACATGTTCCACAGGTATTGTTTAATGCCCCATAAGAATTGTCACAGGTTCGAGAGGTATTGTTTAATGCCTCATAGTATATAATTGTCACATGTTCCACAGGTGATGTCATACAGGAATTGTTACTTGACCCGTGAAGATCCTTCAGTAACAGTAAAAGTCTTGATCGTTACATATAATCGTTTCCCAAATGCATAGATCGATGTTTATGATGTCAGTCAGTAGAAAACATGCTGAGTGCATAATTAAACAACAAACAAAATGTTTAATGCTTCCATGTCTCGTAGAAATTTGTGTATGTAAGGGTATTGTTACATGTTTTATATACTAAGCAGAAAAAGAAACGTCAGTTAGGAATTTTCCTTCGCAGAAACGGATAACTGTAAACTCATTTAATGTTTTGATTGTATATTTTTGACAACATTTCCAACTTTACCTGAGCAAAGACATTCCTTCCCAAACTCAATTGAACCCAGGAAATGGTCTCAAAATCGCAACCTGACCTCGGAGATGGTACGGTGTTCTCCATGTTTTTCATGCAACTCATGCGGCACGTGCTGTTCACAAGGACCAGCCCTATAAAATGCACCCCCAAACCTGGTTGAAACATTCACATTACAACGTCAGCAGGATGCCTCGACTCACTACAGCTCAGAGGAACCAGGCGCTAATTTCCGGGCCACCAACACCACAAATGATCAGCCCCGTACTGGCAGACCAAGGGTGACCACAAGACGACAAGACCGCCATGTTGCGCAACAGCATGTACAGAATCCCTTCATGCAGGCATCCGAAACAGCACGCCAGACAGTGGGAACACATGGAAGACCAATCAGTACTGATACAGTACGCCGTAGTCTTAACAGCGGGAACCTCCATTGCCGTAGACCTTACCGTGGACCTATCCTCAACCCTTGTCATCGGCGTGAACATCTACAGTTTGCCCTACAACACCAAAACTGGCGATACAGGCAATGGTGAACTGTTCTGTTCACAGATGAGAGTCAGTACTGCGTATCGACTGCAGATGGCAGAACAAGAATATGGCGACGATGTGGCCAGCGTTACTCAGACCAATGTGTTATGGAAAGAGACTCATGGGGAGGTGCAAGCATCATGGTATGGGTTGGAATAGGCCTGAACCAGAGAGTGGGTCCTGTGGTGTTCCAGAACCTTCGTTCAGGGAGAGGAGGCAGCATCACAGCGGTGCGCTACATCGACCAAGCTCTCAGATCCCACGTCATACCCCATTTCACACGTCACTGGAACAACATTTTCCAGCATGATAACGCCCGGGCACATACTGCCAGAGCTACACGGGACTTCCTACAGCAGAACGGTGTCAACATTATGCAGTGGCCAGCCCTTAGTCCTGATTTAAACCCAATTGAACATCTTTGGGATAAAATTCAGAGGAGACTGAGTAATGTCATACCAAGGCCGAACACAGCCGATTATTGCGCCAGGCCTTTCTCAGAGTGCGGTTCCAGGTGCCAATGGCCATTAATCGATTGGTGCGCTCCATACATAGACGCTGTGCTGCAGTTATTGCCGCTCGTGGTGGTTACACTAGATACTGAAGTCAAGAGTCTGAATGGACTGTAAACGTTCTCGTAATGTCTTGAAATTATGCTGAGTTATTCATTGATGTTTCAAAATATTGTACACAAAAATGTTTTTGATCCGCTTATTTTGTCCATTTCTGTAATGATTTGATTACAGTGCCTATCTAATTTTGAATTCGTAATCACGTTTTTTTGCTGCTGAGTATATTAGGTTGTGTGCGTGCGTGTATGTATGTATAGTAGGTTAAACTGTTTTCAAACCCAAGTTAACGTGTTTTTTGTAAGCAGCAGAATAGAACATGGCAGGACATGCTTGCCCATTTTTCGAACACCTGGTGTCATCGCTGATTTTCTGTGGTCCATTCATACAGTTTTCACAGTCATTTTGACATTTACACCACATAGGTTCTGTTTAAAAGGACTGTCAAGACTGGTTAGTCTTTGGCACTGACGGATACTACTGGTTGCCTACAACCGTCCAACTTTTTCGACGCAAGGTTAGTTCACGAAAAGGTGAGGTGAAGTGAAATTGGGTTTAACGTCGTACTTGAGAATATTTCGCTCATATGACGACGTGCATGCGTGTGTATGTGTATGTGCGGCTGCTTGTACTAGCCCAGACTGAAGCTGGTTTTATAGTGCTAGCCCACCGAGATACCATGCCGCAGTTAAGCATGAATACCCCACTCAGACACATTATGCTGACTCCGAGCCGACCAGTCCTTGTTGTACCCATTAATGCCGAGCGCCAGGCAGGGACCAACAAGTACCATATTTTAACGTCTTTTGGTATGACGCGGTCGGGGATCGAACCCGCGATCTTCCGCTCTAACCACTACACCACGGAGGCGGTCCTCGCGAAAAGGTAATTGGTGTCGCTGATGCGTCAAATTTGGAAAAAAATCTTCCACGTGTTTACCATAAGACCTTTTAAAACTTAGCCTGAAACTGTGAATGTTGTAACTTTGATCAAGACATTGCTGAAAGGGTCCCATGACGCTCTTACAAATCTTGGTAGGAAGAGAATGCTCAATTGTACCTCAAACTTTGAGACCCGTGAAGATCCGGGTTAGAATTGATCTTCAGCAACCCATGCTTGCCGTCAGAAGCGACTCTAACTCGCAAAATACGTCAATAGCAGTGTAGGAAAGATGTAGAAAATCTAGCCTGTCCACAGGACTGGCAGGTCAAATTTTTTACCAGTCCTGCCAAAATCTAACCTGTCCTCCAAATATAAATAAAACACCTTCGGCAGTAAATATTCAAAAAGGTTATAATCATTATATATATGTCATTGGTTTGCTAAAATTGACCCGACATGAGGACGGACTAGATATTTTTTTAACCCGTCCTCCACAAAATTCACCCGTCTCGGACGTTGGGACGGGCTATCTTTCCTACACTGTCAATAGCTCCATGTCATGTGGGGGATGACTGCCAGTCTTGTGTTTTGGAAAACTGCATCGAGTACAAACAAGGATTAACCTGCGTTATTCACAATAGAAACGTGTAATAACAGATTCTATTGTGTGTAGAACGTCTCGGGGTGTTGTTATCTGTTTTATTATCTTATCCAGTTGCGTTTAAGTCAAGATGTCAGGTGACGCCTTTTGTGCAGTGTTGTGGGCTCAATGTTACGGGCCTTGTTTATTCTTTCAAATGCACTGAGGAGGAACAGACGATCATACTTACGTCAGAGATGGCCTCGGAAATATGACACAGGGTTCGACTAGTATCTGATGCGTAATTGGTGACTGAAATATGCGATATGGTCACGCAGTTGTACCTACCAACCGTGCTCAAGAAATTGACACTAACAAAACATGTTCTGTACATTCACAAGATATTCTGTCTGCAGCTATGACAACTGTCCTTATGGTATTTTAAGAACCGGCAGAACATTTATATATATACTCTTAAAAATAAGTACGCGATCATGAAATATATATTTTATATAAAACTTTTATGTCCGTGAAACAGTTTTGTTTTAACGCCACACTCGGGTCTGAACCAGACAATCCAGTGATTTGCATGAACATCGATCTTCACAAATGGGATATGGATGACACGTGTCAACCAAGCCAGCGAGCCTGACCACCCGATCTCGTTAGTCGCCTCTTACGACAAGCATGGGTTGCTGAAGGCCAATTCTAACCCGGATCTTCATTGGGGTTCCATACACATTCCGTCATACGGGATTTGGCACTTTCAAAGAATGTCGATTCATCTTTGTAGACTTTGACTGTTGTAAACTGGGTCTTGGTTTACGCCACCCAGATTTCTTTGACCTTGTCTGACCCGACTGAAATCTGATTGTTACTGCCATGGACTACTTATTGACCCTGAAGTGGATTTCAACAAATAGGTGACCTACTTCCTAAATCGCATACTTACTAAACTTACTCTCCGCCACGTCATCCGACCATCAACTCACTCGCTCAATAACCCTAAGGGCATCGCCCCTTTATCCTGAAAGTTTATTAAATGATCATTGAAACTCTCATGTGCACCCTCCTTCTCCAGAGTGTGCAAAACACCCCACCCCACCCCACTCCCCTTCTCAAAAAGCTGTATCCGCCCCAGTAAAATCGGATCGTATCACACCTGAAAATTAGTCTTTCGTTACAAATTACGCGAAGGTGTTCCGTGACCTATATTTTGCCCCAGAACCCTACTTGGAATAACAGTACTTTTAAGTACTTGACTTTTAATCTTTATGTTCATATGCTGAAAAAGTGTAGGAATGTGATATATGTCTGCTCTATTTAAGACAGCTGCGTGTAGGACATTCAAAGGTAGAATCCGCACGTAGTGCAATATCTATCTGACGTCTATTGTTACAAGAGCTGCGTCTTACCTGTAAGTAAGGCGGAACATGACGCAGGATCAATTGTTAAACCAGTTGATGCTACACCTATCTTCGTTTTTGCACTTATTGTAGACTTATAACACATTGGGTGTACATTGTTGGAGATCGCTGTACAAAAGTCTGTAAGGTGAAACAGCATGAAAAATCTTTAGCATAAAACAAATGGTTGACATTGTAACACCTGAAGGAACCAGTAGAAACAAACAATGCGGTGTTGATTACGGCCTGCAATGTGTGCGGCCTTCGTTGTTTCTGTTGTGTCATGCTTTGACTGCAAAACATTTATTCCCATTGAGGGGGGTAGCCTAGTGGTTAAAGCGTTCGCTCGTCACGCCAAAAACCCGGGTTCGATTCCCACATGGATACAATGCGTGAAGCCCATTTCTGGTGTATCCCGCCGTGATATTGCTGGAATATTGCTAAAAGTAGCGTAGAGTTCGCTGACTCAATTATTCCCATTGAAAACGTGTAAACCCTTGTCAAAACACAATAATTGTATTTCGTTCTTTTTGGCTTTCGATGCTTGGTTAAGACCTTACAGAAAACCAAGTCTCGGAAGCCAAAAAAAGCCTCATTCTCCTTGACTGCTGCCTTGACACTTTGGAAATCCCTTTCTTATGATGTCATTTCCGGTTCAAAGAAAAACACGTAGTTTTAAAAGTTATAGTCTTTACTGAAGCAAAACAATGTCGAAATCATGAAGTAAAGAGGAATTGTTGATTCTTGAAGTCCAGGAGCATACGTGTCTGACTTCATTAACGGACTGGTTTACTACGCCTAAATCGCATAGAAAAATAGTTCCGCTTATCAGAGAATTGTCATAGAAATAAACATCCCTGTGCACACTGAAGATCTACTCCTATTAAAGTTATATTATTTTCTAAATTTCTATATAATTGGATAATTGAAATCGAACCATTTCCCAGATGATGTCAAAATAAAAACCAGCGCTGTATAGGGAGACGTTTACAAAGATAACATGTATAAAATGTAAATGTTTTCAAATACCAATCCACAGTTTCCGACCGTTCAAAATGTAACCCTTGCCTTTCTGTAAATAATCGAGTCTGGACCAGACAATCCAGTGATCAACATCATGAGCATTGATCTACGCAATTGGGAACCGATGACATTTGTCAACCAAGGCAGCGAGCCCGACCACCCGATCCCGTTAGTCGCCTCTTAAGACTCGCATCTTCCAGCAGTGTCCAGAGTAATGGTGCTGACAAACGTGGAAACATTTATAGGCGAACGCAAGATCAAAGGATTCTGGCAATTGACCAATGGGCCCATCTTGGCGATTCAAGGGGCCGATCCATGCCCCTCTCCAATAAATTTAATCATCTATATTACTGTTGCCTTTCACACACTTTCTATCCATCATACATAATATGGTAGGTTCTACTGGATTTCAATCGGATTTCATGGAACGTAAATATTGACATCCAAGTTCGCGTCGCGTCGCACTTGGGACAATCAAGCGTTGTTTCGAATTAAAGATTCGTTCTGATTTTAATCCATGGATTATTGGCGACATCACAATGCATTTATCATCCCAAACTGTGTTCCACGGGTGATGTTGCTTGTGTGAGATCATATGATATCTCTTAGGAGATATTATTTTGACAGTAGATTTTGTACAATGCCCTGACAATGCTATGACGTCATGGACTTGATGACATCACAATGCTATGAAATCGCTGCACTGCCGCAGTACCATGTTCAGAGATGTACAATTCAATGAAAACTTATGAAGAGTGATTTTGATGATAAATAGAATCTCACCCTCGTGTCTTCTGATATCAAATATATCAACACTCGTTGATAAAAGTAGAAATATCCTCGGCAAACCTCAGATGTTTGTAACATTATTAACTCGTGGTGATATATTTGATATAAAAAGACACGAGGGTGAGATTCTCTATATCTCCCGGAATAATACATGCCTACAATTAGTCTGAGCTTACCTGCACAATTAGTTGATGCCCGTGATATGACGGACATAGAGTGAACTACGGTTTCTAATTTAAACATATATATTCAAGAGAATGGATTGGGTACAAGTTATTCCAACTTAGTGAAACCCTCTCCTATTTACAGTGCTTACATGCAAAAGTGAAACAAACTATATGTACAGGGTTAGAAAGATATATACAAAAGGAGAATAAGACATTTAAAATAAAGTAATACATTGAATACATGAATAATTTAGATCATAAACCTTTTGGAGTTTGAAATATAGTTTTGAACTTCTTTAAAAATTTGAACATTGTCACTGTTTGGAAGATCTGCACTGCCATTTAATAGTACGTCTAGGTTTGTTGGTGCTCTAATGTTACAAATTCTGCTAATATTTTGAAACATTTCCTGTCTGATATCAGAATACAAAGAACATTCCATAAAATAATAAAGATAATTTTCACAGGTAAATTTACAATTACATTCGGGGTTCTGTCTAAGACCAATCCTATATATATCACCACTTAATCTACTATTTGAATATCTTAGCTGGGTTTGAATTACATAATTAGTTTTAACTACGGTCATCACGAACTCAAAGGGACCACAAAATATAGTTCGATATAACCGTAGTTCGACATACCAATTTCCAAAAATATACAGCAAATGACCGGACAAAAAACAGTTCGTTATATCCGTTATTCAAGATAAAGGTGTTTGTCATAAAAGTAGGTTACTGCACTTTTCAAATTCAGACAAAAGTAACATTTGAAAGGGGCAGGATGCTTTCCTGATCCAAACCCATCCCTGATATATTTGTGGAAGTGTGTCTAGACATTTACACTAAATTATTTACGGTGTAAATAACAACAAACATTATAAACAACACTGAAGCTGTTTTCACTAAGTCGTGAACTGACTCAAGGGGACAACAAGATGCAGTTCGGTATAACTAGTTCTTTGTACGAATTTTAATAAAATATACACCAAGTCGGGACAGAAACTTTATATATACAATGCGTTAAATAGGTCAATTCGTAAAGAGCGCGTTCGCTATAAACATAGTTTACTACATATGACTGACACTGTTCAGCGTAGAATTAAAAAAACCCAAACACATCTATATATATTATCGGATAGACGTCACATATGTCCTTGAGTAAGAAACACACATGCAAAGTAACATGATCACGTGATCACAAAAGGGGCGTCAGCGATAGGCTCATGATGGGCAGCTTGTCATTAACTTGATTAAATAGTTCTAATTGTTCTGTCCGTTTGGGTTGGACTGTCCACGTGTGTTTTTTCTCTATGTGTCCCAACGTATACTTTTGTATGGAGTTCTGTAAGGAACATCAGTTCTAGCTATTTGTGATAGTCTAAAAATGTAAAACATTAAATATACAAGCAACAATAATAATCTTTTGTGAGTAATTTTGTTCCCAATTTGAAAGCGTTTGTTCAATATTTTGGAATCATGTGGATTTAATGCAATCCTCTTTCTAATTAATCTTTTGTTCGTTAATTATCATTAGATGTTGCACAATATGCCTTCAGTTTATAGGGTTCCGGGTAGTCTATGTCATTGCCCTGGATTCCTTATTTTATCTATCAATGGTTGCTGTAATCATATGTAGTTAGGTGTATCACTCTGGTACCGATCATCTGTCAGATGGGCTGCCCACAATCTTCATTAATTGAGGTGTGGATTTCAGGGCTGCGTTTTCAAGCGTTTTTATTTCTCTCGTGGTTTATATTTTTCTCCTCATGTTTGCCAAAGAGGTGTATTTTTGAGCGTGCCATCAGTCGATCCTGGAAAAGTAAATGAGTGAGTTTAGTTATACGCCGCACTCAGCAATATTCCAGCTATATGGCGGCGGTCTGTAAATAATCGAGTCTGGATCAGACAATCCAGAGATCAACAGCATGAGCATCGATCTGCGCAATTGGGAACCGAGGACATGGGTCAACCAAGTCAGCGAGCCTGACCACCTGATCCCGTAGTCGCCTCTTACGACAAGCATAGTTGCCTTTTGTGGCAAGCATGGGTTGCTGAAGACCTATTCTACCCCGGATCTTCACGGGCCTCCTGGAAGACACCGACACATTACCTACCCTAGATTCTAAATCATTTAGATTGCATTCACAACAGTGCAATAAGCTAGTACTAATAGTGCTGAAACCATGGAATTCTAGCGTCATGAAATGCAGTTTGAGCACTTGTCGGATCATGTTCAATATTGATTATGGACATATTATGGACAAACTGCATCATTGGAATCAAAGTGGTTTATAGAAGAATTGACCATATCAACAGCAATACAAAGTATAAGATGATATGTTTCAGAAAGTCATGTCTTCGAAAGGCTTTCAATCAAATCCTAAGATCTAGTTTTGGAATGCGTATATGCTGCAAGAAACAAGGATGATGTCAGGGTGAAATGTTCTGTCGAGAAAACTATGACATCTAAAACTTCACGTCAGTGCACGTGGACTTTCTTCCATTGACAGTTTTCAGTATATATACTAGGCACATAACGAAACTGTGCATACAAAAATTTAAAATCTACATTTATCAAACCTGTGTAGACACATAAGGATTTAAACTCAGAGAATAGTGACACGTATCCAACATGCATGCACGTGCCACGTTCCGTGACGTCAGTGGGTACGTCCTTGAGACGTGCAATACGTTGTTGCACGTGCATTCCGGGAAAGAGAAACAGAGCAAACGAATGCCACACAATACTGTCACTTTGGAAAGCTCAACCCCTGCCCTTGCGATCGTTCAAAAAATTAAACGGCTATTGAAATGCATAGCATGCCAAGGCTTACGTCTGCACAACGTCATGAGGCCATTGGGGTGGTCCGTAGGGGAATGTCTCTACTCAATTTCCACTGCCACCGGAACACCATTTCTGCACTGGTGAGACGCTACCAGAACACAAATGACGTCACGTTCTGGACGTCCACGTGTCACAACGCCAAGACAGGACAGATGGATAAGGGTGACCCGTCTTCGCCAAAGGTTTCAAAGTGCAGTGATGACTGCCCGAACCATCCCAGGACTTCGCCGTATCCACCCCAATACAGTTCGACAACGTTTACGTCATCACGGGATCAGACCACGACGTCCCGCCATACGGCCTATCCTGACACAACGTCATCGACAAGCTCGCCGAATGTGGTGGAATAACAACACGCCAAAGTACTCCTTTGGTGATTGTTCAGGGCAACTTAACTGGTGTGGGCTACAGGGACCAGATTCTTCGACCTGTGGCAATTCCTTTTCAGCAACGTCATGGCCCTGGGTTAACATTCCATCAGGACAATGCCCGCCCTCATACGGCAAGGGTTGCTATGGATTTCTTGCAACACCACAACGTTGACTTACTGCCTTGTCCTGCAAATTAACCGGATCTCTCCCCGAGCATGTTTGGGACGAGATGGATCGACGTCTACACCGTCTTCTTCATCCGCCAGATAACGTCCTTGACCTTGCAACAGAATTTGAGAGAATCTGGCGTGACATCCCACAAGCCTTCCTTGCACGTTTGATAGGCTCTATGCGTCGTCGATGCAATGCTGTTCTCAATGCCGATGGTGGACATACCCGTTATTGAGCTTTTGACATGGTCGTTTGACCCCTGTCCCGCTTGTGGACTCGTGATGTCATTGTGATTGACTTTTCAGTTGAAATTCTCCCGACTTGTTATGGTCTCATGATCCCTCCATTAAAGTTTATATGTACCTTTGACATTGTTATCGTACTTATCAACTGGGATAATATTTTTAAAATGCACAGTTTCTTTATGTGGCTAGTATAGTATATCCTCTGATATTTGCAGGGTATGAAACTCCCCAAAATTGCCGCCAGGCCACAGGGCTGGTTAGATGTAAAACTTGCCAGCCCTGACCAAAACTTACGTGCCCACAAAATATCTTCATTTTTGTTACGGTTAATTAATTGCCGTGACAAAAGGTTTAAGAGTCCCCTTTGAACCAGCAAACTATAACACAGACAAGTCTAAAATATTCAATAATATATTGAACAAACATTGAGCAAGCTACAATGAATGACAATACATATATCTAGTACAATGCAATTGGGTCCCAAATATAAAATGTTAGCTCACCAGAGTCTTGGCATTCACAGTGAGAACAGATATACTGATTGCAGGTTGTTTACAATGACAGCAGTTGAATAGACAAGTACGTTGAACAACTTGATAATGGTAGACAGATATGTATAACTCCAGTCATGTGAAAAGCCCCGTGGCACAACTCAACAAACAGTCTTTATATAGCTGACTGACTGACTGAGTTTAGTTTTACGCCGCTTTTAGCAATATTCCAGCAATATCACGGCGGGGGACACCAGAAATGGGCTTAACACATTGTGCCCATGTGGGGAATCGAACCCGGGTCTTCGGCGTGACGAGCCAACGCTTTAACCACTAGGCTACCCCACCGCCCCCTTTATATAGCTCTTACACAGTTCTCTGGAATTCAAGCAATGCTAGGCTCCATCATTATTCTCCCAGAACGTTCACGAAAGCCATCGTAAACACAAGTCAAACGCGACAAGACCCGGAAGTCAAAACAAAATAGAGCCTGCCAAGGGAAGCAACTCTGAAGCGCTATCAAAAAGGCGAGCAAATTATTTATGCTACACTGAAATAACATCAAAGTCTATGGAAATTACGTCAAGTGTCGGAATACTTTTTGCACTGGATCCGACACTGCTGTATATCAAATGTACTGCATTTTACGGGGAATCTGGATATAGGAAAAGATATTCATCGCGTTATAGTCGCTTTTTCGTTATGGTAAAGCTAATCGTTAATTAAACAAAACAATATTTAACAACCTATGCATAGATACATTATATTTTCCCACGGAGTTAATGCAACTGTTACTTCATTGAGAGTAGGACAGTTTAAGTTGCAAAGAGAATATGAAAGTAAACTTAAACATAAAATGAATGCAAATCGGTTAATTATGGTGCTTCTAACACATTTGTATGTAAATTACAAAGTCAATTGAAATATTCATTTGAGGTCTCATGCAAACAGTATATGTCGTCCTGAAAGCAGTATGTCGAGAAAAAAGTTGGTGGTGAGGGATTTGCAAACTGTTCGTTATTTGATACGTATACTAAGCTAGAACTTGCCGCCACCGCCACCTTGTACTAATTGTTTGTCAACTTATGTAAATAGCATCAACAAAGCAGTACTCGGGCATCGCATGTTTTATCAGAAAACGCAATATGGGTGTATTTATGTCCCACATGTCCATCACATAAATTTTATTGCACACATTATTCAACAGAACAAAATACTACCATTCGCAGAAAATGGGTGTTATTCAGATTTTGTAAAAACCAAATTGTGACAAAATCTTCAACAAACTTTACCTTTCTATCTAAAATCCCACACTTTTGAGAGCTAATCAGTTAACTTTCGTTTCATATCTGACATGGTGATCATAAGTCATATTCAAAATGGCCAACAAATTTGCACGTTCACTGTATGTGTTATTGTAAAATGTAACGAACAAAATGGCTCTCATGTTTTAAACAAACTAGCAGACTAACTCTTTAAGGATTTATTTGGTCGAAATTAGATTCCCTGACCACACACACACACCACCACCAACACACACACACACACACACACACACACACACACACACACACACACACACACACACACACACACACACACACACACACACACACACACACACACACCACTGTATCCGCCTATGCCGTACCCCACCAGTTGTACTTGTTTTAGTCAACCTTGTGGTTGTATTTTGGATGAATCGCTACATGGCTTGGTTGTTAGGTTCCTATATTTCTATCAACGTTACCTTAGGAGTGAAACAAACTTTGGTCGCGTGTCGCCTTGACTCGCCCTTCAGACTGGCACTTTATCATAGCTGTCAGGTTCTTTTGACTGAATTTCATTCATAACGGAATACACCATACATATATCTATATCTATATCTACATCTATAGCTATGACGGTCAAATACGGCACGTATGCCTGGGAGGAATGTTCATGAAAAATGAGACACCCAAAAAAAAATCCTTCGAGAGGGTAGCGATACTGTCTTGATATTGAAGCCACATTAAACACACAGTTAAGGAATAATTATCCTACCACATGTGGTGATGGAATGTCACATGTAAAGCACGGGTGATTTATAACTGAAATTTGAACCATTAATGAAGTAATTGGATGAAATGAGGCACATAAAACTGTTTATTTGGAATCTCCAAGGAATCGCTGTTAGGTTGCAAAGGTTATGGTATACAACGCGTGTAATAATGTCTCTAGAAAAACCTTTAACCTTCTGAAAGACGAACCTCTCCGTGGAACTGAAAAATACGTTTTTTTGGTCGTTCTGGCAGTGTCCCAGCCATGTCTGTTGGTGAGATAAAATTGGGTTAAAGGTCGCGTCCAAGATCATTGCACTACAACAGGGGGCAATTACTCCCCTTTACTTTACCCCTATTTTAAATAGTTTTCTTCGTGTGCAGCTATATGCAATAAAACCTATTTGTTGTGAAATTTGCCTATTAGTTTTCAGTACCGTGGTTCTAAACATAGACGATGGTGACTCGTGCCCTTCAAGAAGAACAACAGAACTACTTTAAACACGAACTGTCGAAGCACATGTGATACATGTGGCCTCACCTTAGGCAAGTGAGTTTGTTAAAAATAGCCTCTTACCCAGCAGAAAAGGGGTATCCGGTGGGGTAAGTCATGTGACTGTTAACCTAGCGCCTCACAGGCAGCTTGGGTTATCTGGAGTAATAATAATTAGATTGAATGTTAGCGCTTTGAGCGAGCCCCTCAGTGGTGCGGAATTCAGCGCATTACAAATGCCCTTTTTATTATCATTTATGTCCCCTGTTTATTTAAAAGGACATTGGTATTGCTCTTTGTACAAAACCGTTTTGATATAATAACAACAACAACGACAACGACAACGACAACAATAAATCCCATCAACCTTTCTCTCAATCTCAACAGATATATTTATCAATTTTAATGGGAGCGCGTAGACAGAATGTTATTGTGCAGTTTTGCACACGTTTTATTGTCTGATTATACTCTTGTAAATCAGGCATCGTCGTGAACGAGTCAGTGGTGTTTAAAATATTGTCTATGTTGGTTTTGTTTACACTTCCTTACTGCTGGACTGTATAGATATGGGCGTCAACCAAGCGAAGTGCCCTATCAGTTTGGAACAGGCTGGGGTTTTCAAGAGAAGGCTCTCTGCTCGACCGTTGCACCGAGTTTATGTGCAGTGTGTTGAGGAGAAGAGCAACCCTACTGAGTCCTTGCATGAAGTCCGCTAGACTGAAAAGTGAAAAAGAAGGCTCTCTGTTTTGTAGCTCAGGACCAATCACTTACGACTTGAAACCGTCAAAGTGTCATTTTACGTCAAATGTAAACATGAAATGTAGATATTGAAATGTAATTAACGATGAGTGGTTGTCCAGTCTTAAGCGACATGATGGCGTGGCTCCGTTCCTTTTATTACCCTCTTTGACACGCTTATGGTTTTGACTCAGAGCTCAATCCCTTGTACAACCATGGAAACTGGCAATAAGGAAATTCTCTTGAATAGGCCCATATACAGCTTCAGACATACCTGAACCAAGTATCTTGATCGTGTCATTGTGCGATAACACTTATGAACTTATTTATATTATTGAATTTTCAGTCCCTTTTGATAGTAATATGATCGACAAGGTTCAGGAAAATAACAAGTATCTGTGCAAAGGGCCCCGAAGGGGCTGGGGTTGGAAAGGCCCAGCAACCCATATGCCAGGTAGGCTCTGTGACTTGTGAGTCACTGTACCCTGACGTTGACTTTGTTCATACTATCAATCACCTGTTATTTTTCTGTTCACACCCATTTACTTGCAAATCACCCGTGAAGATCCGGGTTACGAACTGGTCTTCAGCAAACCAAGCTGGTCGTAGAGGCGACTAACGGGATCGTGTGGTCAGGCTCGCTGACTTGGTTGACACATGTCATCGTATCCAAAATGCGTAGATCGATGCTCATGCTGTTGATCACTGGATTGTTTAGTCCAGACTACATTATGAATAGACCGCCGCCATAAAGCTGGAATATTGCGGTGTGCGGCGTTAAACAACAGCCAACGAACCAACTTGCAACATCATACAACAAACAAAACCTGTATCTTGTACTGAACGAGACTAGTGAGTGAGTGAGTTAGTGAGTGAGTGAGTTAGAATTTAACGTCACGAGACTAAGTTAAATAGGTAAACATGCCAACATGACATGTTCTTGTAGTCTAATGCAACAATTAGCCTAGATTAGCAAATATATCCAAGAAAGCCCACGCAAGTCTAGAAAATGTGGCAAGTCCAGATTTCACAAAATGAAGAAAGTCTCACGTCTCCTTTTCATTATATTATATTTTATTTTTTCACTACGACCTTTTTTTCTGTAAAATATGTTCATTTCAGAGACTGGTTGTTAATCTACAATTAAGCCCAGATAAGCTGCATATCCGTGTAAAATACGCATAGAAAATTTTCAATTACGCATTGAAACATAATTGTTGCGTACCAATTACGCATTTAAAATGTTGGATACGCAAACAGTTTAAAACAAATGCGTACGGAATATAAAAATCGCTTGCGTAATGAAAAAGACATCGATTGCTATCAAGTTGTACTGTTAGTATAGGACAAGTGTTGTACTGTCAGTATAGGATGAGTGATTTTTTATGAAATCATTTCCATTATATTTAACTTGGTTTTGATTAGATAAGGCAGAACATACCTGCTTAGTAAACTTACTCAATGACATAATACTTAGGTGAGAAATATGACTGAAATACGCACATATTTGAAAGCAGTGGGTAACGGAAAATGAAATACCCACTCAACATTCATAATACCCACTCCAAAAAATTACAGTGGGTACAGTACCCACATGAGCTAAATTTTATCTGGAGCTCTGTCAGCCATATTCCAGCCTGTAAATATAATCACCAGTGTAGATCCGGGTTAGAATTGGTATTCAGCAACTCGGGCATGTAAAAGCGACTGAGGGGATCGGGTGGTTCACTGGCCTGGTTGATACATGTCGTCGTACCCTAATGGCGTAGATAGATGCTCATGATGTCAATCACCAAAACAACAGATTGAGGAGACTAGGGGATGCCTGCATCCTGACATGTCAAACCAGTTCCTCCCATGCTTGTTGTAAGTCTTTAAGTCGGCTCAGTAATGACTTGGTTGACACATACCATCGTGTGCCAGTTTTGTAGTCGATGTTCATGATGTTGATCATTGCATTGTATGGTCCAGATTCGATTATTTACCTACCGCCGTCTTATAGTTGGTATAAACAATAACCAATTACAAACAAACAGTTTGGCTTTGCGTCGAACTTAATTCGATAATTCGAAATATTTGCGCTGGTCCCTGCATTTTCAACATAGTGGCGTTTGGCCGTACTCCAAAACGTTGACCATAGTTGTTTGTACAGTGTGGAGCTACTGCGTTGTGCACGTGCACCCCATGTGTAGTGTTTATGGTTTTGATGAAGAGAAATGCGTGTGCGTTCATAAGATATCTGACTTTGAAAAGTTTTTTAACGCTTATACGTCCTATCCAAATTGAAAGTTCGGGTACCCCTACGTAGGGTTTTTGTTGTTGTATATTTGCGCAGGTCCCTGCATTTTGAACATAGGGGAGTTTGACCGTACTCCAAAACGTTGTGTTCCTTAAAATAATAAAGCTCAACCAAGACACTGAACCTAACCATCCGATTCACTTGGTCGCCTTTCACGATCAACATCAGTAACTCGGGACCGTTTCATGGAATCCCCAAGGGAGCATGGGCTGTGGGGGTAGCCTAGTGAATAAAGCGTTCGCTCGTCACGCCGAAGACTCGGGTTCGAATCCCCACATGGGTACAATGTGTGAAGCCCATTTCTGGTGTCCCCCGCCGTGATGTTGCTTGAATATTGCTAAAAGCGGCGTAAAACCATACTCAGTCAGTCAGTCAGTTTATGGTCTGCAGAACTGCAAATATGCCCTTACAAAGACAACATCATTCAAATACATTTTGAAAGTTTATTGTAATTATTAGACACAAAAATGTCAAATGTCAAACGACGTAATGTGTTGTAAGATTACATCACAACTAACGAGACAACTCGGAACAGACAGAACGTGCAGGGACAACGAGAGAAAGAGGAAGAGAGCAAGCGTAAGATGGTCAATCAACTTTAATGATAATATAGTGATAATAATAATCATAATATGTCAATACTATGGAATGGTAACGAACGACTTCCATCCGTAAATCTTATCTTTTCTTTCAAAATAAAAAATATTTGTAAATATCCATATTTGATGAATAGCAGCCTTGTTTATACTCATAACAGCCAAATATACTGAGGGAAAAAAAAGGGATCACATGAAAGGGCAAGTGTTCCTTTATTTTTTTCCAGGTTTCTTCACAAGCTATGCGATACAACGCTTGTGAAGAAACCTGGAAAAAAATAAAGGAACACTTGTGCTTTCATGTGATCCCTTATTTTTTTACCTCAGTATATATATAGGATTTTACTACCACTGGCATTTTGCACCATGCATGATAAATGCATAGATGCATTCTCCATAACGATACTGAGTGATGTTATGTTATTCATTAGACACACATGATGAAATGTGTCCATGACAAAAACGAGATAAGTAATTTGGTAAATAATTTCCGAAGAAAATACTTCCAACAGAAAATAAGGCAGCTTTACATTTGATACCAATCGTTTAGTTCACAAGATTAATTTTAGTCAAAACTCATAAGGTTTTCTCACTGATGCATTAGCTCCTATAAAGGATGACCCACCTACCACCAACCCTCCAACCCAAAAAATACAATAAAGCAAAACAGAAAGAAAAAAACTTTTAAGGAAAATGATTCCGATCCATTTAAAAACGTTTTCGTCAACACTTTATTAATCTAGGATGTAACTTCTTTAAGTTCTCAGCAACCAGCACGAAGAATAGATACCAACTGAGCACAATTAACCCTTATTTAATCCGCAACTATATTCTGTTGGAAGTTCACTTGATTGTTTGTTCAAACTTGCCTCTGTCCACCCTGCAGTAAAACTGGGTACCTGGTATGATACGATGGTAGTCTGAATTTGAACCTTGAGCGCCTGACAGGCGACCGGTTGTATTCTCCAAAGGGAGTGTTCTGTACTCGTTGACCAGGGGTAATATGTCAGCGCTTTGAGCATGCAATGTACATGGATAAATGCGCAATATAAATGGACTATTATTATTATTATTATTATTATTATTATTGAAACAAATTTACATCGTTACCTCCGACATGTTCTTTACAAAAATCAAATAGGTAACACTCATCAATATTGTTGATCACACCTTTGTTTATATTTTACGTTGTCACGCAACAAACCACGAGTATCACATTCCATCACAACACGAGCAAGCATTCCTGGTTAATTAGTTCCAGCGAGAACACCATACGTACACATATTGGTCTAAAAAATGTTAAAATGTTTATATTATATATAGTCTGTATCCTCATCGGCATTGATACAGTTTGCTTAGATATCAACGCATTGCACACTACTGACATTTCGGCTTTCACCACCACAACACTTAAGATCCACAACGATACACAACACAGTAATATTTTCTCTAGGTGGACCGTCAGCTAAGGTCTCGCGTTCTGAACGTGATTGTTCCGAACAATCTAATGATTGTCTAATTCTGTCTAAACCGATGTCTACATGATCCGTCATTCTGTGTAAACCAATGTCTACGTGATCTTGCACTCCATCCAAACCGATCTCTACTCGATCTGGCACTGTCTAAATCCATGTCTACATGATCAGGTTTTCTATCTAAACCGATTTCTACATGATCCTTCACTCTGTCTAAACCGATCTCTACATGATCCTTCACTCCGTCTAAACCGATTATTACATGATCCTGCACTGTCTAAACCGATCTCTACATGATCCTGCACTCCGTCTAAACCGATTATTACATGATCCTGCACTCTGTCTAAACCGATGTCTACATGATCCTGCACTCCGTCTAAACCGATCTCTACATGATCCTGCACTCCGTCTAAACCGATTATTACATGATCCTGCACTCTGTCTAAACCGATGTCTACATGATCCTGCACTCTGTCTAAACCGATCTCTACATGATCCTGCACTCTGTCTAAACCGATGTCTACATGATCCTGCACTCTGTCTAAACCGATCTCTACATGATCCTGCACTCCGTCTAAACCGATGTCTACATGATCCTGCACTCCGTCTAAACCGATTATTACATGA
Source organism: Haliotis rubra (assembly GCF_003918875.1). Taxonomy (NCBI): domain Eukaryota; kingdom Metazoa; phylum Mollusca; class Gastropoda; order Lepetellida; family Haliotidae; genus Haliotis; species Haliotis rubra. Next base: position 1,255,099 of record NW_025767657.1, on the reverse strand, counting down.
TCCTGCACTCTGTCTAAACCGATGTCTACATGATCCTGCACTCTGTCTAAACCGATCTCTACATGATCCTGCACTCCGTCTAAACCGATCTCTACATGATCCTGCACTCCGTCTAAACCGATCTCTACATGATCCTGCACTCCGTCTAAACCGATCTCTACATGATCCTGCACTCCGTCTAAACCGATTATTACATGATCCTGCACTCTGTCTAAACCGATCTCTACATGATCCTGCACTCCGTCTAAACCGATCTCTACATGATCCTGATCCTGCACTCTGTCTAAACCGATGTCTACATGATCCTGCACTCCGTCTAAACCGATCTCTACATGATCCTGCACTCCTGTCTAAACCGATGTCTACATGATCCTGCACTCCGTCTAAACCGATGTCTACATGATCCTGCACTCTGTCTAAACCGATCTCTACATGATCCGCCATTCTGTCTAAACCGATCTCTACATGATCCTGCACTCCGTCTAAACCGATGTCTACATGATCCGCCACTCTGTCTAAACCGATGTCTACATGATCCGCCATTCTGTCTAAACCGATGTCTACATGATCCTGCACTCTGTCTAAACCGATCTCTACATGATCCGCCATTCTGTCTAAACCGATGTCTACATGATCCTGCACTCCGTCTAAACCGATCTCTACATGATCCTGCACTCCGTCTAAACCGATCTCTACATGATCCGCCATTCTGTCTGCCTGTCCGATTAACATGACCGATGTCTAAAACTGATGCTCATGATCCTGCACTCTGTCTAAAACCGATCTCTACATAATCCTGCACTCCGTCTAAACCGATGTCTACATGATCCGCCATTCTGTCTAAACCGATGTCTACATGATCCTGCACTCCGTCTAAACCGATCTCTACATGATCCTGCACTCCGTCTAAACCGATGTCTATATGATCCTGCACTCCGTCTAACCCGATCTCTACATGATCCTGCACTCCGTCTAAACCGATCTCTGCATGATCCTGCACTCCGTCTAAACCGATCTCTACATGGTGCGACGCTCAGTTTACATCCATCTTTCCATGATCATGCTATATCTATCTAAACTGATCTGGCGCTCTGTCTAAATCCATGTCTACATGACAATGCTATGTATCTAAACCGATCTCAACATGATAACGCTCTCGTCTAAAACGATCTGTCTATGATCCGGTATTTGGTAAAATATGATATGGCTGAAATACTGGCGATGTGACTAAAAATCTTAACTGAACCGATCTGTACAAGATCAAACGCACTGTCTAAACCAATCTCCGCCTAATGCTGGCGATACAATCTGTTCGCGCTCCGCGGGCATCAGAACCAATCTCCACACGACACAGCTCTGTCTAAACAGCCTGTTTCATTCTCAGTCACTCAATTCGAAACAGGTGCTGGACGATCCGACTCCTTCTTAACCAACCCCCAAATCGCAATTATCTAGCCTCATATCGGAGGCCCCTTGACCCGAATCAATTATCAAGTTAGCAGGTAAATGAACTCTGGAGATAAATACAATACTTCTCCTCTATACTCGACACAAGAGCAGCAAGTCAAACCTCCGATAACTTACAGATTGTCACGGCAATTAAGTCTGTTACATTAAACACATGTACCATTGTGACCGCCCTCGCGATAGAAATGATGGTTGAACCGTCCTCTTGAAAGGACTTTGACTGGTATGATTTAAAATGCTGCTTGAAGAATGTAAATAAAGTGTCTTAAATAAATAAATAAATAAATAAATAAATAAATAAATAAATAAATAAATAAATAAATAAATAAATAAATAAATAAATAAATAAATAAATAAATAAATAAATAAATAAATAAAATAGGAAACATAAGAGATTTGGTTTAGTTGATGAGTGTGTGGTTATTCTGTACATGATGGATTTTCAGCGGCTTTGATTGAATAGTTCTTATTAATACCGAATGACTTGACCGGGAGGTGCGAAACCGGATCAACTAGAAGCGCAAGTAAAATGTTCAACAGATGATGTCACATAGCTGTCGATTAACAGTTTTCCGAATTGACTAGATCGATATCACCAAAGCAAACCCAGATAATGTTTCCCAACACCGAGTGTTGAAAAGGAGGAGCGTAAATGAAATAAATCTTTAAGAAGACTTTAACCCTGCATATGCTTCTCATTTCAGGCATAACGCATTGTCCTAATTTTTCCAAAACTAAATTCTCAGCTACTTACATCTTTGTTTATTAGTTGTTTAACGCCGCACCTTGCAATATTATAGCCATATCATAGCGGTTTGTGAATACTCCATTGATCCAGCATCGATCTACGCTATTGGAATTACTTTAAAACTGAACAGTGATCTATCAACAAAAACAAATAAAATAAAATTAAAACAAGAGGTGTTGTTATAAAATAATTTATTCATACATTGGTTCCAACGAATGTACACACCTAAGTATCTTCTGTCACGTGTCAGAGCACATCAGGGAGAGTTCACTCCCTTCATCGCCCCGTTTATATGAACACATGTCAGTTATCCAGACAGTCCTTCTGTGTACACACATCGAGGTGAATGTTTCCCTTATCACGAGGAACATATATTAATATTTGTGCAAACGATTTCAAATGAGCAAACTTGACAAGGAGAATTCTTAATAAAACAAGCACGCATTCGAGCTTCTAGCATTAGCGCAGAGTTAGCACAGACGGTGGGGTCTTATACAGTTGTTCCCCATTTGTTTCGACAGAAATGAAACTCTAAAATCTTACAGCGTACAGTTTGTACGTAATTCACTTGTGGGTTTGAAATCATTTGAAGGTCATGGCGTCAGTGTACATGATTAATGCTAATTCACGTCGGATGAGCATACACAGTGTCTGTCTGAATTTTATGCTACGCTACTTCGAATATTCCGTTTAAGTAATGGATTTGACACAAGACAAAACACTGGAGCCGATCTGATCATGTAGCTACTGCAATGATAACTACAATTATAACTGCGGTACAGTGTTAGACAGTGTCAGACAGTGTCTTGCAGACTAACACGTGGGTATGTCACTGCTGAATGAGTCAGCTGGCTTTAACGCTGCTTAAAACACTATTTCAGTTACTGCTAACGTGTCAGCTTAAACAGATGTGACGTAGTTCACAGAAGTTCACAGAAGTGACGTAGTTCACAGATCTGACGTAGTTCACAGACGTTCACAACTTCCGTGAAACCATGGGTACGGTTTAACAACTGGTCAACCGAACTCACGACCACCGGATCTAGAACTAACACCCGGGTCCTTTTGTGTCACTTGTAATCGAAAGTACTTTCGTAATACCAAACTTCGGCTAAATTTCCGATTGTATAAAACATTACTAATAGCTTTTTTAAATTGACACGCGTCCTAACATGGCAGAACACTTTAGATGTATTCTATGCCATCATTGACTGATTGTCTTTTAGTCAGGTAAACGTCTATGTATTATATACACCGTCGTATCAATTCACAAAATAACATGACAAAACATCAAAACAAAGCAAAATAACACCACCAAAAGACTTGAGCAAGATAATACAAACTTAGATTAAAACCTGATTAAGTCTTAAAAATATATTATTGCACTGTAAAACCGTCCATAACTCCACGGTGTACACAACTGTTTCTAAGCAAAAGTAAATATACCACTGATAATATTTCAACCTATTCCGAATTGCCAAAATGGACCTAACGGATGTCATGGAACGGCCGAATATGTTTGCTTCATCAAAGGGTCAGGCATACACGTACAGTTCGTGTTTTGAATTTAATACAATTTAATCAAATTTTGAATGCAATTACTGTTTTACAGCGCATGGTTAACGTTTCATCCACACTACAAATAAACCCAAAAAGTGTGTTACATTTTTAGAATGCAAAGAAAACGAAGTACATATTTCAAAGTGTGATAGATGAACAATAATCAAACGACATATCAAAGTTCACACAGAGAACAAAATTGCTGAGAAAAAAAGTACAATTCATGTCATGTGACAAAATTCTGACCGAAGGCACGGGCGTAAGGCATTACAAGGCAACGTGGAAAATAATGATTTTAAAAAAAAATCCAATGCATTACACAGAAACCTTTAATGCTACGTAATTCTAAGCTTGTCGTAGAATATCTGGTGATTGGGATATATTTGATATAAATGCATCATACACATAGCTGACCATGAACCATCATATTTAGTGGAACATTTTAACCATTTACTGATCAGTTCGTTATGACAGGCAGCCTATTGATTTCTTCTGTATGAAAACGATCTCTGGGCATTCAATATTCTTGTGGTCCCTAAAACCCTTCTATTTTACTGGATGAAATTTTACCATAAAAATCTGTCCATATATTATATATTAGCTTCTGACTCAAATATGCACCGGTCCATCGAATACACCATCGTTCTAGGCACTGTATGAATATATAATGAATGTCTACTATTTCTTACGGTTGTGATATTTTGATGTCTCAAATAGGACCACTGACAAACATTTTGGTCAAGTAGCACATTTCATGTGCATCTTTTTTCCAGAACTGTCATTTCGTTATTACAGGTATTCACTAAGAACAAACGGAGAGAGTGATCTCCCTTGGAGACTGGCAATGGGAAGGGAGGTAACTCTCACGTTTTGGGTTTCTATAAATATAGAAATCCCTGAGAAATGGTACATGACATGCTTTTAGAACATGCGCGACAGAATGCATGAGAGGAGAGCGAGAAGGGAGAGTGACAAATGGACTGAGGGACGGGCACCAGCGTTAGGGTTGAAGTTAGCATACAGCTTTCGGCTTCCCATTGCTTGCACGGGTCGGTAGTTGTTGAACATGTTGTGGTTTCCATCGTCGTTCTGTTCCTCAGATTGTAGAGTTCGGAAAACATCCATCTACAAAAAAGCATCTTGAATTCAGTTTTTAAAATTGATTTATCTTCAATAAATACAATTATTTGTTTTTTATCTCCGCAGTTTCAGATGTATTACGTAATTCCAATCACGCAATTGATGTTATGACATCAATCCAACACAGGGGCGGTGGGGTAGCCTAGTGGTTAAAGCGTTCGCTCGTCATGCCGTAGACCCGGGTTCGATTCCCCATATGGGTACAATGTGTGAAGCCCATTTCTGGTGTAGCTCGCCGTGATATTGCTGAAATATTGCTAAAAGCGGTGTAAAACTCAACTCACTCACTCACTCACTCACTTATACTAATGGCTCGACCCTAGGTGTGCAGCCAGTAGCGGAAATACACCCTTTAATATCGATGGATGTGTTTCATTGATATAGGTGGAAATAATGTTACCGTTAACATAACTCTTTCCGAGTTAAAAATGCTGATCCTCTATTTTAACGACTGATTTAATTTTATTCATGCCACCAGGTCTTTGGAAAGGTTTGTTTTACAGAACGACCTTGCTGTCTACATCCAATCGGAATTAATGTAATTTGACAATAGCTCTACACTTTGGCATATGGTATTAATTTAGAGTCGTAAATTACCTGTGTGGATGTGATTTTGATTGTCTGGGGGAAGACGGACCATGTGACGACCTCGTTACAGGTTGGGGTGGTCAGGCTCCCAGAGTAGCGGTAGAACTCGGAAAAGGACGATGGAAGAAGTTCATTGAGATTGAATGCAGTCACAGTGGTATTGGAACCTGTGAAATAGAAATATTGTCATGAATAACATCATCATCGCCATCGCCATCACCATCATCATCATCATCATCATCATCATCATCATCATCATCATCAGCGCCATCAGAGGCATCTGAAGCATTGTTGCCCTACATTGTTACTGGGTGATTGAGTAGCCTTTGCTTCCGTGTCCGGGTTCGAATCCCTTCACTGGCACATTGTGTACATCAAATTGCTCCATAACATTCCCAGTAAACCAATACACAGATTTGCTATTGTTACCATCACATAATCTTTTACAGTTCGAGTCACCCACTCCATGGGTTGTGTGAATCCAGACGCAAAATCTGAGATAGCCTAGAGACTTCTGTTGAAGATAAACACTACCTAGTGTATCTGTCATTCTTGGAATTGTTTCTGTCACAAGGGCACGTAACGCAAACCCATGCTTGTCGTAAGAGGCGACTGACGGGATCGAGTGGTCAGGCTCGCTGACTGGGTTGAGACATGTCATCGCATCCCATTTGCGTAGATCGATGCTCATGCTGTTGATCACTGGATTGTCTGGTCCAGAGTCGATTATTTACAGACCGCCGCCATATGGCTGGAATATTGCTGAGTGCGGCGTAAATCTCAACTCACTCCCTCACTGTTTGGGCTGACAATAGACACATGGAATCCTTGATGCTTCATGTTTACCTGAGACAGTGATGCTTGATAGGGCATCGACGATCTTCTGGATGCCAGGGTGGCTGGTGTCACCGATCTGCAATAGGTACAATATAGTCTCAAGTCACATCCTCACTTTCATCAGTATAAATATTGTTCATTATTGGTTCTTGCCTCGTCAGCACAAAATATTGGACAGATTACACTGGGATGCTTTGTATGAGAGAGAAATAATTCGTCTTGAAATAATCCACTACCATTGATGAGGAATAATCGGTTATAACGAATTGTTGGTTGTAACGAAGTTAAAGAATGACGATAAACGTTTATATTTATGGAAAGTGTCGAACTTCGGAATTAACGAACTGTGGTACTACATCCGGAGTAGATTACCTTTGCCGACCTGCTGCTATAATCGTCTTGGGCGCCGTTGTACAAAACAACCTTAGTTCTACGACAGCTGAAAGTCTACGTTAATGTATGGGAGTTACGATCACTTTAGATTGTGATCGCTATGTGCTAGGGCACCCTGGTCATAACGCTCTCCTTCAATGGATACGTTACCTGTCGAGTTGATATGTCTCTGCGGTATGGACAATGGCAATGGGGATGTATTTTACTGTGAAATATAGATAAACAAGATATACTTTTTACCTCGAAGAAGAATCCGAGAACGGCAAGACCGTCGCTGTGTCCTGCTGCGTCGGAGACACTGGCGTAGCTGGACTTGTAGTTGACGATGTGCATCTGGAGACGATCAAGAGTAATGTCAATTAATAAATAATCTTTACGATATGCACCACGATGGTAATCTCAAGATACGACACATATAACGATATTTGCCCCAATGTTCGATACACATGGCGATATTTGCCCCAATGTTCGATACAGATGGCGATATTTGCCCCAATGTTCGATACACATATAACGATATTTTTACCCCAATGTTCCATACACTTAGCGATATTTGCCCCAATGTTCGATACACATGGCGATATTTGCCCCAATGTTCGATACCCATTTAACGATATTTGCCCCAATGTTCCATTCCAATATAACGATATTTGCCCCAATGTTCCATACCAATATAACGATATTTGCCCCAATGTTCTATACCTATATAACGATATTTGCCCTAATGTTCGATACCCATATAACGATATTTGCCCCAATGTTCGATATACATATAATGTTATTTGCCCCAATGTTCGATACCCATATAACGATATTTGCCCTAATATTTGATACCCATATAACGATATTCCCCCCAATGTTTGTATCTACATGGCGATATTTGCCCCAATGTTCGATACACATTTCGATATTTGCCCCAATGTTCGATACACATATAACGATACTTGCCCCAATGTTCGATGCACATGGCGATATTTGCCCCAATGTTCGATATACATGTAACGATATTTGCCCCAATGTTCGATATACATATAACGATATTTACTCCAATGTTCGATTAACATGACGATATTTAAGCCAATGTTCGATACAAATGGCAATATTAACCCCAATCTTCGATACACGTTAACGTTAACTGCTGTACAGACGGTGGGTAGCCCAACTGTAACGGTGTTAGCCAGAAACCAACCTCCATTGGAAATCGTGTCCCATCCACGGTGTGTTCAGATCCCTCGGCATCGGTTTTACCCCAGTGAAAGTGGAGTTGGGCAGTGTTATAGTCGCCGGTCAGACCACCCCCCGGACACTTTGACCGCTGCCCCAGCAATATTCAACTGAGCTGAAAAACGAGACAGGACAGGTGAGAATAAACTGACATTACTCTTGAAGGAACTGAGTTTTTATAGTAACACCAGTAAATATATCTCACTAATCGAGAGTTGGAGTGTATAGAAGAAAATAAAAACACAACGAATATTGTGTGAGGGTGAGTGAGTGAGTCAATTTAGTTTTACGCCGCACTCGGCAATGTTCCAGCTATATGGAGGCGGTCTGTAAATAATCGAGTCTGGACCAGACAATCCAGTGATCAACAGCATGAGCATCGATCTACGCAAATGGGATACGATGACATGTCTAAACCAAGTCAGCGAGCCTGACCACTCGATCCCGTCAGTCGCCTCTTATGACCAGCATGGGTTTGCGTTATGTGCGCTTGTGACTTTCCAGTGATCAACAGCATGAGCATCGATATACACAATTGGGAACCGATGACATGTGTCAACCACGTCAGCAAGCCTGACCACCTGATCCTGTTAGTTGCCTCTTACGACAAGCATGGGTTACTGAAGATGAATTCTAGCCCTGATCTTCACGGGTTCCAAAAAGGTGAGTCTTGAAGGTTTTTTGTCAATGCACTTCGAGGACGGTTCGGTGCTAACGCTATCAACCATTGGTTTGTTTTCTCATTGCAGTGTATTAGCTAATTTAACAAGAAGACAAAGTAATCAATATCCCCCGCAATGGCAAAATACTCTTCATGATTATGTCTACGAGTTATGATCATGTCAAATATGTTGGTGTGTATATAGAAAAGTGGAAGGAGAGTATTGAAAGGTTTTTAAAGTTCTGCTCCAGAAAGGAGCACTATCACAAATTTCAGTCTATGTCAAACTTGCCATGGAAATGCCAAAAATATTTTATTCAGAAATCCAAAACTACCAAAAGGCACCAGTACACCACCAGATCTATGTATGTGCCAAGTTTGGTGAAGAAATATTGAACGGTTTTAGAGTTCTACTCCGGAAAAGACAAATGTGCACGGACGGACGAACGGACGCACGGACGGAGTCCATTTTAATACCGGAGTCCATTTTTATACAAGAAGCCCTGTATCAGCAATATCCTCACCTGTGTGGCCATTGTTGACAATGTTGAGAGACAGTCCTGTAGTGGTGTCAAATTTGGTCAGAGTGAAGGCGTCCATGGACGACATCAGGGTGTCAGTGGGGATAATGTTTATGGGAGACTGACTTGACATTCCGCATGTTGCGCTGACGTCGGCCCAGTGACTGGGGCCTACAGAGAAAACAGATCATGGCGTGAAGTGAATGAGACACTTTAATCGCGGAACAGTAATATTTCTTTTAACGAAAATCCGCATAAAACACAGATATTTGACCTGCAGTATACACGCTTAGGGGTTTCTAAAGACATGGTTACTATTAGCTTATATTTCCACAAGATGACATCCTTGAATATTGACAAAAACGCTCGGAAGCGATCGTGCGGAACATAGCATTCAGAATCGTTCGAGTTTTTTAGGTAAAGGTTCAAACGATATGTGCGAATGTTAACTTTCGCGATTTGGTAAGCTGTGTTCTGATTGTTCAGTCCAAAAGGTTAGCTGATGCGACCTTCTACTATGGTTTGTTAGACTGTGTATAGCAGTGTCAGAAAAATACTGAGCCTAAGCTTACTTAGACTGATGGAAATCACGATCATTGGATTTTGGCCTCTCTAAGGAACACAACTCGACAAAGCAAGAAGCCTGACCGGCCGTTAGCCCAATGTATGAAGGCCCAATGGGGTCACAATACAGTTCCGTTTTTATACAGGTTGTACCCATGATAACTTAAACACAAGCATTGAGATTATTAAATAATTCAAATTTGAATAAATCTTAAAAGCATACTTACCGTCAGAGCCGAAATAACCCCATGATGAGGCTCCTGCAAAGAACAAGAAGTGAATAAGTGCAATGATATTATATTGAAGAAATCATAAGTATATCGCCCAATCTTAGCATTTTGAAATATTACCTATTCTGCCCATCTCACTGATTCTAATTCCAATCACTTGTCACGGCGATACAATGTATGAACAATTCGAGAAGTTTCGCGGCCATTTTGAGTTTTTGATTTGCTGACATGTCTTTTTTTTGTTTATTTCGCCAAGTGAAATGAGCAGTCAGGGACATGTAACTTAACAGTTTTAGCGTCCGCTCGTCACTCGAGAAGTCAGAGTGCATTGCAAATTTCTATGTTTGTGTCATAAACTGAACAATGGCACATATTATCTGCTCTAGTACAAGTTAAATCCTTACAGATTATTAGATATAGAATATTTTCAATGTTTCTACTGTGACCGTTAGCGCAATAGATATCTTGTGTCTTACAACGTGGAAAATATGTCCCTAACGGAGCTCCGTAATGTAAGCTCCGTTCCTCTGCAGCTGGGAATATTTCGCGCGATGCATAACGTTTACGTTGCGCAGTTGTTTACGAAATATTCTTTACTCCTCTAAAACGATTCCATCCTTACACCAACGTCAACCAGGCTAGCCTTTCTCACGGCCCCTTAGACAAATGTTTAGTCTCTGAATATATAAAAATTTAAAAGTAACAAATAAACCCATTTATAATGAAAAAGAGGCCCAGTGTGATGGGAGATTCAGAACCTGAACCTGAGGAGTGAGTGAGTGAGTTTAGTTTACTCCGTTCTCAGCAATATTCCAGCTATATGACGGCGGTCCGTAAATAGTCGAGTCTGGACCAGACAACCCAGCGATCAACAGCATGAGCATCTACGCAATTGAGGTACGATGACATGTGTCAACCAAGTCAGCGAACCTGACCACCCGATCCCGTTAGCCGCCTCTTACGACAAGCATGGGTTACTGAAGATCAATTCTAACCCGGATCCCCACGGGTCTGAACCTGAGGACATATAGACTTGCTTCATTTAGAGCTTCCGCCTTGTAGGAACAGACAAGCAGCCCCTTAATAATTTCCATTAAGTCCCAAAATGTAGCAAGTGTAGATTTCCCCGGTCCCAGATCTTATTCTCCCGTCACTGTAGGGCTCCTTATATACTAAAACAAAGTTTCTCTATTAAGTGCCATTTAGAAGCTGGTGTGATGAAGAGGAACACTTATGGATAGACAACTTCTTTACCGCAATAAATGCGACGCATCGGTGTAGATGCTAACAATTTGTTTGTTTTATTGATATTATGTATAACAAGAGTGTGAGACATACTTTCTTCAATGACGACTTTATGTGGAAAGAAGGCGCCAATTCCATGTCAGTTTCTGTAGTCATGATAACCCCGGCTGACAGGGGGGCACGCTGCTGCTTAGAGATATCTCCCGTTAAATATACCCCCCATGAGACAAATGAATACGTTTGTTTCATATACAGTCTCAACTGTTTGTCTTATGTAATCATGCGAAGTCTGGCTTAACATCCTCTTGTTATAACGGCACAGACTGACGTCAAACTGAGGGGCTTAATGGGGGTGTTACATGTCAGTAGGCATTACTTGTTTCGACCTAGTCCCTCCCCAAAACCCCTTCCTTTAAAAATATGAAATAGATGAAAAATCAAACAAACCTATAAAAACCTATTAAAAATATTTTTTTTAGAAAATTAAAAAAATAATAACAAAATATTAATTTAATTTTTTTAGATAAAAATAATAGACTCAGGCAATGTTTACGAGAGTTCCTTAGTTATGCTAAGCAGTATACCCCTTCAGTACCCTCCTTTACGTACCAACGAAGGAATAATAAGTCTGTTTGTAAATGTGCAGCCAGCGTATAGCCTGCTGGCTGACATTAGAGATGTTCCGTTGTGGGAACGGTACAAGTGATATACAGACGCAGACATAAACTAGGGGACCTTCATTTGACATTCTAAGGAAGGGGGCGAGTGGTTGGGGGAGGGGCGATTGGCGTGTGCATTACGCATTGTGCACTTTACAGATGTCTAGAGCATCTAGCATTGTGCCCCACCCAGTAGCTCGGTCATAGTGACATTGTGCAGTAACCACCTTCGAATTATATTAATGTATATACTGATTACGTTTATAACGAACTCTCATTACGAACTGGCAGATATAACGAACACATTTTTCTGGTCCCGCTCACATGCTGTATATTTTACTCGAAATGTGTATAACGAACTACGGTTATGTCGAACTGAAATTAGTGGTCACTTGCAGTACATTTTAGTCGAAATGTCTATAACGAATTACGGTTAGTAGTAATTTGAGTTCGTCTTAACCGTAGTTTATTGAATACGTGGTTCGTGACTGCAGAATGTTTATTACATTTTCTGTACAGATGTTACTAGTTGTGGGGAATATTTAAACAAGCAGTTTCTTGTAGTGGTGGTCTGATTAATTGAAATAATCGAAGGTTGGTCGCAGTGACTAAACGACCAAGCAATCGATCATGTTTTCTCATAATCGAACACAAACAATTCTGGAACACTTGTTTACATTAACAATATTTTTCAAAAGGTTGGTTTTGTTTGTTACATTTGATGACCACTACAAGCTTGTTCCAAGTCATGGTTGAATTTATCTTCAAGACTCCAAGAAATTAAAGTTCCTAACCTACTAGTCATCCTTTAAAGATGTGAAATTTGCCAATGCCTTTTGTGCAATTTGCAAAAACACCAAAGAACTACAGGGTTTTGTCTTTATTTTTTTAGTTCATTAACAAAATAATCATGAAAATTTCATAAATGACGCTTACCAATTATTTTCGATGATTGATCGGTTGTAATGAACCAATCATCAATTGTGAGATTTTGACCAATTCCCAGCACTAGTTTCTTGACTATTAGTTGGCTTGTTGTTTATCGCCGCACTCAGCAGTATTCCAGCTATATGGCACCGGTCTGTAAATGATCGAGTCTGGACCAAAACATCCACTGATCAACAGCATGAGCATCGATATTAACTGACCCTTCCCTATAAGTAACTTCGGGGAAATATATATTGTATAAATCAGATTTATCTGAAGGCATGTCAAACCTGTCCCATGCATACTAGTATTACCGTGTCTACCACTATGAGCTTTAACGACACAGTCCCCATCAATAGCTCTAATTAAACACCTATTAATAGATGTTTTTCAAGGTTAATTGTTCGTTTCATTGTAAATTCAAGTCGCAAAGCTCCCAAACGGAACCAGGTGTTTATGTATATATCTTGTTTATAAACACATGTCAATTATGCGTCTTTAATTTTGAGAGTAATCAATTTCATGAAGCCAGTGTTATTCGGCCGCGTCAGTTAACATTAACAAATATCTATCGTCAAGAGATCTAAGGAAAAAATTCTCTTTAACCGGGGTCGATTTCACAGAGTTTGGAAGTGGCTTTTTGTCATCAGTGAAACTGGCTAAATATATCTGATGGGTTTTTCAAGTAGTGCAGATAAGGTGACCCGCCATATTGGAAGCAACTGTCATCAATGATATATATAAGCTGTCAAAAGTACACTGGTGAATGTTCTTTGCATAGCAAGGATGTAGATAGATTGCACCGCGCATTCGTGGTAAAAAATACATAAAAACATACACATGAATTAATTTGTGAATTGAGAGTGCTGACGATGAAATTTATTCATCAGTGAGAGTGATGACTTTAAATTTGCTTTGAACATGCTTTCTGTGGCACGATCCATTCGTAGGATTATGTCATTCGTAAGCCTATGATAAGCTTTAGTTACGACACCCGTAACGTTACGAACGCTCTGTAGATCGGGACCTAGTTATATCAGCTTAATGTGGGAGAAAACCCCTAAGTTACGCAGATCTTTCACATTTCCCGCTTTGTTGAAACCCACCAGCAGGCCATGGTTTCTGGGGCCCAATCCACAAAGCGTTCGTAACGTTACGACCTGTCGTAATTCGGTACTGTTTCATTGGATTACGAATGACGTAATGCTACGAACGTTTTGAGCATAAGGTCCCATCGTACCAATGGAACAGGGACGCTGCCCACAAAGCTTTCGTAGCGTTACGACCTGTCGTAACTCTATACCATATCATTGGCTTACAAATCACGTAATGTTACGAACGCTTTGTGCACAAGGTCCAGGCGTGCCTATGAAACAGGGCTAAATCCACAAAGCGTTCATAGCGTTACAACCCTATCGTAACTCTTTACTATATCATCTGCTTACGAATGGCGCAGTGTATAGGGTGTTTGGATTCAAGGCTAGCTATTCTCGAAACGTTCGTAGCCCTACGAACTTCTTAAGCCCATTGTTAACACATTAGCTAAGAGTTAAGTTAAGAATTCTTAGGGCTACGAACGTTTCGAGAATAAGGGCCCCGGGTTCCGATCCACAAAACGTTCGTAGCGCTACGACAGGTCTATGATAAACTGCACGTATGTTTTACATGAAATTCAGATCTTTTTCAAACAACGAATTATTAAGAATGGAATAACGGAGCTCTTGATTAGTGATTACCATTTCTTCTCTGTAAATGAAATCTTTGATGAAGATTAGTCACTGTAAACCGAACTGTATTTGGAATCTAAGCTTGCAACATGGAGGGACCTTGGGATAAGTTGCTGACGAAGGTGTTTAAGACCTCTGCAGTCACACAATGACAAAATTCAATAGCATGGAGTTGAACCCCCGGTCATCGCCAGTGGAGCTTGACCCGGGCTTGTTCAAGATCAACGAGACATGTGACATGTGAATACAGCATTGATACCCAGGTAACTTTCTTGTTACTAAATACACCCTCATTGTGAGATTTAGGCTGTGGGCAAATGAACGTTTACCGGTTTGGCCACTATCCCACAGCAAGCTCTCAGCTGGAAAGTATCGGAGGTTAACAGAGGGTAACTGACTGACATTTCAATCAGAAGGCACTATAAGCCAGACCATTTACTTCTTTATCTTTTGTATACATTCTGAATAGATTCTGGCGTCTTTCAAAGATATTTTCGCATGTTTATAGAAAGCGGTGTCTTGTGTACCATTCTATACTGGTCAAGCTTAAATTATTATTGATAATGGTCATTTGATATTTCCGTTCAAGAAAAATCACCTTTTACTTTATAGGAGGGGAACGGAATGATGGCCAAATTATTTTCTCATAATTTATCACAGTGTATGCAACTCGTTGACCCGTGGTGACCTCAGGTGGGTGTTGTTACTGACCGCATGAAAACATGATATAAGGGACGGTTGGGGGTCAAGGTTCAGGTGTATGGCCGCAAATTTGGACTGATAGGGCTATAGGAATATTATGACCATTGAGTTGGAATTGAGCAATTGGGCAGTGATGAATCTTTTAGTCGTTTCAGGATCCGCTCTCGCCGATTCTAATTCCAGAGCAGGATCCATTATTTGTTTTCGGTATATTCGTTTGTTTGCGGGGCGGTGGGGTAGCCCAGTGGTTAAAGCGTTGGCTCGTCACGCCGAAGACCCGGGTTCGAATCCCCACATCGGTACAATGTGTGAAGCCCATTTTCTGGTGTCCCCCGCCGTGATGTTGCTGGAATATTGCTAAAAGCGGCGTAAAACCAAAACTCAGTCAGTAAGGCAGTCGTTTGTTTGCTTTTGTTGGTTGTTAAACGACACAACAGGAACAATCCCTCCATATGATGGCGGGACGTAGATAATAGACCTGTGATTGATATCATGAGCATCGATCCTACACAACTGAGAAACCATCAAAGGCGGGGTTGGTCTAAGCTATGTCAACAGCACGTATGTTTTACATGAAATTCAGGTCAGTTTCAAAAGACAAATTATAAAGAATGCAGGGAGCAAAGGTCCAAATCTCCCAACTAAAACTTCGAAGTGAGAAAGGCTATGACGAACCTTGTGAATGTCACAGTGCTCCCCCAAGATATTATTTACCCAGCATGTGTTGGAACAGTCACTAAACTAACAAGGCGTGTCTTATGTTGTGACAGTCTAAAAAACCTTAAACAACAATATACATTACAACTAAAATATATGGCTTAAAGTGGCACCGCTCAAAAATGAATATGTATATGTATGAAGATTTCGAAATCGGGCGGTGGGGTTGCCTAGTGGTTAAAGCGTTGGCTCGTCACGCCGAAGACCCGGGTTCGAATCCCCACATTGGTACAATGTGTGAAGCCCATTTCTGGTGTCCACCGCCGTGATGTTGCTGAAATATAGCTAAAAGCGGCGTAAAACCAAAACTCAGCCAGTCAGTCAGATTTCGAAATCAGTAAAGCTTTGCGTCGTAAATTGCTCTCTGAAGTTACCTCCCTTAAACATGCTGGATTTGGTAGAGGAGGGTTCGATTCCTAAGTTGGTGATGTTCACGTCGAGCAGTACCGTACAGTTACAACTGCTTCACACAGGGGGTAACGGAATACGAAAGTTTCCTTCGACATAGGTTGAAAGATTACGAGTACTCAACTTCGTTCTAAATCTTTCGCTGGTATAGGGTGAACTCGATTCGGACAACAAAATACATCAACAAAACAACTTTGACGATTATGGTAACATTTAAGGTATAACTTTCGTTAATTCTAATTTAAAAATCATAACGAATATAGCCTGCTTTATTAATACGGGGGTGGTGGGGTAGCCAAGGGGTTAAAGCGCTCGCTCGAAGACCCGGGTTCGATTCCCCACATGGTTGCAATGTGTGATTTATTTTTAAGCCAATTTCTCGTGTCCCCAGCCAGGTGCGTAGCTACCATTATAAAAAGCCCGGGGTTATACATGATTGTTGCTAAAAAGGTTGGGCAAGCCCTCAATACTGTCTAAATATAAATTGAAGCTTTGCAACATGTCGGGCTTACACGACAAAATGGCTTGTTACGCGCCTGCCTGTCGTGATATCGCTGGAATATTGCTAAAAGCGGCGTAATACTAAACTCACTCACTCACTGTTAATACAAATTTTATGAATTTCAGAGGTGACCCCTTTAAAGCACTTCACCCGGGTGAGGTGAGCTGTATTTCTTCCACGGCCCCCTATTATAAAGAACAGAGTAAACTCTACTGATGCCTTTTGCAAATATTTAGATTTTGAAATGATATATCTTTCAATCTCTGGGCTTTTATGACAGGTACGGACAGTGTGTACACAATTCACAACACAATCGGTTCCTGGAGCCGATCACGCATGCTATTATTGTAGCAGATAGTGAAGGGTAATACATTATTTGTGTGGCGGATGAAAATATATGGCTTCCCAGAAACTGCTGCGTGAGCGGCGTCCTATTTCTCTTGCGATACAGACATCGATCACATGGACAAATTTGACATCTGTTCGGTCCACGTCGGTCATTCACGTATCGGGTATACAATCAGCAAATACTGGGCATATGTGGAACATACGTGGCATGTACATTCAGCATACATCGACCAAATAAGAACTAGAAAATAAGCAAGTGTGTTGCAACATTTGGGATTGCACTTTCTTAGAAAAGTTCAAGTTCTAATATATACTTTTTGAGTCCCATCAGGAATCAGAACCCACATTCTCAGAGTCAGGCACCAGTTCGTCAGCAGTTAAATCCAATGTTGTGATAACTAAGCCAATAATAGCAGTGATTCGAGATTTGAATACACTATCCTGTGATTCGAAGGGCCACAACTCTGCATAGCAAATTAGACGACTGGGACTGGTTTAGCCATCAGCTCGTCATTTAAAAAGTGTCAGATTTAAATAAACACTAATCGCGGGGCCCTAAACACAATATATTGTTTTGTTGCTTGTATTTCAAGAACACTGTAGTTCACATTCCATTACAGAGGGGATTGAGTGAGTGATTGAATGAGTGAGTAAAAGAGTGAGTGGGTTCATTTTTACGCCGCTTTTAGCAATATTTCAGCAATATCACTGCGATGGACACCAGAAACGGGCTTCACACATTGCACCCGTGTTGGGAATCGAACCCAGGCCTTCAGCGTGACGAGCGGACGCTTTAACCACTGGGCTACCCCACCGCCCCTGTTCCATTAAAGAAAAGATCACAGTGTGTTTGGACACTTGGTCATACCTCATAACATCTTGACCATCCTGCTCTTTGTACCGGAAGTACTTTAAGAAGCCGGAAGCCAACAGCTGGAAGTCGATAACAACGTATTCGGAAGTTCTTAATATTCGGACACTTCACAGCTGCCCACTAACGGGAAAAGAGGGGAGGGCGATCTGCATAGGACAGGGGTGAATTGACATATCTTATTTCCTATCCGACACTAAGATATCCTTGAGGTGGGAACTGCGTGAAAATGTAAGATGTCGGTCACTAGGATACAACTTGTGACCGTGAGGATTTCTTGTCGCCAATGAGCGTGTAGTGTTATTCTTGCTCTGTCCAGGATTTGAGTGAGTGAGTGAGTAAGGTTTTACACCGCTTTTAGCAATATTCCAGCAATATCAAGGTGGGAGACACCAGAAATAGGCTCCAAACATGGTTTGAATCGAACCGGGCCTTCCTAGCGAACTAACGCTTTAACCATAAGGAACCCACAATCAAAAACCACAATAAACCACTTGACCTTCATTTGAGATTCTTTCAACGTGATAAGTTAGCGAGACCTATTCTTCCCACAGGCTCGCGAGAGTAAGGCTCTAATATACCTGACCACGTTCGGACTCCTGTGAGACCAGGTTGGTTTCTAGCGAGCGTATGCAGCAATAGCTATCTCCCCAAACAATAAAGCCCAAAGAAATGCCCGTTGCTAAAGCGCAAAGAGATGCTCGTTTCTGAAGCTGCTGCCGTCGGGCTTAACCAAAGATTCGTTTTTATTTAGGTTTTTTTTATATCTTAGATGTAAAGGAAAGAGAGTTGATAAAACCTATGCCTTGGGGTGAACACATCAGTCTCTGTTCAGTTGATATCATCTATTCCCATGGGAACAGACACATGAGCGCTGTGAGAGTATATCTAGACTTGTCAGTGTGGTACGATGCTATTATTTAATCGTACATAATTAATATTAATCCCTAGCTGTCACAAATGATATTGTTGAGATGAATTATAGATTAGTATGATAAAATGATTGTAGTTCGTTACACCCACACATAAATATATATATTGTCAACTTCCATTTTGTTGAAGTCTTTAACTATACAATGCAACTATTACTTAAAGCACCCCACCAAACTCTGACCTTTCACGGTCTATCGAGTCAACTAAAGTTTCTCGATCAGACAGATCCTGCTCGTGCATAAAAACAGGACAACGCCGTACCACTCGGCACACCTCACTCCGCATTGTACGTAACGGAATTAACCGACACGAACCGAATTAACACCTTCCTGATTCGGAAAGTAACCCATGTATAAACAAGCGGAGTTCACTGTGATGTAATAGCCATCCGCACACACAATAACAAACAGACAGACAGACAGACAGAGTTAAAACATGAAATAAAACAGTACAAACAAAAATTATAAACCTAATTTTTGGATCACCAGTCTTCATTGTGACATAAGGGCTCGTCCATTTGATGTTCAAGGTTTGGGCGGGGAGCATTTTGGTTTGAGATGACGTCATTATAACTTTTTGAATGTTTAGGAGCTCAGTCATTTTTTTAAACACCACCAGGTGCTATTTTTTAACAATTAAAATGAATTTTTGGACCCAATATAGTTCTCTTTACAAGATGGCCAGGTCACACAGGTCTCAGAGGTTAAACAGGTCACGTGTTCAGGCCATTATTCTTGCATCACGTGCTAGCAATGCTTTTTTTATTGCAGTTAAATATTGCCTGATATAGACACGTACAAGCCCCGCGGTTATTTAGAAAGACGTTTTCATTTATCGATATCGGAATCCTGAAAATATCTCCCACTACGTTGCTGTCAGCAGTGTGTGGCTCGACTGGTTTTGCCTGCCGATGAAATGTCTTGATAAATATACGATAATCCTCACATTTACCAGACCTCAAAATACGATGAATCAGATCCCCTGGTAACAGATTAATTAAACTGATAGCTTCATCCAAATCCGGGTCCTTTCACATTTTCACTGTCTTTTTGAAGCTTTTCTTCTTATTTATTTTTTATTATATAGAACGACTTTATTTTTTTCCGATTATATTGAAATCTCGTTAATGCGGACGGTAAAGTCATATTTAAGAAATATCCCGGATTAACAAAGTGTGTTATTATTGAATCACCAATAGTAGTTGTACGGAAATAGGATTTCAGGAATTATGTTGTCCGGATTAAAGGGGTTGTCAGTCAACAACTCTGAAAGAATATGGAGTGAGTGAGTTTAGTTTTACGACGCTTTTAGCAATATTCCACGGCGGGATATACCAGAAATGGGCTCCACACAGTGTACCCATGTGGGAATCGAACCCGGGTCTTCGGCGTGACGAGCGAACGCTTTAACTACTAGGCTAACCCACAACTCAAATGAATATGGTGAGGTGAGGTGAAATTGGGTTTAACGTCGTGCTTGAGAATATTTCGCTCATATGACGACGTGCATGCGTGTGTATGTGTATGTGCGGCTGCTTGTACTAGCCCAGACTGAAGCTGGTTTTATAGTGCTAGCCCACTGAGATACCATGCCGTAGTGAAGCATGAATACCCCACTCAGACACATTATACTGACTCCGAGCCGACCAGTCCTTGTTGTACCCATTAATGCCGAGCGCCAGGCAGGGACCAACAAGTACCATATTTTAACGTCTTTTGGTATGACGCGGTCGGGGATCGAACCCGCGACCTTCTGCTCTCCGGGCGGACGCTCTAACCACTACACCACGGAGGCGGTCAAATGAATATGGAAGGATTGGCACAGTAAAGTGTTCTTAATACACTGTCTAACAAAGAGCATGGAATTAGTTCTCTCCTATTTTTCAGATACGTTAAATCATTAGAATCTGGGACAGAAAAACAAGTTACATTCCTGAGATGTCGTGAATTCCCGTAACCAAGACAAGAGGAGCCTGCGATCAGAACAGGCATGTTCAATCACTTGTATCTCGGGTAACAAAGGTAACTTTCCCCAGATCTCGCAAATTCCCGTCACATATGCCGTGTAAGGCTACAGAACAGACTGCTTTCCGCACAACTGACAAACAGCCCGCTTTGGGATACAGCGATGGCAGACACTTAACATATACAGGAAGCAGATGTTTGTGGGCTGTGTAAACCCTTTGTAAACAAAGCTCGCTTTCCTTGATGAATAGTATATATTAATTAAAACATGCACTTACGGGGCTTGCATGACGTGTACAACAGCCCCTATCGAGCAGTTTCATCACTCCGATGCCGACTTCAAGCTATTCTGGTGAAAGTAGCAAGGTGGGGATGTTTGAATAAGCTTAAAGTCCTCTTCAGCATGTTACCCCTTGAAAACGTAAATGGTAATTAGATAGAATGAACACTGCAAGCTTTCGGGTTGTTACAAACTTGAAATAGGTAGAGTATGTTAAAAAACGCTCTGATTTAATTTAACAGAATTAACGGCTCCTGTGACGAGGTAGTACTTGTACAGTGAGCAGCAATGTAGCGTGAGTGAGTTAAAGTTGTGTTACACAGCTATCAACGATGTTCGACCTATGTACCAACGTCCTGGAAATTACCGAGTTTGAACCAGACAATCAAGTGATTGAAAACATGATCACATATAGTAGATGTATTGGGTATCAAACCCGTATCTTCGGTGTGAAGAGCGAACGCTAGAACTACTAGGGCCCAAAGCCCCTGTCACTGGAAACAGTTTATGTTTCTGTATGTTTAGACAGAGAAGGAACACCAAAAATGTCTTCAGACCAACACTTGCGTATGTATTGTAGATTCTGTTCTCTGAGGTAGCCTAGTAGTCAAAGCATTCGCTCGTTACGCCGAAGGCCCGGGTTCGATTCCCCACATGCGCACAATGTGTGAAGCCCATTTCTGGTGTCCTGCGCCGTGATATTGCTGGAATATTGCTAAACTCGCTCGCTCGCTCACTCACTCAACTCTCACTCACTCACTCCAACAGCATCTGGTCCGTTACGCGAATTCTCTGACAGATATTTACCAATGGAAAAAACACGTTTTCCTAAATCCCTTGATATTGAACACTTATATCCAAATTCCATCGCGGGCGAGCTCGTTATCGTTACCATATGTGGTCTTTCCGGCATTCTGGGATCTTAAAACAATTGTAACCGACTGAGAGAAAACAGATACTTTGCTTTGTCGAGAGCAGACAGGTGAGGTTATCTAGAGCAAACACGACCAAAGCGAGTTAATGCATTTTGTATGGGGCATTTCCATATCTGAGTAATCACGAAGTCCAATTTTGGTGGAATTCTTCATTTGTCAAAAGTCTGTGTTACAATACTTGACTGTTGTTCTGGCAACACTGTTACGGTTGACGTAACAACAGAAAAGTGGCAACAACGGCAACAGCGGCCAACGTTTGTCCAAGATAAGAGTTCTGGAGATTAGAGTGTTAAGAGTTGCCATACCTCGCAATTAAGAGATTAGCTTGCTGTGTTCCCATACCATATGTTCCGATCCCGTCTGCCGAAACAGTTACTAAAGTATTTCCCACAATTGCTGCCAAAAAAAAAATAATACATGTGGTGTTTCTTCAATACATGTGGTGTTTCTTCAATACATGTGGTGTTTCTTCAATACATGTGGTGTTTCTTCATTACATGTGGTGTTTCTTCAATACGTGTGGTGTTTCTTCCGAGGTATTGAGTCCAGAGCTTCGTCCATCATGACTGTTGACCATTTCTGGAGTCACCCAAGGTGATATTACTAGAATATTGCTCAGGGGCGGATGCAGCTTTTTGAGAAAGGGTGAAGTGTGTGTGCGTGGGTGCGCGCACCATTGAGAAAAGTGGGGTGCACATTTCATTTTCACCCGAGTTTCAGTGGTCATTGAACAAACTTTCAGGACAAAATGGGGGTGGGGGTGGGGTGGTGCACCCCTTCACCCCCCTCTGAATCCGCCTATGTTGCTAATAACTGTGTTAGAGCCAGAGAGCGAGGGAGGGTTTTCTCGTGATTTAACTTTTTCGCATGTCCACTAAAAAGAGGTAGTTTTGAGCGTGTCATCATACGACCTTGGAGGGCACCGCCACTTACTTCCTGGTCTAGATTCTAAATCTTGCGGGTTGTATTCCCAACAGTACAATGGACTAGTAACCTAGAGTCAAGAACTGATATCTTCCCACTTGTGTCAAAAATGGAATTACCCATGTCTGACATCATCGACACCACAGATTTGACATTTGAAATTAGAATGAAACAAATGATATTAACGGGATAGATAAATGTTGAAAGTCTTTCCCAACATATCAAACATCAAGAATGAGGACTATTTGTATGGATATACACCTTCTTTTTTCTATATAGGCGACGTTTCGACATAGATTCTAATGTCGTTGTCAAGCATATCAAACATCAGTTTATGTACTTGAGGAGAGAGAGAGAATTAAGATATAATTCGAAAAATGGAATTTCAGGAATAATTAATGAACAGACCCATGCTAGTCCCGCCCCTGATATAATTGGAAAATGGCGCCATGGGTGCTTCAAGGCACGCTGGTAAACAGTTTATTTGCAGTGTAAACGTTGATTTCGTTTGGCAGAAATACGATTTGTAGCAGACGTAATGGGGTCAGCAATTGACCTGCCGAACAGGACCCCTTTTTACGTACATCTGACAAGACCACATAGGTGTACATTTAACACGCTCGCGGTTTCCAGTCACGAATTTCGGAGGGGGGATATGGAAGGGCGGTTACTTTCCACTGGCGACGTGAAATCGTTTACAGTTATCGGCGGACATGTTCGTCGCAGTGGGAACCGACTTTGTCAGATGGCTGTGGTAAATATGTGAAACATGTGTAGTTTGTTTTTTAGCATAAAAAATGATGGCATTAGGTGCACGAGGAAAATAAAACGTAATTCGATAATGGATATGTTTGTAAGGACATGAGAATTGGAATATATGTTTCTCGTTATTGTTGATATTTCACAAACGATTTGATTTCACGACGATGAAAGGTTCTCGGTTACTAGTAGTTTAATTTTAAACGCCCATATTCAGCAATATTACAAATGTAAGACACGGCCAGTAAACATCTGATTCTTTGTCCCAAATTCGGTGATTCATATTTTGAACTCCAATCAACGATCAGTCACCGTCATTATGAGTTTGATGAATGTAAAGATTGTCCGTATTTTATTGAAAGAGTTCTGGCCCCTATTCTCGAAACGTTCGTAGCCCTAAGAATTCTTAACTTTGATCGTAGCCAATGTGTTAAGAATGGGCTTAAGAAGTTCGTAGGGCTACGAACGTTTCGAGAATAGATATCTTGTTTCACTCCCTATCTTATTATATTTTGGACGATTTTGAGTTAATGTTCGACATTTGTGACCTGATTATTTTGTAAACAAACTTCTGCTGAGAAATCTTTCTGAATAAACATGCCAGCAAATATTCACAAACATTTCTCCCCTTATGCAACCATATCTGATTTGTATCGCAAAAAGGACGTTCGTATCCTAGCAACTGGAAAAGTGATGAAACTTATTACTATACTTCTATTCTACTATACCGTCCGAAGAAAGTAGACATTCATTAAAGGCATATTTCCTCACAGTACCCTACATGATCTAAATACACACAGATTAGATGCTATACCAAGTAGCTGTACCAGATTTGGTCAATCCTCGAGTCTGGTGTCCATGGTAACCCATGTCTACACGTGAAGCCAGACCAACTTATTTTCCTCCTCCCATAAGCCAACGGTTGGCTAATGAAACAGAAAGCGTCTTTCTTTCATCTTTAACTTGGAACTGATATCTTTACTAGTTGGATAAATGAACACTCGTTAAGTGAGTGACAGAAGGACGATTGATGGAGAGATGCGTAGAGGTCCTTGACGTCTTCAACAGGCGCCCGAGAACGAGGATTCTAGAATCTGGCTTAGTATCTAAAACAGCATGTGGTAAAACACTGCAGAAATTGAAGGGCCCTTGAAACATAACCGCGATCCCATTTCACTGAACCTTATATTTTTTACATATGACTTGCACTGTGGAAAGATAACGGCATTTTTTCTTTAATGATAACATGAAACACTAACTGAGCTCCGATACATTCAAAAAGTGCTGACATAAAGCCGAAATGCGACCGAACTCAGACCCGTGACCTTCCAATCTGTACAAAAGGTTGGAATAGGTTCGGGTTTTTTAAATGTTTAAAACACCTGTCTATTGTGGAAAATATATTCAAGCTCCCAAACAAAATTTACCCACATACCTAGCCTTGCTCCAAGGCTTTACTGAATGCTGAGCCCATGGTTGTATAGTAATTCTATACTCCCAAGAGGCAAGTCTAGATAAGCGAATCCCAGTGTACTATTTATTATTTTTTGAAATTATTATTTAAATTATTAATTTTACCTTAGAGTCTTGTGCAAGTCTAACACATGTCCTCCTCTCCCCGCTTCCCGCACTCTCCTATCCGCCCCCCCCCGGCCCCCGAAAATCATGGGGTTGTTCCTTATTTATAGAAGCATAGTAACTAGTCCTATGTAACACTATGGTTGGATATTTAAGGCAGCTTTTTTATATATATATAACAGAACTAGACGTTTTATTATCAAACACCGATCAAGGATATGAAAAACGGATAATATGTACACGCACTAGTAGACCAACGCTGGTGAATGCCAAGGTTGGGGATTGCAAAAACAGAGGACCATTGTCTTGTTGAACCTGAGGGAGCTACACGCCCTATGGAAGGAACTGCCGGGAGGTTATCTGTCCAAATAGCGGTGAGACATCTGGAGTTGAGACTGTACTTATTGTATCCGACGTGCATGGAATCTGGGTGGCTTGGAATTCCTGAGAGTCTCAAATAACAAGCACTGCGGGCACTGGTGCCCCCTTGTATGTTAATGGAAAGAATTTTGTCGTTGTACTGCTAGGAACAGCAAGAGCAGTAGTAGTAGTAGAAGTAGTAGGGGGAGGGGGAGTAGCAGCAGCAGAGGTAGTTGTAGTTGTGTGTTTTGTTTGTTTGTTATAACAGTCAGCATTAGTCCAGCTAGCTATATGGCGGCGGTCTGTCAATAATCGACTCAAGCATGGGTGGCTGAAAACCAATTCTTACCCGGTAGTAGTAGTAGTAGTAGCGATGTCAAAGGCGATTTTCACATTTACCAAATCCACATGCCCAAATCTATTCCTAACACTCATCACAACTGGAGGCCATTAACACTTTCTTTAGTGGTAATTGGCATTTTTTTAATGTATATCAATAAAATAGTTTATTATTTTCCAGATTAAAACCGATACCGGCGGCCACTCACATATTGAAGCCATAACCCTCATACTGCAATAATCATACTGCAATATCTCGAACACCTCGTCAAAACCCTACTTCTACTCACCTCAGATAATAGGAGTCTTTTCAAGAGAACTTCTGCGATAAGACGGGCAAATATAATTCCCGTTATAAACAAAGGAGATAATAAGAAAAAAACTGTATTATATTTGCAGATATAGGGGTTGTGTACCTCTGGCGATGACCCTGTAACACGTAAAACCTTAGATGACATCATCACGATTTCGTCATGATATCACTCTTAACCGATACCTTTACCAGCTATGTTGATATCCTGGCGTGACGCCCTCTCATTAAAACTAGTTCAGGCACAGACACCCCATTATGCTGCACAACCTTTGATGATAAGTTAAAACATGCATCCATTAGCTCTTTATTCTATCGTTAACTTTCGTATTGTTATTGCAAGAACTCATTCGTGACCACTCGTGCCTTTCCGTCAGTTACAGAAACTGACAAATGGGGAAACGATATCAGACATTTTGAGAGCATTGGACTGTGGGAAATTATACCGAGAATAAGCTTAACCAGAAAAGGTATGTTTATTTCCTCTACAAACAAGTAAGGAAATATCAAGGTCATACGAAGATAAACAATGACAAGAGAGCATTGATATTTTCATATTTACGTCCTCCGCAAAAATGAGGTGATCTGTTAAGCAAACATAGGATATCTTAGCTCACCTAGATTTTGTGTTACCTCGTCTGCAGTTTTGTTAAGGAAAGGGTGCCTGCGAACAAAACTTCTCCATCACGTGGAGAGATATTTCTATTTATTAACTCAGTACTTAGGCGGGCAAACTATAAAGTATTTACATCTCTGACTGTGTAAATTTGCATTGAGGCTATTGCACTCATTGTCACGAAAACCGACATTTGAACCTCATCAAAGCTTACACAGAATGTATGGTACGTTATCTGAGGCATACGTGACTTCAGGGGGTTTGAAAGTTTTAACAAATATGTGTCATATGAAATGTCTTGGGAACTACTGTAATGCTACCTAAGGCTATGGTGATGAACCAATGAAGATCCGGGTTAGAATTGATCTTCAGTAACCCATGCTTTTCGTAAGACGCGACTAACGGGGTCGGATGGTCAGGCTCGCTGATTTGGTCATCGTATCCCAATTGCGTAGATCGATGCTCATGCTGTTGATCACTGGATTGTCTAGTCCAGGCTTGATTATTAACAGACCGCCGCCATATAGCTGGAATATTGCTGAGTGCGGCGTAAAACTAAACCCACTCACTCACTATGGTGATGATTATGATGATGAAGATGACGACCACGACAATGATGATGATATATTCGTTTAGAATAATGCATTGTTCCTCTGTTCGTTTCTGGACAATAGCGACGGCGAGTAGCCTCGAGTCACATCGAAGACGTGAGTTCGATGCCACACTACAACGTGTGAAGCCAATTTCTGTTGTACTCCCGTTGTGATATTGCTGGAATATTGCTAAAGCGGCGTAAAACTATACTCAATCACATATTCGTTACAGCAGCTGACTTTGGTGGTTCAAGGTGGATGTTGGGTTTGCGGCTTCCTGGTCGATCTCGCTTAAACGTTAAAAAGCATGTAAAACGTCACGAAAACTCACGCTCTAACCAATGCACAAACCATCACGTACGCACTCTGGGAGTTTGACGCAAAAAACCACAGCTCAACCACGGCTTCGTAATGTCCATACTAATGGTCAGTACACGAGATAGATCAGCCCAGAACACGGATGAAATATTTAAGGTTATCAGATCCAACTATGCGTGCAACAAGCACGTATGCGTTCATAATTACGGACTGACGCGGCTTCAAAGTGGTGAATTATTACCTAAACACATGTACGGTTATTTACATAACGAATTATACAATCATATTACTAACAATCTATTGGTTTTTAATCGCAGGTCTGTCGCTCCAGGCATTATTTGCCGTTAAAATGGCCGCTCGTTAAATATCATTACCATGCAATTACAATAGGCTTCAAAATTCAAGGTCACAGAAAGGCTATAAACGTTAAATTGCAGGCTTATATATATTAAATGAAATTATTACCGTACTAATCCTTATTTTGTCACAGTCCCATACCTTTCTCAGTTGAATATTTACCCAGTCTTTGCGTGTGTTTGTGACTGATGTCGGTAGAGCAGAACATAAGCAACATGCCACAATCACTATTTGATTGTGAGACATAGACACGTGCTTATCATACGATAACGATCATCATTATGAGGTGAGGTGAGGTGAAATTGGGTTTAACGTCGTGCTTGAGAATATTTCGCTCATATGACGACGTGCATGCGTGTGTATGTGTATGTGCGGATGCTTGTACTAGCCCAGACTGAAGCTGGTTTTATAGTGCTAGCTCACTGAGATACCATGCCGTAGTGAAGCATGAATACCCCACTCAGACACATAATACTGACTCCGAGCCGACCAGTCCTTGTTGTACCCATTAATGCCGAGCGCCAGGCAGGGACCAACAAGTACCATATTTTAACGTCTTTTGGTATGACGCGGTCGGGGATCGAACCCGCGACCTTCCGCTCTCCGGGCGGACGCTCTAACCACTACACCATGGAGGCGGTCTATAATACATATTATGATTATCTTGTATTTGCTTATGTATATGGTCTATAGATAACGTCGTTTTGTTAGTATGCCGACTTTCTAAATTTGATGGTTAGATGTGTAAAACACTTTATATTCTTCGAGGGCACAATGAAACTTGATTGAAACCCACCCTTGATTTCTTTACTATGTTATAGTGAGTAAATGAGTTTATTTTTCGCTTTTGCAATATTCCAGCAATATCACGGCGGGGGGGACACCAGAAATGTGCTTCACACGTTGTGGCCGTGTAGGGAATCGAACCCGGGTCTTCGGCGTGACGAGCGAACGCTTTAACCACTAGGCTACCCCACCGCCCCTTACTCTGTTATAAGGATCCCCTAACAGAGACACGGACGCCAAAAGGACACGGACATGCCATAAGATTCTCAGCAGACTCTAAACGTATCACACAAGATACCCGACTATACACACAACGTCGTCCTTTGGTGTTGATAACGTATGGGACAATACAGCCATTTTATGTGGTAATTAGAGATTTAATGTTATTGAGGTGCATGAATAATGGGGTGGGATTTATTTCCCCGTCTCCTTTATGTTTTCAAAAGAACATGCATAGAATGCAGTTGCAGGCTTTATGTCGTAACGATTCATAAATTAAGACCAGTCTTATTTCTATGGAGCTTCCATGTCGTATAGAACAAACGGAACATGCATTGAAAGCAATTACCGACCTGTAACATCAGGCAATCTAGACATGTAGGCCCTATTGTTACATCCATAGAACTAGACTTAGAACCTGTCTTTTTCCAGCGTACTATTGAAAGAACCTATGTAAAATTACACGACCGTTTCTTATGGTGGTAGAAAACAAATCCTAGAATTCAAGTTCTAATCAACGGCTTCGTAAGACAGATATGAACGGGGTTTTCACAAGAACATTTTAAGGAAAGCTGTTGTCTATACATTACATCTCCGACAATATCTATTACATTCACACAAGATGCCCACATGTAGTCTTAAAGGAGATTCTCGAGATATTGTCCACGGCATTTTCTTTAGATAAACGCTATCGGACGTCTTCGATTTTCTCATTTTAAAATAGTCTGTTTTCAATTAAATTGGTGTAATCATTAATCACTTGATTGAAATACCCTTTTAGCATTGTCATATCACGTCGGGCTGATGTAACCACGGTAAATCAGATCAAGAGAAACCCCTACCCTAGCTAAAAATCTAAAGGAATCTACGTGTGCTAGTCTAAACTAAAATGGCTTTGTGAAAATGTAAAATACAATATATATGTAT
The DNA here is from genome assembly GCF_003918875.1 of Haliotis rubra. Taxonomy (NCBI): domain Eukaryota; kingdom Metazoa; phylum Mollusca; class Gastropoda; order Lepetellida; family Haliotidae; genus Haliotis; species Haliotis rubra. The sequence continues at coordinate 1,224,862 of NW_025767657.1, read as the reverse complement.
ATATGTAAGTCAGCTTCTAAATGCCCAGTGTTTGTAAACAGACCACGCCCATTTAGTGAAATAGACAGTGTTTATTATTGGTATGGTCCTTTGTACCATTATGTGACAGTGTACTCTTGTAAAGCATGTTTAGTCATGTTTTATTATATGACAATAGGTTGATATGTGTTCCACTTCGCATCAGGCGTCTTGGTAAATTAAATACAAATGCTATACATTCTGCATGATCAATTTTCTTTAGATAAACGTCGGATATTTTCGTTCGTTCGTTGTTCGTAACTTCTTTACCCCATTGTAAATACAAAGAAAACCCCGCTAAAATCTACAATAAAATCTACAAGTCAGCTTCAAATGCCCTTTTGTACTAGAAAAAGACATTATGTACCATTAACTTAGAAAGCAGTCAGGGGTTGATAGTCGCATCAGGGGTGGTTTTGTTTGCCCATGATCATGTTCGTAACCTTGAACTGAAACGCTTAGAAAAACAGAAGGACTTGAATTAGGTGGCTAAAAAAAGACAACAAAACAACCCAGCAAGTGATCTTAGCACCCTACTCGGGTGCATGGACGAACCCTTAAGGCCTAGGTAAGTATTTCATTCTTGAATGTTTGGGGTCTGTTGTAATGTATCCAAGCTGGAAAGCACGTCAATTGTGAATGTATCTGGACACCCGGCCTGTTAACGTTCACTGTTTGTGTTAACCTGTGATAAAAGTATTAGTACAAAAACAACCGAGTGTATGGAGTGAGAGTGTGAATTGGGGTCAATGCCGCTTTGAACAATATTCCAGTTATATCACAGACTCGTGTGGAAGGCACGCCTACAGTGATACATGTCAATGTTTACCACTTTGGTGAACCACTCGGTATGGTGTAGACTAATGCTTAGTCCCTGAATATATATAATTTTGATAGTAACAAACAAGCCCATTTAAACTGAAAAGCAGCCCCAGGGAGACCAGAGATTCAGCCTGAACCTGAGGAAATCTAGACTTGCTTTATTTAGGGCCTTAGCGCTGCAGATAGGGCTTGGCAGTAGGGAAAATAATGTGGTTCAGGGACTGTGAGACAGACTAGGTATGGTGCTGTGAAACCTAGAAACATAATTAGAACCGGAATTCGAAACCGCGATCACAGGTTACTGGCGTGACAAGGGACGCAACTCTGCAAGGCGAATTGCGGCGCACTTTATCAAAGGGCTACCCATGTCGCCAACAGCGTGTTGAGCACCAGTGATTTTGCGTCGACGTAATTTTGAAAACATTTCAGAAAATCATGGCACGCCAGCTTGATGACCAAAAATAAACCACGTGACCTACGGTGCGGGATCAGTGCGAATCTGGGATTCAAACGCCAGATCCTGAGTTCAAAGGAAGGGTCTTAGACTACTGAGTCACCCATTCTCCCGTTATGACGATAGCCATCGCTCATCTACCAGTATCAACAAACCCTGATAGGTACAGACTCGCACCCATCTTTGCACCGCCTCGACGGGTTTCAAGGGCGAGGCGGTGGGTCCGTAAAACGCATTGGTTCACTGCGTACAACGTTTCACAAATACGATAGGGAAACACCATGCAATGTATACAATGTTTTCGCTGTTCAACGATATGAAAAACATGTGCGATTTACAATATTTTTATAACTCGGATGACGGAAACAAACGTAGGGTTTGTGCTGACGACATACACGTACGCTGGTGGTGTGTAAAACATATCTTAACCACATGCACGAAAGGCATTTGCAATGGAGCTTATGTTTCAAGCCGGGCGGAAAGGCGAAAACTGGCAAAATTTTGGATGGAGCATTGAAAGGGCAAACTAAGAAACATGAATACACCGAACCAAATATACTGCGAAATTTGTTAGAAATTATGTAGAATGAGAGGAATGACCGGGGAGGGACTCTAAGGATTTATCAGTTAGCAGTAGAGTTGCCACCCTCAAGCGTGCCGGAATCCTATGACCGTGAATCCAAGATTCTCCCTGGTCTTGTTTCGAGGTTTGTCAGCGCGTCTGTTTGTGAACCCTGCGTCTTAGCGTTACAGTTGTCATAATTTAGTGTTTAAGTGTGGGAGTTGCTATCGTCTTAGTGCTAAGATAGCTTTGTAGAACAAGGCCCTCTACTGAAGTTATAGGCACATTTGTTCATGGGGCGGTGGGTAGCCAAGTGGGTTAAGCGTTCGCTCGTCACACCGAAGACCCCGGTTCGATTCCCAACATGGGTACACTGTGTGGAGCCCATTCTTTGTGTCCCAACATTGCTGGAATATTTCCAAAAGCGGCGTAAAACCTTTATAGTACTGATGTCACATATATTAACACTGTCACTTCTAGAACTGCGAATGAAGTGTAATTATGGCCCAGCGGACCACCCCGTGCTGCGGCATGCGCCGGTACTCGTACAAGCTGCAACAATATATACTTTTTTGATAGCGTTAACACATGGCAACTGATTGTTTTACCCGGAGACCGAAAATAGCTGGGGAAACAGAGAACTCCTGATGAAAATGACAACCACGTGACTGGACTTTTTTGAATGATTCATGAGCAACGCGCATTCTGTGAGTATGATTGTTTGGAACACATTTTGTGGCATTCACTGAGTGAATAGTTTTCCATTATATGATATTTTGCAAGAATTGAGACTTCTATGCTTCTTTGTGGGATTTCCATAGCAATAGAGTGACACATTTCGCATTTTTATGGTTTTAAAAAGAAAAACCCAACGTCGTACATGAGTTTTACCACTTTGGTGATATTAAAATAAAATGCTCGCGAACAAACGATCGGGACGTTTCTTTGTCATCGGATCCTGACCGGGAAAGGGACGCAACTGTACACTTTACACCACTTGGCTACCCATGTCTATAAACATAAGTTTAGTCCTATCCCTATTAAAAAAAATAATGTTCGAAAGTAAATACCAGGCCGAAATTTCGTCAATGTCCTCCTTGTGTTTTAAATACACCGGTTGATAGACTGTTATTCGCTACTGTAGAATTCATCAGTTCTACATATATCATAGTCTGTCTCACAGTCCCTGAACCATATTATTTTTCCTACAGCTTAGCCCTCCCTGCAATGCTAACGCCCTAAATGAAGCAAGTCTTGAATTCTCCCTGGGGCTCCTTTTCAATTAAATGGATATATTTGCTACAATCAAAATTATATGTATTCAGAGACTAAGTATTAGTCTACATATGTCATAGAAATAGTACAAGAATATCCCCGAGATCTTAGCATCAATCCAGCGTTACGTAACCAGTGATCAATAGCATGAGCAACGACCATGACGGTCAGGTCACGATGCTTACAAGCAATAAACAGGCGGAAGGTTGGTTTTCCGGCCGTCACATTCAATTACAGCCTATAGTCAGCTGTGAACGTGTGCCGCGAAACGACCACTCCAGCATTGATAACATTGTACCACGTCCGTGATTAGTCATATATATATTTTCTGTCAGCCCTGTATCACCCATTTCACTTCCTCGCTGATCACGTACATGCATATCCCACTCTTAATCATGGAGGATGGAGGATGCATCTTAGGTCACAGTCGAAGAAAACCGACTGCAGCGTTCAGAGTGCACACCGCCTAAGTGCGAAACTATGGAAGCCTGTTCCTGTAATCTACCGTGATCGCGGAATACTCTCCTTCACCAGTGGAACCAATTCGATTTTTGGTAAGAATATGGGAATCATTACCTGGAAAGGTGGATTTTCACCAGGGATAATAAACTTATTGTCAGAGTAAATACGACCTAGATAGCTTGTAGTGATGTAATTGGAACACCGTCCACTCACGTTTCACTCAATGACACAATACACCAAACCGACACGACCGCCCGTGTGTTAATCCTAACGCTGTTGGTATAAACACAATGTTTATTACACGTCTTCCGGGTTTAATTCAATTTTAAGAAAATATTACACGGTCTTATCTATTCAGCTAATTTTATTTCATCTAAGTGTGAAACATTTATCCTCTCGTTTCATTAATGATATATACGATCACTGAAAATCATAACAAAAAAATCAAATTAAAACTTCAAGTACGACCATTGAAAAGTGTAAGAAAGTAATCGAATTATTATTCAAAAGGTTACTACATCTATCCATGTGTCTGAACTGTCAGTCCCACATTTTCCACCCTTCGTGACAAAATGAACTCGCCCGATCCCAACCTGACACTCAGCACTTGCAATGTCCTTACTCACGAATCGAGAGGGAGTCGACAAACCAGAGGAAATGATTTCTCACTTATACTGTGTGATTGTGTTTAACGCCGCTAAGTGGCAACTAAGCTGTGTTAGGATGTGGTAACGTGATGTAAAACACAGCCTTCATTAGCACAGATTGTAGATGCTCGTTCAACCACGACAAAGGATTAATACTCGCAAACCAAGGACCAATATGGAATCGAACCACGTTAAGCGGATCCTGCAGCTAAGTAACAGAAAATAGACCCCAAATCCACCGTATTTCTACAATATTCCAACCCACTGATTTTTAAATTTATTTTCCTATTGAGTTTATGTGCTGTGCATAAATATATTTACTGATGTAATCTCCAGTGTTATGCTTCAACTCTCTATTTAACAGAGCAGTGCGTTGTGTTGTAGTGATTTACCAAGTATAAAACTACACAGGCAAACTTGCAGCCCGCTGACGTTAGTGCAATGCGTGCGTTCGTAATCAGCACTACATAAACGATCTACTGCAGTGGAGGTACACTTTGCCACACACGACTAAATCCACGTCGCTTGAAAAGCGCAATAGGCAAACACCAGTCCACCTACTATCTCATACTGTCTTTTATACGATTATCATTTCATTTCGATTATCTGAGTCTTAACACAAATGCTTTTAAACACACATTATAATTTACATTTTGGAAAACGAAACGAAAACGTATTCTGATTGTACATTTTTAAAACAAAAAATACCACCAACAATACACACACCAAACAAAAAAACCTACACATTTACGCGTCACACAAGCAAGTCTACATTTAAAACACCCAAACGTTCCATTATGCAAGCCACGGACATAATACGTTTCTATAATTCTAAATCTACAATATATCCCTGTTTCCAAAACCAGATTTTTTTCAGGGTAGTATAAATAACAAGCCCACATATCTTAATTTTAATCGAATTATACCAGCCTTGAATATGTCAACAATTTTAAAACAAAAAATTACGCTTGCTATAAAATTACGAATGTGTTAATTACCAAAACAACCCTAAATTGTGGATATAAACCACTTTCTCCAACCTGTTACCACAAACTTCAGACTGCACAGTTTCTTAACACGGGGCCTTGTTGCTGCCACTGTGTATTCTTATAGTCGGTGTAAGGGGATATCGCACTAGTATGTTGTGACGACAAATTCGTCACTAAACCCACAGAAAAACTAACGCCATGTATATGCCCCGTTTCGTTGGATTAGATTTTTGTGCAAACTTGTATTTTACTAGCGGCCAGGTAAAATGCTAAAAATGTTTACTATATCACGGTGATCAAGAATGGATAAATGTCCCCTATCCTTTTTAACCGTTTATGGGAGTTTAATTTGAAAAATATATTATTATAAATAAAATTTGACTTTATATTCGTTTTTTTTCTCTAAAAAATAAATATTTTTGTAAGTAACAAAAACGGTGAGAAAAATGTAAGCAAAGTATATAGATGAGTTTAATAAAATGTGTTAATATTAATTCATGCCTTCATTCTTGTCGTATACTGAAGTTCAGTTCCAACGCTAGTATTGACGGAAGAGTTCTCGTCTCGCATATTTGCCATAAAAGCAAAGTTAATAAAATTAAAATAAAATACTCAAGATCATAAATGTTTGAAATATTAAATAAACTTTGAAATGCAAAATACTGAGAACAAAATATATAATTTAAAAAGCAACTTACCAATGGCACTTGGAAACAATTGGACGAATGCCACTAGGGCAACAGCGAAAACTTTAAGAAAATCCATTTTTGACTCGGAGCTTTCGAACTACTATCTGAAGACTGCCACACCATTTTAGCTGAGTTTGGGGTACTTATAGTACGACCATATTTTGCACACGGCCTTCAGTCATCCAATTATCCTGAAGATCTTCAATGAGGATTCGTCCCGGTCACGTGACCTGTGTAATATCCCTCGGAGCAAACCTGTTCCATAGCGGCGAGGAAAGTACGGTAGCCGGACCGAGCGACAATTTTCACATGTTACGCAGAACGCAAGAATAGGAGTTTAACAATTACATAACGGCTATACAATTGTCATTAGGACCATTTACACTTCAATATCCGGCTACATAATGGAAAAACAATAGTTGCGTCATGTTACAGATGTATAATGCATGTACTTATAAGGAATTAGCAATCGTTTGCGAGATGACAAAGCCTTTTTTCCTTTCAATATTATGTTCGGGGATTAAATGAAAAGCAAGAACTTGTTCTTGTATTAAATGAATGAAATGATACCATCTTGCGGATTTTGATTTTGAATTTGTTTTTTATTTCACTCGCACTATCGTCTACGGTTTTAGTCAGTATGAATGAAAATATCTAAACAGGAATAATTTTTATGGATAGAAAACGTCTTAATTGCAATTTTAACTTCTTTATTGCCATAAAGAATTTGTCAATCCATAAAAATGCCCCTCTTCATCATACTAGCTTTTAATGACACTTAAAGAAATAGAAATAATTGAGTAGAAAAACAGATAGGACATGCGTAAATATTGTTATAAATCACAGAGTGATATTTATTAGATAAATTGTGTATCTGTTAGACTAACAACTAGTCTCTGAAATGAACATATTTTACTGAAAAAAAAGTTCATAGTAAAAAAAATATATATAGTGAAAAGGAGCCCTGAGACTTTCTTCATTTTCAGAAGCTGTGGAAATCTAGACTTGCCACATTATCTAGACTTGCGTGGGCTTTCTTGGATATATTTGCTTCAGGGTCTGTACGAGAGACTATGTATCTGTAAACCATCACACCTGATATTTCCACCATATTCATATTTCCCCACATGTGCTTGTATGTAAATATGAAATACCACAGTTATCATCATGTAAATCAGATGTCACTGTAAGGCGTGTGTGTACATATGTTTGACAAGCAAATCGTTTCTGTACAGTATATATATGTAAATATACACCAAATGTTTCGTGCCTGAAGCGCGTGGACTGTTAAACATTACCAACGAAGGTATTTCATTGCGGACTTTGAAACAATGGCCGGAATTAAATGTTTGCCCTTCGAACCGCGTGTCAGCTCGTGCAGGAAACTTGTTAATTGCAAGGATGTCGATATGACAGGTAGTCAATTTCAGGTCATTTCACTCATAGTTTGTAGCAAATTTACAGCTATCGCGGATGAGTGAGTGAGCGAGTGAGCGAGTGAGTGAGTGAGTGAGTGATATCACAGGTAGTCAATTTCAGCTCATTCCACTCATGGTTTCAGCAAAATTACAGCTTGCTCGAAACCACGTGAGTGAGTATTTTTTTTATCTTTACGTAAATAATCGAGTCTGAATCAGATAATCCGGTGATTGACACCGCCAGCATCAATCGGGATATGCAGAAATGCATCAACCAAGTCAACGAGCCCGACAACCGATCCCGTTAGTCCCCTCTTACGATCATTTGTTGAAAGATATTCATGACGTCTGTCACTGGCCCTGGTCTGTCTGGTTCAAACTCGATTATTTGCATTACACAGTTATTTTGCTGGGTTATTGACAACTACAAAGTTAAACGAACGAACAAACAAACACACACGCCTGCAGATGCAAATTTCTAGTTATGGGACTTTTAACACTCATGTGTTTAGTGACCTGTGAAGATCAGGATTAGAATTGGTCTCCAGTAACCCATGCTTGTCGTAAGAGGCGACTGACGGGATCGGGCGGTCAGACTCGCTGACACATGTCATCGTAGTCTGTCTCACAGTCCCTGAACCACATTAATTTCCCTACTGCCAAGCCCTCTCTGCAGTGCTAAAGCCCTAAATAAAGCAAGTCTAGATTTCCTCAGGTTCAGGTTCTGAATCTCTGGTCTCCCTTGGGCTCCTTTTCAATATAAATGGGCTTGTTTGTTACTATCAAAATTATATATATTCAGAGACTAAGCCTTAGTCTAATGTCATCGTATCCTGTTTGTGTAGATCGATGCTCATGCTGTGGATCACTGGATTGTCTAGTCCAGATTAGATTGTTGATAGACCGCTGCCATATAGATGGCATATTGATGCATGCGGCGCTAGACAACAACCGGACCCATCTATGCATGCGTTTAGTTATGAAACTTACAACCACAACATGTGATCACAACTGAGGGGCGCCACAGGTTTGCCACCCATTAAGCCGAGTTTCATGAAATTAATTATGCTTCAGTTCTAAATTGCTCGATGATTACGACTTTCAATAGCCAAATAAGCCAACACTTTGTTACAGAACGTGGCCTACCTTGATATTGGTGGTATGTTGCGAAAAGCGGCGTAAAACTAAACTCGCTCACACTACAGAACTTGGAAAACACATGGTTATATTTAATTTAGTTTATTTTGTTTTGTATTGTTGCGCTTCGGTGTATAAATTGTTTTTTGTGTATGTCTATGAATTTTTATCTTTTAAAATTGTTTTGACGGTGTTGTCTGTTGGTTCACTTGTACATGTTTTACTGGTGTTGTCGGGATGGGACAGGGAGTATTGGCGCAGCCCCGGTATATCGTGACGTTATATAGACAGTGACAGCCGCTTCAGGTTACAGTGTACGGTCACACAGACTAATTGTATGTGCAGGGTAAGTCAAATATAGTAAGTAGGCAGTGATTCGTTTGTCACTAAGTAAACATTAGATTGACCTACTTCTGTGAAAAATGTGGGAGCTGAACCTATGTGACGTCATGAACGAACCCTCTCCCTTTCTCGCATTTGCTTTCTCTCTGCCCCCTTCTCTCTACCTCTCTCCCCCCCCTCTCTGTGCCTCTCTCTTTCTCTGTCTCCCTCCCCTCCGCCTCTCTCCCCTCTCTTTCTGTGCCTCTCTCTTGTCTGTGCCTCTCTCTTTTCTGTGTCTCTCCCTCCTCTCTCCCTTCTGTGTGTCTCTCTTTGTGACTCTCTCCGTGCCCTCTCTGTCTCTCTCACCCTCTTCTCTTTCTCTGCATCCCTCTCTCTCCTTCTCTTTCTTTCTCCATCTCTCCTTCTCTCTGTGTATCTCCCTCCCTCTGTGTGTGTGTGTTTCTCTCTCTTTTCTCCCGCTATCTGAATTATAAAAAATCCCTTGAAACTGTTTCAACGCATTGTTTCTTTTTTTTTTTAATGTAAATTTTATTTCTGAATCCCTGTTACAGTTGCTTTCAGAACCGTGTCTACCCCTCCTCTCCCCATCTTCTACCTCTCCGATGTGCACATCGCAATTGGATACACCCATGTATGTTTCACGTCTTTCTATTTTCGTTTGAACAACACCCTCTGAACACCAACAACACACGCACACACTCTTGCTTGTATGTTTCTATATCTTGATCGCCACATACAGCTCTATTTCACCTTACAGAGGTATCAATCTGTGTTTGGGTTAGCTTCAGCTGCGTTCACGCCTGTCGCGTCAATATCGTGGCCTTATCATGTACATCTCTCTCGTATATCACCCTTCCTTTGTGTGCATGCAGAATGAACCCAGTTCTCCTTTCACAAAATACTACACACTACTCTACACTACTCAAATCTTCATAGGATAGTTACACATTTCATGCTCTTAAAAGTTTGTGCTGAAAGGCCAAAAATATCATTGAATATGAATAATATTTATAGGAAGCATATTTAGTTGTTTGTTTCTCTGGAGATTATATGTTTACTTGTCCTATTATCATTGCTTTCATCCTGATTTATTTTAAGATATAGATGCAACCAAATAGCATTAACGTTTTACACTCCGAAGGTATATTCCCAAATTCTACTACTACTACCACTACTACTACTACTACTACTACTACTACTACTACTACTACTACTACTATTACAACTACTACCATTATTATTATTATTACTAGTACTATTACTAAGCCTACGACTACTTTCACTACTACTACTACTAGTGTTGGGAATTGGTTGAAATTTAATTGATGATTGGTTCATTACAACCGATCAATCATCGAAAATAATTGGTTAGCGTCATTTATTAAACGTCCCTGTTATTTTTGTTAATGCACACACAAAAATAAAGAAAAAACATGTAGTATATTTGGTTTTTTGCAAATTGCTTAAAGTCCATTTGCAAATTTTGCATATTTAAATGATGATTAGTATGTTAGGAACACATATTTCCTGGATTCTTTAATATAAATTCAATCATGACTTGGAACGAGCTTGTAGTGCTTATGAAATGTAAATTTAATGACACAGACAATACCAGCCTTGTGAAAAATATTGTTAATGCAAACAAGTGTTCCAAGATTGGTCGTGTTCGATTACGAGAAAACATGTTCGATTGCTTGGTCGCTTAGTCACTGCGACCAATCTTCGATTATTTCAATTAATCGGACCACCACTAACTACTACTACTACTACTACTACTACTACTACTACTACTACTACTACTACTACTACTACTACTACTACTACTACTACACTACCACTACCATTATCACTACTGTCACTACTACTACGATTCGATTATTGATAGACCGCCGCCATATAGCTGGAAGATTGCAGAGTGCGGCGTAAAACTAAACTCACTCACTACTACTGCTGCTGCTAGTAATGATAATATTTCTTCCACCCAACCTCTCTCTGCTGCCTTTTATCTTAATCTGTAAACATAATAATTCTTCCAACAACCACGATCTGACACAGGTAAAATAACTTTCACTTTGAGTATTTTTGTTGGTTGCTAACCACTGTTTTTTTTGCCCACTCTGTTGACTTGTGAAGTGGTAGCTTGCAGCTATTATGAGCACCCCGCGGAGGGGATAAGAGGTGGCATTACATAATTTTGTTGTTAGGGGTCCAGTGGGTGATATGCTGCCCCGGCGGTCTCCGCTAATTGAGATACATGTGTAACAATGCGAAACAGAAGGGGAACAATTCGACTTTCAAGGATGAATGACCAAGGGCGTCCTGTGGCTTGTTGTGACTGGTCGTGTTTCGTAACTCGGACCTCATTGAACTTTTGTTGACGATAGGAATCAAACAGTGACCGGACTGTCAGGTTGATAGCTTGATTAGATTTATTCGTGTTTATTTGACCGTGTAAGAGTAATATCATTATCACTCGGGGTATGTCAGTCTTGCGTGAAGAGGAAATTCCAAACAGATTACAGATGATTGCTACTTTTAATGTCCTCCTCCTCCTCATCTGACAATATCATGGCCTTATTGATATCACCGTCATCTGACAATATCATGGCCTTATTGATATCACCATCATCTGACAATATCATGGCCTTATTGATATCACCATCATCTGACAATATCATCGCCTTATTGATATCATCGTCATCTGACAATATCATTGCCTTATTGATATCATCATCATCTCAATATCATCGTCTTATTGATATCACCATCATCTGACAATATCATCGCCTTATTGGTATCGCCATCATCTGACAATATCATCGCCTTATTGATATCATCATCATCTGACAATGTCATCGTCTTATTGATATCACCATCATCTGACAATATCATCGCCTTATTGATATCACCATCATATGACAATATCATCGCCTTATTGATATCACCATCATCTGACAATATCATCGCCTTATTGATATCATCATCATCTGACAATATCATCGCCTTATTGATATCACCATCATCTGACAATATGATTGCCTTATTGACATCATCATTATATGACAATATCATCGCCTTTTATTAATATCATCATCATCTGACAAATATCATTGCCTTATTGACATCACCATCATCTGACAATATCATCGCCGTATTGACATCATCATTATATGACAATATCATCGCCTTTTATTAACGTTATCACCACCACCATCACCTGGCAATATCATCGCCTTTTATTAATATCATCATCATCATCATACAATATCATCGCCTTTTATTAATATCATCATCATCATACAATATCATCGCCTTTTATTGATATCATCATCATCTTACAATATCATCGCCTTTCATTGACATCATCATCATTATATGGCAATATCATCGCCTTTTATTGATATCATCATTATCTTACAATATCATCGCCTTTCATTGACATCATCATCATTATATGGCAATATCATCGCCTTTTATTGATATCATTATCATCTTACAATATCATCGCCTTTCATTGACATCATCATCATTATATGGCAATATCATCGCCTTTATTAATATCATCGTCATCATCATCATCATCATCACCTGACAATATCAAAGCCATTTATTATTATCATTATCATCGTCGTTGTCGTCGTCGTCATGAGTGACCTGGCATAGAGTTGACACGACATGCATCGTTTAATGTTAATGCAAACAAGTGTTCCAAGATTGGTCGTGTTCGATTACGAGAAAACATGTTCGATTAGCGGTCGCTTAGTCACTGCGACCAATCTTCGATTATTTCAATTAATCGGACCACCACTAACTACTACTACTACTACTACTACTACTACTACTACTACTACTACTACTACTACTACCACTACCACTACCACTACCATTATCACTACTGTCACTACTACTACGATTCGATTATTGATAGACCGCCGCCATATAGCTGGAAGATTGCAGAGTGCGGCGTAAAACTAAACTCACTCACTACTACTACTGCTGCTAGTAATGATAATATTTCTTCCACCCAACCTCTCTCTGCTGCCTTTTATCTTAATCTGTAAACATAATAATTCTTCCAACAACCACGATCTGACACAGGTAAAATAACTTTCACTTTGAGTATTTTTGTTGGTTGCTAACCACTGTTTTTTTTGCCCACTCTGTTGACTTGTGAAGTGGTAGCTTGCAGCTATTATGAGCACCCCGCGGAGGGATAAGAGGTGGCATTACATAATTTTGTTGTTAGGGGTCCAGTGGGTGATATGCCCCGGCGGTCTCCGCTAATTGAGATACATGTGTAACAATGCGAAACAGAAGGGGAACAATTCGACTTTCAAGGATGAATGACCAAGGGCGTCCTGTGGCTTGTTGTGACTGGTCGTGTTTCGTAACTCGGACCTCATTGAACTTTTGTTGACGATAGGAATCAAACAGTGACCGGACTGTCAGGTTGATAGCTTGATTAGATTTATTCGTGTTTATTTGACCGTGTAAGAGTAATATCATTATCACTCGGGGTATGTCAGTCTTGCGTGAAGAGGAAATTCCAAACAGATTACAGATGATTGCTACTTTTAATGTCCTCCTCCTCCTCATCTGACAATATCATAGCCTTATTGATATCACCGTCATCTGACAATATCATGGCCTTATTGATATCACCATCATCTGACAATATCATGGCCTTATTGATATCACCATCATCTGACAATATCATCGCCTTATTGATATCATCATCATCTGACAATATCATTGCCTTATTGATATCATCATCATCTGACAATATCATCGTCTTATTGATATCACCATCATCTGACAATATCATCGCCTTATTGGTATCGCCATCATCTGACAATATCATCGCCTTATTGATATTATCATCATCTGACAATGTCATCGTCTTATTGATATCACCATCATCTGACAATATCATCGCCTTATTGATATCACCATCATATGACAATATCATCGCCTTATTGATATCACCATCATCTGACAATATCATCGCCTTATTGATATCATCATCATCTGACAATATCATCGCCTTATTGATATCACCATCATCTGACAATATGATTGCCTTATTGACATCATCATTATATGACAATATCATCGCCTTTTATTAATATCATCATCATCTGACAAATATCATTGCCTTATTGACATCACCATCATCTGACAATATCATCGCCGTATTGACATCATCATTATATGACAATATCATCGCCTTTTATTAACGTTATCACCACCACCATCACCTGGCAATATCATCGCCTTTTATTAATATCATCATCATCATCATACAATATCATCGCCTTTTATTAATATCATCATCATCATACAATATCATCGCCTTTTATTGATATCATCATCATCTTACAATATCATCGCCTTTCATTGACATCATCATCATTATATGGCAATATCATCGCCTTTTATTGATATCATCATTATCTTACAATATCATCGCCTTTCATTGACATCATCATCATTATATGGCAATATCATCGCCTTTTATTGATATCATTATCATCTTACAATATCATCGCCTTTCATTGACATCATCATCATTATATGGCAATATCATCGCCTTTTATTAATATCATCGTCATCATCATCATCATCATCACCTGACAATATCAAAGCCATTTATTATTATCATTATCATCGTCGTTGTCGTCGTCGTCATGAGTGACCTGGCATAGAGTTGACACGACATGCATCGTTTGTGTTTTCATAAAAACATGGATCACGACAAGGCATTGTCCTGTCCCCCCACGTATTCCACCCGTAAATCATAGGTTACCCTCACGTGGTGACCTGCTCACCTGTGTGCACTAGTGCCGAAATACGAACAAAAGATCGTTCAGTTGTCAACAATGGTACCTGCCTTCTCACTCTGTGTTATGGTCTTCACCAGTGAATGGGGCAAGTATAGCAAGGTGGTTAAACCGCCTCAATCCACCTTGGAGTTTGAATCACGAAAACACTGCTTATATTTTCTGGTTTGTCATAACCTTTGGTCATTATTGTTTCCAATCACTTCTGGGGCGGTTGGGTAGCCTTGTGGTTAAAGCGTTCGCTCGTCACGCTGAAGACCCGGGTTGGATTCCCCATATGGGTACAATGTGTGATGACCATTTATGGTGTCCCCTCCGTGATGTTGCTGGAATATTGCTAAACTCACTCACTCACACACTCCTGTATGTACACCCCGAATAAACCCATATAATGCTCTCCTTTCACAAAATACCACCCTCACTATTGCAGTAACATATTTCACGTCTCAAGCTGTATTAATACTCAAAGGCAAAAAATACCGGTGATGTGTTCTTTATTCATACATGTGTCATACCGCTATTTGCATAATGTGCTTGAACATACTTTGCTTTATAACAGTTCATGGTTACTTGTTTCAGTTCGACATTATTGCTTTCATTTCACGTGTGTAAGAGTGTGGGTAAGTATGACGTGCATACTGAAGTTCAAACTTCACTGTTTACGTATAGTAATGATGATTCAGGGACACACGCCCGTGTCCGTCTAAACCTATATTTACTCAAACTAAGCTAAATATTATATAGTAAATAATGATAATAATTGGCTTGTATAGCGCCTAGTTTCCATCACAGATGCTCAACGGCGCTACACACATCGTTAAAAACACAGTAAGTGTGAAAAGAGTTCTATTCAGAAGCCATCTTGAAGAAGTTTTGAGCAAGTTTTTAAAAGGGACTGGGACTCTGAGGGTGACTGGAAGATTGTTCCATTGATCTGGTGCTGCTACAGAAAAAGCTCTATCACCCATTGAGGTTTTAGTGTTTGGCTGTGTTAGTTCGTGACAGGCATCATATTCAGAATGAAAACAGTGTTTATTTTGAAAATGCTACCGTAATTTATATAGTAAAGGTCATATGGCAGTGAACCATACAATATTGGCTGTCCCTATTGGGAATCTGAAATACTCCACCCAAGGTTAGCTGCGGACAATATAGACACCTATAGGTTACATACAGTTGTCAGAGATAAGGTCAGAACATATATCACTACAACAAGGGAAATCAGGGTTCAAAACATGTTTTATGACAGTCGGATTTAGATATAAGTGTCATCACTTTCAATACATTACCATTGTCCTAAATGTACATGTGTATAAAACAGACTGTGGGTTAGGACAGAAAATATACGTTCCTCGTATGAAACTTATTTAAAAATGATAGGGTGAGTGAGTGAGTTTAGTTTTACGCCGCGCTCAGCAATATTACAGCTATATGGCGGCGGTCTGTAAATAATCGAGTCTGGACCAGACAATCCAGTGATCAACAGCATGAGCATCGATCTGCGCAATTGGGAACCGATGACATGTGCCAGCCAAGTCAGCGAGCCTGACCACCCGATCCCGTTAGTCGCTTCTTACGACAAGCATAGTCGCCTTTTGTGGCAAGCATGGGTTGCTGCAGACCTATTCTAGCCGGATCTTCACGAGTCTAAAAATGATAGGGTCCCTAGACATATTTTCGTTATTTTGATAGGAGACATATAATTATTTTTAATCCCCCGCAACCACAGCGACACAACAAAGGATATTCGTTCTATAAAATACAGATATTCAAAGAATAATATTGAAACAAGATCTTACATCGGAAAAATGTACCATATTTTAGCATCCTAAAATATAGTTCACCCTCATATTTGGTAGAAAGATTCATACATTTGTACTTGGTTACTCGATTGAAAGTGATTTATATACATCGGAAGGGTCTGATGTTGTCTCATACATCACGGTGAAGATGCGTGTGATACCTGAAGGAAGGGATGCATCTAACACGGATGTCTTCTGATTTTGTATTGGACCTGTAGTGACTAAATGTAAATGAAATAGTGATACCCAGTGGTAAAACATAGTTATAAATAGGCAGCTTTTTTTCTCGAAACTAATGTGGCTATCATCACGGACATCATTATCACAACCGCTAGTTGCGTCTCTTAGCCGTCCAAGGATCCGCTGCTCCTGGTCTTGTATCCCAATTCAACGTTATTGTGATCGTTATCATGTTATTTTTTCGCCACGGAAAGGTGGGGATGGTGTTGGCGGATGTGTCGTAGACCCTGTGGAGATTTGAAACCCTTAGATTCGATGAGTTCGTATCCCTGATTGTCATCGTAAATATCATCATTACCGAAACATCGATGATGGTATGGTGTGTGATCCGATGACACACGGCTCCTTGTGATGAGTTGCGTCCCTTAATCGTACGAGGATCCGATGGTCGTTTTTTCATTAATCTTTATTATGATTATAGAAAACATTGATATTATTAACACAATTATTACCGCAACAGCGAGGAGGGTTGCTGTAAGCGGGAACGTATTTTTCAGGTGGTAGTGCAGAATGTATTCCAGATTAACCCATGATTCCATATTAGAATTGATCTTCAGTAACCCATGCTTGTCGTAAAAGACGACTAACAGGATAGGTAGTCAGGCTCGCTGATTTGGTTGATACATGCCATCGTATACCAATTGCGTAGATCGATGCTCATGCTG